>NW_020538040.1:103801247-103884326 GCF_003426905.1 Ctenocephalides felis
TTTATTTAATGCATACATAAGTAAAAAAAAATAATTCAGTTCGATCTATACAATCTAAAAAACAAATTCAATATACACAAATTTAAGTTGTTTAAATATAATCAAATATTATATTTAAATATATTGATTGAATTAAAAATTTTAATGTAAATCATAATTATTTTTTTAAATTTATTAATTAATTTAGATCTGCTAAAATAAAATTGTAGTAACATAATTTGATTAAATTATAATTGGATCATAAAGGTACCTTTGCATTATAAATATTACGTATTTAAATATAGTATCAAATATATGATCACCTGCTTAATGTCATTTTCAGCGCAGTTCAAATAGATTTCATTGTGGAGCTTTTGACGGCTTTTCGATTTTGAAAAAAACGCGAATTTTGCAGTTTTTTTTGTCAGTCTATAAATTAATTAATAAATTATATTATAAAAGTTCATGCAATAATAATTCAATGATTTTTTTACTTTAATTCGCTAAGTGTGTAAACATGGAAGTAGCAACACCTCCTGTAGGGATGAAAACTAATAGATTCTCCCAGGTCTATGTGCGGAATCTGGAAATAAAATTTCGCGTATTTATATATATATATATATATATATACATATATATATATATATATATATATATATATATATTATATTATTAAAACTTACTTGTTTCCATCCTACAGCGTTAAGAGAATCTTTGGAAAGTTTCTTAAGTTCTTTTTGTACCTAAATCAGAAAAAATGTATAGAGTGATACTTGCAAATTTATTTTTTGCTTATTTTTTAACATAGTTATTATACACACCTGAGAATCATGCTGCTTTTTTGCATTTCGTATCTGCAAAGTAATAGGTTTTTTATTTTCATTTATAACAAATGTATTAATTGAAATCGAAAACTGAAATTTTACCTGTTGAATCTTTTGCGCTAGAGATGTATCCGCGGCCGAATGGAGCTTTTGCTCGACTCTCTGCCACGCGTTCGGGAAAGAATAAATTTTGATTATTCATATATAAGTATATATATATATATATATATAATATAATATAATATAATATAATATAATTTGTATCGTTGTGTTAAAAAAAATAAATCTGCGAATTATTTAAGTAGCAACTGAGTTAGTATTATAAATAAAATAATGTTATTTTATCAGAAAATCTTATTGATGATTATGTTAGAAAAATTCAATATTATTATGATTTAAATTAATATTATTAAAATTACAAACCTAAACCTAAATATTTCATAAAGAATCAAGTGCATGATTTATCTTCTTAATATAAATCATGTGCAAAGCTATTATTCAAAATATTTTGACCAAGTGTCCAGATTTAAATTATTAAATTGATTAAAGGATTTATACTTACACACGCGGAATATAATTGTTCATAGGCATATTTATATAGAACTGTGCAGGTCTTTTTCGTCTTATCAGGCTCTTGCTCAGAAATGTTTACCTTTGAGAGCAAGAAAAATAATCGTTAAAATGAATAATTGTTACTGAAAATGAAGACAAAAATATCATGTACTTAATATAAATCATGCGCTAATTTGATGTAAATATTTATAAGAACTTGCTTGCTTTATATTTTAAAACTAATATTAAAAATATTTTGACTAAAATATCAAATTCTGTATTATTAAATTATTTAAATAATACTAACGTATATTGTTGATTGTTGGCATGATTTTTTTTCTAAGCGAATTGTTGGGCTCTCTTTAGACATCGCGGGTTGTTGCTCAGGACGTTTTCCCTTTAATAGCAAAAAGAATAATTAATCGAAATTACTAAGCTGAATTTTTATTGTTAAATTATCATTGATCAATATAAAAAGTGAAGTTGAAAGATCGTTCATATTATTTTGTTATTAAAATAATTTATACTTACGCACGCCGAATGCATGTCTGGGCAGGAGTTTTTTTCGCAGAAAGCTTTGCGGGCCTCTTTTGACTTATCGGGTATTTGCGCAGGAAATTTTCCCTTTAAGAAGAAAAAATAATCGTTAAAAATAAACTAGTGGTGTATAGCATCGTGCTCTAAGACGATTTGCTGGAACTTCCCGTACCAGAATTAAATATTCGAGGAAAAAAATCAGTTATGAATAAATGTTGAATCATTGACAATTGTTTCAAACATTTTCAAATAGATAATTATATTTTATCGTTTTTAAAATATACAGTGACGATCTTATCGCTCAAAACACTTAAGAAAGTTTACATTAGCAAAATATGCCGTATGAACCCATCTGAGCATATATTTCTTACGATTAGATTAACGCATTTGAAATATTTACATTTTCAAACTAAATTGTAAATTTAAAATTCATATTTAAACTATAAAACTTTGTATATTTTTGAAAATTTTGAAAAGAAAAATCTGAAAATTTTGAAATTTGCTTAAACCGTATATGTAAATTAAAAAAAACTTAACAATCTTGGTACGGAAGTCAACAAAATTGTAACAAAATTAGTACTCAATTTTTAAATTTATATCAAATATCTGATAATTTCATGTACATATGTCTAATGATAATTTTTGACCGCCAAAAATATTTTTTTCTACTTTTTTCTCTGTATCTCCGAAACTGCTAGACCTGCCTTACCAAAAATTTCATCATTTTTTTATTTCATCAGTACAAGTAACATGTTTTGTGAAAAATTCAAATCGGGTACTCCGTTCTCTCAAAAATTGAATTACAGTTTTATATCTTGTCTTTGTATATTCAGTTTTGTATCTTTGAAATGGCTGGACCTGTCTCTACCAAAAACTAATAAGCAGGTTTCTCATCAATAGGAATCGAATGTTTTTTGAATCATTCAAATAGGTTTTTTGTGCGTCCGAAATCGTGGTCGAAAAATTGTATCCAAACGTATACACACACATCCATTATTTCTAAAGTATGCCAAAATATTCAGAAGCCTTTCAAACGTAAAGATATACAAAAATTTTCATTCTCGATTTTTTTGCGATTACTATAACTTGCCCCACGAGAAGTTAAAAATTAAGATCTGATCTTAATATAAATTTATTTATATATATCTTAATAAAAATCATTTCATTTGAAAATATAGATATATTGAATTTATAACAATTCTATTTTATAAGAAAATATGATAATATTTTCTTATAAAAGCACGCCCGATATTTGAAAACTAATATTCAAAATGTTTTGCCTAAAAGTGTCAAGTTTTATATTATTGAATTATTTAAATAAACTATACTTACACACGCGGAAAGTACTTTTTCAGGGGTATTTTTTCCACGGCACACTGTCCGGCTTTGTTTATTATTGTCAGTCTGTTTGACAGGATATTTTTCCTTCAAGAGCAAGAAGAATAATTGATCCAAATTAGTAATTAATGCTAAATTAGAAAGTGACAATAACACAAATACAGCTAAAATTTCACTATTATCAATCAAACATTAGGTTGATTAAAATCTAATGGTGTTTTATGCTATTTATTTTTAAAATTGGAAATGGAACAAGTATAGTCAGTTTAAAATACAATAATATTGAGCCTTATATATTTCTGGATGTTCTAAACAATTGTTAATAAAATTTAAAATTTATTAAGATTTTTTCATTGTTAATTTGAGCATTAGGATTATAGTGTTCAATTGGATTTAATTTAATATATTTGTAATGTATAAAAATGTGTGTATACTCACAAAAGTCGACGGTCTGAAGGTCACCCACTTATATTTCTCAACATCCATAATAGCCTTGTTAAACAATAATGACTTTTCTTCTTTAGTATTTACTTTTTTGATTGCCTATAATTAATTTTAATACTATTTGTTAAGCTATATTATTTACAAATAACTTCAAAAAATGAATAATTTTTCTTATACATATCAGAATACAGTCAAAATACATGTTAAAATAAAGAAAATAAAGATGTACAGTTAATAATAATTAATACAATTACTTCAATGGGCTTGAAATATTTTCGTGCATGACGTATTGCTTTTCTAAAATTTGATTTAGAGAATTAACTATTTAAATATAAAATCTTTAGAAGACTTTTCATGCAAGTATTTTCTCGTTTAAAAAAATCTTAATTGTAAGTTCTAGTCTTACATTTCTTTTTAATAAAAACATTGTTTATTAGCTAATGAAGAATTAAATAATACTTCAAATTAAACTATTAACAACTATTGATTGGAAACAATTTCAAACAACATTAAAAAATCTGATCAAAATTTATGTTTTATCATCCGACTATTAAACATTTATTAAACAACTAGACATTACATTTTTAGCCTAATTATATACTATTTACTCATATTTTCTTGGAAAATGAAAAATTTATATATATATATATATATATATATATACATATATGTCAAATAAAAAAACATTATATATAATAGAAAAAATTATATGTACATAAATATGATAAATACTGCTCAAAAATTAATGCTCAAATCCGGTATGCAAAAAGTACGGAAACATAAGTACTTACGGAATCAGATGGTGATCTTAGATTTGAAGAAGCAGGTGCTCGATTTGGGATTTTTCGGCCTCTATCCATACGCAACCACTCCTTTATAAAAAAAATATACAACATTAAAAAAAAAATATTTCAATTGTTTTATTTGAACAGAGAACAGATCTTAAGGGTCCTATAAGCTGTTGTGATGATTTTGACTTGACTACGTCGATTTTTAGAAGGCAACTCAATTGTTGGTCTATATCTATTTGATTAATTTATTATTACATTTTCATATATACTAATGTCTTTTTAATGAGTTCTGGGCGAAAACCGTTTTCAAACAAAACGTTTTACTAACTATATTTACAGGAGAAAATCTGTGACACTACTGCTTGAAATCATGATGTTAAACCTGGAACTTCTGATTGAAATCCCATAGCTCTAACCTCTAACATCGCAAAGGAAAGCGCAATTTCAATAAATAAAATTATTTTCTTTACTTCAATAATTCAATAATATATCTAGGTTTACCTCATAGTTGGCATATTTATGCGAATAATTCTTGTTCAGACGAGGCCCTTCAATTATATTGTCCTTGAAATAAATAAATAATTATATATATATATATATATATATATATATATTTATGATTAATTTTTTGAAGAGCGTCTTTTTTACTTCACGCCCTCCCAAAAAATCAATCAAACATTTCAACATCAAATTGAACTACTAGAGTAGTACTTAATATTGATGTTTTTTAATTTTCTTCCCCCAGGGGCTCGTTAAATGTTTTCAAATTGATAAAAAAAATTCTGAGTTTTAGATCGTAATATTAACTTTAAGATAGTTCACATTTCGATCAAAGTTTCTTGGTATTTCTTATGAAGTGAATACTTATTTATAAAAAATATCTTTTTTTTATTTACGGCCAAAATGAGCAAATACAATGTTATTCTCAAAATATTGAATTACTTGTCTCTATGTTATAAAATTCTAAAAACAAATGGAATTATACCCATGTAATTTCTATAAGAAATATTGGTTGGAGTGCGGACTATCTTAATGTTAATATTAAGATCTAAAACTTTTAATTCTTTTTTATAAAGGAAGCATTTGATGAGTCCTAATGGGAGTGAAGAAATTTGAAAATATCTATTAAATCCCAAATAAACGAGGCTTGTACTATAATTTTACTATATGCAGTGCTCACATATCTTGGAGTAGAACTTTTGAAATTAACAAGATATATTTCCGATCCAAATTTATTAATATTTGGTATTTTATTAAATAATTTATTAATCCTCTAACGAATGTTTTACAGACAATTAATGCACGATAGTGCTGCTCATAGGAAAAGTCTGAATGTTTTATTAAATCTTGTAGGCTTCCTACGACCTATTCTATAAAATACATTTATATTTGAATCGTAGAAGAAAAATACTTCGTGGACGTACGAGACTAGCATTGTATTAATATTCTGAAGATTGTGCCAACTAAAATGCTCGTGGAAATTATTATATCGAGTCCATGAAATTGTTATTCTTAAATTTTGAGAAAATAATAATAGAAATTTGTGAAACAAGATTGTTTAAGTTTAGTACTATATCTATGCTTCAGTTATATTATTATTGACTGCAACTAGGTATAATGAAGGTACCACAAAAATATTCTTCTCAAAAGTAATAATATTATGGTATTTTATAACTAGTTTACTACATAATAATATTGCAACCACGGCACTAAAAATAATATTGTATGTATTTGCTTTGAACTTACATTTCTGAAAGAACGACCTTGATTTTCGGCATCTGATGAATCCGAAGAATTAAATATTCTTCGTCGGACAGGCTGTTAATAATTTAATTATTATTAATTGAAAAAAAAAAAATTAAGAGTTATACTTAATGCAACTTATATACTTATTCAATTGTGCATGGTATACTTATTAAAATTGTGTGATGAATAAGCAAATATTAAAAAAATAAAGTGCGATTATTAAGAAAAAAAATGCAATTATGAGATTATTTTTAAAAATTGAGTTGGAGTTATAAAAACTTTATTTGCAAAATTATTAAATTATTACATATTTAAATTAAATAAATCTGACAACAAAAACTAATTCACTGTAGTTTCTAACGTTGCCCTACAGCAACTAGGTATAAGGGAAGTACGGACAAAATGACATGGTGTTTGGTTTTTTAATGATATTTATCTATTTAACTCTAGTTTTTCTCACGTTTGGTTCATTGCCTACCAGTAAAATAGTATTTTAATTGAGTAGTAACTCGTAACTGTAATAACATATTTCTTAAGTAAAATTGCAAACTTACTACTAGAGCAATTTTGTTCATATAGTTTGGACGAAATGACATACAGGTTAAGGAAATACTAAAATGCTAGTTTTTAAGAAAGGAGTTCACAAATAAATCGTTCGTCTTCTATGGGACATCAGCACATAAACCAGGAACCTTATGGGTACAAAACATATATTGTTACAAATCTTCGACGAGAAAAAGAGAACAGAAAATGGAAAGGGGTTTTTGCAACAAATGCAAGACTCTTCTTTTTACCCGTAAATAATTGGTTCTTTTTTATAAATTACTTGTTGCATATTTTAAGTAGAAGTTGAAAGCCAATCATCTTTACCAGGTTTTATTTATTTTTTCTTAGCACTACAATGCTTGCGAATTAGTACTATCAGTTTGTTCATTTTATAAGTATGCCGTTTTGTCCAAACTTAAACAAAGAAGCAAAAATTGACCAAGTACCTAATTATTGCAATAAAATTAATCGAATTCAATAGTACTGACATTAATTTTTAATTTATTTGAATTGGAATATTTACAAATTCAATATA
The DNA here is from genome assembly GCF_003426905.1 of Ctenocephalides felis. Taxonomy (NCBI): domain Eukaryota; kingdom Metazoa; phylum Arthropoda; class Insecta; order Siphonaptera; family Pulicidae; genus Ctenocephalides; species Ctenocephalides felis. The sequence continues at coordinate 103,808,540 of NW_020538040.1, forward strand.
GGTACCAAAAGCATGAGATAAACACCTCCAAAATAATCTTTTCAAGACGGGAAAAACGCGTTTAAACTGATTACTGCAACCGAACCGTGGCAATTACGATCAACATCTGACAGGATTGTAATTATAGATTTCTTCATGTCACACAATCGCGGAAACGTTAATAAAACTAGCCAATTTTTAAATGAAGCTACTGTGTTATTTTGTCTATATATACCATTTTGTCATTTCTCCGACTTGAAATTTTTATCGCATTATAAAAAAATATAATAAATATAAAAAAGTAATAAAACCATTACAAATTTACCTTTTTGTTTACTTTATTAGTGGACACCTTACTGCAATTAGGTTTGGGCGAATCACGACGGAATTTTCGCTGTTTAGTCTTCTATAATATTTTATATATTTATATATATATATATATATATATATATATATATATAATAGGGTGGTCCTTAATACTACGGACATTTACGATTTTTCTTTCTCACAGGGGTTCAAATGCTTCCAAATTGATAAAAAAAATCTCTAAAACATTTAGTTCTGAATATTAACTTTAAGATAGTGTTCAATTTAAAGTTTCGTATAGAATTAGCATGAAAAAAAATAAAAAAATTAAAAAATAATTTTTATATATGACTTAGTGAACAAAGTACCAAGTTCAAATTCCATAACCTACAATTATATGAAATATTTTTTGTAAAATATTATTTGTTACTCGATAGAAATTAGAATTTATCGATAGTATAAAGACTAGTAAGTATCTACATTGGTCTTTAGCAACAGTTACAAAGGAATGTGAAATATTTTGTTCTAAATTATTATATATATATATATATATATATATATATATATGTCTGCATTCAACAAAATTCATTAAGTTGTCAAACACGATCCTTACAAAAAGCATAAAAATATATTTTTTTTTTTTAATTTGTAACAATTCATTTTGATGCACTTACGTGTTTGGACGTAGAAGAGTCCGATTTCGAATCCCTGCTATGATTCCTTCTCGACTGAAAATGAAAAATAATTTAAAAAAATGAAGTAAAACTATTCATCACTTTAATTTACGCTAAACTTTACTTTTATGTTCAATTGATAAATGATATTATAAAGGAGTAGTGAAAAACATAAGTAAAATTATATTGTTGAATCGAAGATTATTTTTTTCATTGTGGATTGTTTTTCTTAATTCAATGTGTTACTAATGTTTTAAGATTTAATTAAAAAATAATTTTGGATATCCTTAAAAAGGCTAATAGGATTAACTTGTATTTCTTACAACTATTTTTGACATATACAATTATTATTATGTATTTTACAGAATTTTATCAATTTTTATTACTTTAACCTCGCTTTATCGAACTGAAGTAATTACTGTTTTATACAGATTTTAATAATAAGTAAAAAAAATTGTTTACATTTCTATGGGTTTCGTACCCATGTTTACAGTGACGCGGCGCTATAGCTTTGAAGAAAAAATCTAAGATTTGAAAAAAAAAAAATTAAAATACAAAAAAATGTTTTTCAAAAGACAAATTTCAAAATTCTCAAATTCATTTCTATCCTCAAAATTTTCAAAAATTTTAATCCTTTTAAAACTACGGCACAAAAAGTTCGAGCAATTTGCTTAAAGACATGGTGCCATGTACTACTAGTTGCTTTTCTATTTTTTATGTAAATCTTACCTTCTTCCGACTTTTCTCGCCGAATGTAATTGCACGCCTTTTTTTCTCATACTATAAAAATAGAATATTATGTTTTAGCAAAAATCAATCGAGGCTTCTTTATAGTTTATGTAATAATTATGACTAATATTAAGCATGCAAACAATATAATTTTAATAAGCAACGTATTTATATGCTCAATTTGCACAGAAAAATTATACAATAAATTTTCAATTTTAGACAAACATCAAAAGATCAAATTTTTGCAATGAATAATTGTTTTCTTTTAATACTGTCACTATCTCAATATCAATGTAGTAAATGTCATTTTTTTTTAAATTAAATTTTAACTTTCTTACTTTAATTATGTCAGTGTCCCAAGAAGACCCTGCTTCATTCCATCCATATTCAGTATTGAGTTCACGTAGTATCTGAAAATGAAAAATTGCAAAAATTATACATATATTTTTAAATACTTGTATAAATATTATATACTTACACGCCGTCGCTCTTTCAGCAAATTCTCCATACTATCTGTACAGAAAATAACTATTATTAACTGACAGTATAATTAGGATCAAATTGTGCTAATGAGTTTTCAATTCAAAACGATAATAAATTTTTAAAGAACTTTATTTGTTTTCCAAAATTCATCGACTACTTGAAACATCATTTGTTCAAATCGCAGAATGCATTGAGCAGGATATTTTATTTTCTAGATTTTTAATAAAAGAAAATAAGTTCATTGACAGTTGTTTTCATGTTTTAAAATAAGCAACAGAAGCAAATATGCAGAAATAAATGCCAAAGAACTGATAAAACTACGAAAAACTAATTAAGAATATCAACAAAATTTAAGAAAACTATAAATAAAATTGATGTTTATTAGAAAATAATTTTTTCCTTTGAGAAATATAAAACTAATGTGAGTTTTGAATTTTTACTCATTATTTTATGTTTATATGACAACTTTTTTACCATCTTTTATAAAAATTTTTGTTTTTTTTTAATAAAAATCTGTGTTTTCAGTCATATTGTATAAACATTATCTGAGTCAGTTCAAATCATTACAAGCACTGCAATATAATTTTTTACATAATTTTTTCTCCATTATGTTTTATTCCTATTTATTCATTCATGTGTGAACTATGCAAACTACATAATTATATTTAAGCTAAAGAGAATTTAAAAAAATATAATTAATATAAAAAATTATATAAAAAATAATATTAATGATTAATTTTTTGTTTTTATGAAAAAAATCATTTGATTTTAGTTTCGTTCTCAAATTATACATTGCTCGAGCATTATAAATTAATCGAGCAATTTTAGCAGTCAGGTAAAAATGCTAATTGAATAATCTTTTTGTTAATAGTATATTTTAAGGAATTAATTTGTATTAAGGAAGATAAGCATTGTTGTATATTAATTATGTATATAATATCTGCACAAAGTTATATCCTGAAGCCGTAAGGAAAAAACAAAAAAACGACAATTGCATTAAAAAGTATTCTCGAAATTATCGCTTCTGCTTATTTTCGTAATTTATTGAGTTTCGCAAGTTAAAATTAAATTATTCAATTTAAAAAATATTACGTTGGGGGTGAAATAGAAAAATGGGTTGTCACTGGTTAAATGCTAGATGGTAGATCTTGTCAAGTAATATGTTTTAAGTTTATTACATTTCATTAATTATTTTTAATTTATTATGCATTTATTTAACCGTAGGAGAAGTACGGACAAAATGACATGGTCTTTTGTTATTCAATGATATTTATTTATTTTAATATTATAATCTGTCTCAATCGTTTTTACTCATTTTTGGTTCATTGTCTACCAGTAGCATAGACCTTCAATTGAGTTGAAACTATAATGACATACTTATTAAGAAAAATGCATCATATTATAAAAACCATTTTGTTCAGATAGTACAGACAAAATGACATTTAGGGTAGGGACATGTTGAAATACAAATTTTTAAGAAAGCAGTACACAAATAAAACGTCTGGACCTTTTTGGGACATTAGCACTAGAAGCAGGAACACAAAGGGTACAAGTTATTGAGACTAATCTCAGAACGGAAAAAAGAGGATGGGTTTTATATTTTTATTTTGTCCTTGTCCTTGTCATGTCCTAAAATACATAATTAATCAAAATTCACCAAACGCCTGATTATTGCAACAAAATTGATCAAAATCACCAGTTGATAGCATAAGTTAGTTGAGTTAAATTTAACTAATTACGAATATAAATGAATAGATAGCCACAAAAGATAAAAAAAACACCATCAAAATAAACTTTTTAATGCGTAGAACACATTTGAACTGATTACTTTGACAAAATTATGACAATGACCCTCAACATCTGACTCGCGGGAACGTTAATAAAACTAACCAATTCTTAAAAAAAGCTATGCTGTCATAATGTCTATATATACCACTTTGTTCATATTTTTATAGCTTAATCTTGGTTCTAATATTATAATTATTATAGTATAAATGTTAATTTATCTTAGCATTTGCTTGTAGCTAAAATAAAGCTGTATTGTATCAAACAAATAACGAGAATTACAGTTAGTGCAGTAAACGGAGCGTTTTAGGTCTGAATTTTTTTACTCTGCTCCGAATTGAATGAAATTTTGGAATTAGGTTCATCTTATCATGAGTTTTCTGAAAATAGTTTGTACTAAAGTAGTGAATCTGCTAGAATCCATCGAAGTGTCTATAAATGTGAATTACTTTAATTCTGGTGGAAATGGCGCTCATTAAACCATATGATTTGAAAGAAAAAAACTTCATATATGCTTCTTATTTGCATGATAGCTCACTCATTTTACACGCAAAAAACTGCAGCAGCACTGATTTTATAGCTTATGTTGAGAACTATAAAACCCAATTTTACTTAAATGCATAAAATGTAAACCCTCGTCACTAGATGGCTTTAAATACAACAATTATATCTTGAACGAAATAAAAAACGACTTTGCTTTTTCAAATCTTGCTTAATATTTTTTCTAGAACACTTTATGTAATACCGAATTATTAAGATTTTTATTGACATTATTTTGTTAATTACATGATTTTCGTTAAAATGTATATTTTAGGAGATATTTGCAAAAAAACGAAAAAAAAACGCCAAAAATATATGAATCTTTAGTGGCCAGTAATTTGAAAAGTATTAGTTTTTTTGAAAAACTATAAAGACATTTTTTTCTTATAATTAGTTCTTCTATCAATTTCCGATGTTATTTTGAAAAAATGTAATTGCACAATTGAGAATGGGTGACATCCCCCAGGGAGGTGATGGCGCAACCCGAATTGTTTTCACTTTTGAACTTGAGGGTAAGATGAACCTAATTCCAAAATTTCATTCAATTCGGAGCACAGTAAAAAAAATTCAGAAGTTATACCCTTTTTTCCTCTCCGTTTACTGCACTAAGTATTTATGGACAATAATTAGAAAATTTTTATAAAAATGCGATAATTACCATGTAATTAAGTTTTTTTTTATTATCTTCTAAAATGGTAATAACCAAATCCGATTTCCTGTGTTTCTGATGACAAAGTCGTGAATGAATGACGGTCTCTCGAACATTATAAAAAGCGGCATTTGTAAGTGGATTACAAGTGCGATTATGGGAGATAAATTTCTCTTCGCTCCTTTCTCGGTGTATTTTTATTTATTTTTTTATTCCTTTTTTAGTAATGAACAACACGTCGATTATTTACATGACAAAGGAGATAAAGCCCGATTCCTTCCTTCCTTCGGTCCTCAGTTTGAGCTAATCAAAACCGACGAACAATGAGTGATCCGCGAGTCGAGGGGAAGATCGTAATTGAATGTGGAGCTTTGGAGAAACAAAAGGGAAAAAGCTCCGCCGGATAAAAAGCTCTGAAGATTCGACTGGCATTCTATTATTCTATTATTCTTATTTGTTTATGAATTGTTTGAAGAGATATATATATATATATATATATATATATATATATATATATATATATATATATATATATTATAACAAATGTATTCTGAGTGGACAATAAATATTAATTTGGAAATATGAACAAACAACACTCTTTTTTGCACTAATTTATTAAATTTTAATTTTTACAAACGTTTCGAGACTAGGTTTGTATCATCATCAGTGTGTTATTATTTAAAAATTTAAATATGGAAACTTAAATTAGCATTATGTGACGTGTATATACTTGGCACCGCGATGGTGAAAATTGGCAAAACTGATATGACCTGATTTTTTGACGATTTTTTTGCTGTCGATTGGTGCAAACTAAAATTTTTTTGCTCTTTCCGTTCTCGAGATAAATGGGTGGGGCCAAATTCGGTGCTAACTATATATATAGTCAGCACCGACCCCTTTAAAAATGCAAAAAAATTAAAATTTCTTTTTACTATCGTTATCAGTGATTTTTTTGCTGTCGAATGATGCAATTAATTTTTGGAAAAGTTTTGCCCATCATAGATTTTCACGCATAGGAAAATTCCCAAATTTGCCAATTTAAAAAAATTGACAATTTTGAAAATGCCCAATTTTTTTGCTCGCTTACTTAAATATAAAACAAAAAAATTTTTTTCAAAAAATTTATTTTTTCACCCCTTTTCAGAAGGGTTGCCAATTTTTTGGGGTGTCCACAGGTCACTTTTTCAAAAATTTAAAAATTGTTTCGGAATCTGTGATTTTTTTGCTCTGCGATACAAAAAAGAAAAATTAAAAAAAATAAGTTTTAATTTTGATTTTTTTCGTAGTATGAAAACGAATTGCAATCCGCTTTAAATATGCTTATTTTTTTCCAACAAAATCATCAACAATACGTTTACAAAAATATGTGCTCGACAGGAATTAATAGTTTCATACAATTTTTATATAAATTTGTTAAAATGTAACAGGAATTGCGGTGCATATATGGTCTCACTCGCCGTCTCACTCGCTCAATGGCGTATAGCTTTCTCACTCGCTCATCATCGAGAGACCCAGTGCGTAGAGACTCTCTACGCCGTAGAGTCTCTCGGCGGCGGGTGGCCAAAGACGCATTATTTATTTACTGAAATTACTGAAATATTGTTGACTAATTGATTCATTAAGTCTGTTTTGGGGGTGAGTAAATAAATTGAAAAGCATCGTATACTACGTAGTACTTATGGACGCAAACTATTCGTTTTTATGCTACGAAAAAAATCAAAATTAAAATTTATTTTTTTGAATTTTTCTTTTTTGTATCGCAGAGCAAAAAAATCACAGATTCCGAAACAATTTTTAAAATTTTGAAAAAGTGACCTCTGGACACCCCAAAAAATTGGCAACCCCTCTGAAAAGGGGTGAAAAAATAAATTTTTTGAAAAAAATTTTTCTGTTTTATATTTAAGTAAGCGAGCAAAAAAATTGGGCTTTTTCAAAATTGTCATTTTTTTTAAATTGGCAAATTTGGGAATTTTCCTATGCGTGAAAATCTATGATGGGCAAAACTTTTCCATAAATTAATTGCATCATTCGACAGCAAAAAAATCACTGATAACGATAGTAAAAAGAAATTTCAATTTTTTTGCATTTTTAAAGGGGTCGGTGCTGACTATATATATAGTTAGCACCGAATTTGGCCCCACCCATTTATCTCGAGAACGGAAAGAGCAAAAAAATTTTAGTTTGCACCAATCGACAGCAAAAAAATCGTCAAAAAATCAGGTCATATCAGTTTTGCCAATTTCCACCATCGCGGTGCCAAGTATATACACGTCATTATGTGTTATACGTTACAAGTCGCTCGATACACTGTGTATCGATCGTGAATGAATCGAGCGACTTGTAACTTACTGCTTTGAACACGCGTGTATTATCTTTTTTTCATGAATATAAAACTGAGTAAAATTTAATAAAAAATAATTATGAATTATGCTTATTAGAAACAGAAGCCACTAGATTATATAATCCATATTTTTTACTGAATAAATTTCGAATTTATGTGCATAATTGTGAAATTTCTGTAAGTTATTTATTTTGTGTGCCAAATACTCAAAATATTAAATTCAATATTGAATTTATTCATTAAAAAAATTCTATTTAATTAAGGTGTCCATGCGTCCCGGTTTGCCCAGGACCGTCCCAGATTTTTCTAAAAGCAATATTTGTCCCGGATTTAGATCACTTGTCCAGGATTGTCCCGGTTTTTCGAAAAGTCAAATAAAATCACGACTAGCCATCAAATGCCAGTAAATAATTTATATTATGATGAAAAAAAGACAAAAAAGGTATATAATCATATATGACTCAATTGTCGAAAACAAATTACCGAAGGCGGATCAAATTGCCTCTTACATTAATAAATTCGAACTTTTATTTTTAATTTCACAAAAATTAATTATGTTATGATAACGAACGAGCAAGTGTTAATTTTTCAAGTTAATTATGAAAAGAATTAGATACATAGCTCAAAAGAGAAAAAACCTAGATCGAAATATATAAGATGATATAACATCATATATACTTACTAAAAGTCCGCAATTCTGATTTAAAAAAATGATTTATTAAACAGAAAACAGTTTTTTCATTGTATCGTCGAATAGTATTGTTTTAGTATGAATAATATTTATGTTATTTAGCATGAAGCCCCTCCCCCCTCGTCCCGTACCGAATTAGTATAACTGAAAAATTTGCTGTCCCGGTTTTGACTTACAAAAATACGGTCACATCATATTTAATGAGAAAAATTATTTCCATACATACACACAAACATTACATACAACACTATTTTCTAAGGTATGTTAAAATGTCAAAGGCATTCAAAAATTTTTATTTTAGTTTTTTGGACGATTACTATAACTTACCCAACAACAGTTACCAGGCAACAATGGTAGCTTTATTTTGTTCTCAGACTAGTGTAAAACGGTCCTAGTGTAAAACTAGGGCTTAAAGGTCCGCGAGTAGAAAAATCCATCAACAATATTTCAAAAACAAGTAAAGCTAGGAATATTTGAACAACAATATTTGAAAGTACTATGAAAAAGATGTCATCAGCAGTCCTTGAATCAACTAACAGTCGCAAAGTATTTTCTTGCGTTGATAGTATCATTTGTTTGCACTGTTTAGTTTTTCTTGTTCTTCTATTAATTTCAAGTTAGTTTCAACAGATGTTTTTATATAATCTTTATAATAGCTTATATGAGGGTGGGGTAATATCGACAAACCTTTACCTTGAAAAAGGTGTTAACAATAAGAAATTGTAAATTAAAAAGTAAATTTAGGTAGTAAAGCCATTTTTAAAATATAAAATATGTTATTCCAATCTTCTGATAACAATGACGAAACACCAAATTAGTGTTATATACAGTATTATCTTCGTGAAAAATGTGCCTATGAAATTTATATTTTGTTTTGGTTGAATATTATTGTTATAAAAATGTAATTAGTAGCTATTATTTCGTGGATTGGAAATAGACATAGGATCTAAATAGGAGCAAAAAACTATTTTTTGAAAAATAGAAAAAAAAAACATTTCTAAAATGATGAATTAGCAAAAAGTATAACTGAATATAGTCAGATAGTTGTTTGTTCCTGTTATGATTTATTCGGTTTGGTTTTCACAAGATTATTGCGCAAAGTCAAATTGGATCTTTGTGCCCTGCCCTACCCTATAATTAAATTGAATTTGAATATGCGTTTGAACTAAACAAAATTTATATATTTCTGAATTAATTATTTTCCGTTTACAAAATTCTAGAGGTTTCAATGCATTGAATTGTTGTGATTCTATATTTTGGCATGAGTTCGTAATTAATTTATATAATTCACTAATACTATCGAAATTATTTGAAGTTTTAGTATGTTTGTTTTTTAAATGAAACTAATAAATTATTATGGCGTTATTTAATTTTGATACTGTGCGCAGAGTATTTGATGAATTCATTTATAAAACGAATAAAATATGCAAATTCCTAATTGAAGGATTTTATATGGTTGCCAATATTTATTAGCTAATTAATTCAATTTTAATATTTTTATTATGTACATATTTTATTTTATAAACAATGATATATTTGAGCAAGCGTTGCGAAATTATTTATTTATGCAATTGATTAATGTATAAATAAATATATTGTAAATAAATACGTGAATACTAAGTAAATAATTAAACAAATAGATACGAATAACCTAATAAAAATAAATAAATATTCTGGTGTGATTTTTTAAATGCTTACCAAAATTTGTAGTAGATATTCTTATAATATATTTATAGATTAAAAATTACATATATATATATATATATATATATATATATATATAAATAGTATCACTATAATAGCAAATATATTTAGCGATTTCGAGAGTAAACGAAATAAATTTTTAAATTTTGAATCGTTTTTTCTCTATGGAGCGCTTATTATTCCTTAAGCATGACGCTGAATACATAATTCTGTTTTATTTTTCTTATAACTTTAATGAAAATTCGATTAAAAAGTTTACAGCACAAACCGGAATTATTTAATTTGCGTTTCAGTCTTCCGTTCCATTTCAAACAGAGCAGAAGTTCAACAAAAGGATTGAGTTATTAGAAATTAGAGAAAAATCTTATTAATTGCAAAGGAAAATCTCCAAGCGTAGAAAAAAATATATTTATTTTAATTTTTTATGGTTTTTTATATTGAAGAAGTATTTCGTATTTGGTATAATTTTTAAATTCGATTTAGGAATATATATTTGTTCAATTTTAAATAGGGCACAAAGCCTCAATTTATTTTTGTCATACTGTGAAAACTTATATCGATACAACTTATATGATTTATGTAAGGCAATGACTGGTTACACATATTTTGCCCTTTACTTTAAAAAAATATCGTGATAATGGTGAAAGATTTTAGTTACCCGCGTACCTTTAAGCCCCGCTCACAAGTATGCGCCTTATACAAGTTGTAAACTCCAAATATAATAATCAATTAGTGGGGCGCATGACATCGTACCTTATGGGAAATTGCTAAAACTTTCCGTACCAAAAATTATTTTTTCACATTTTTGAAAAAAATTTACTTCGAAAAAATTATATTTTAGACAAACTATGAAAAAAAAATGTTTTCTTTATTTTGTCATATTTTGGACTTTTTATTTTTATTTTGAATTCTGAACTTTTTTTCAAAGCAATCCTACTGCTTTCACTGCATAGAGACGAAATGTCAAAGCGCGTAAGCGCCGCGTCGCCGTCTAACGGGTAAACATTGGTACGGCACCCATAGGAATGTAAACAAAATTCATACTTATTGTTAAAGTATCTGATAATTTGATGTGCATATGTCTAATGATCATTTTTGGCCGTCAAATGGCATTTTTTTCTACTTTTTTTATTGGATCTCCAAAACCGCAAGACCTGCCTTCATGAAAATTTAATTAATTGTTCATCTTGTCAATACAAGTAAAATGTTTTTTGAATTATTAAAATCGGACGCTCCATTCTCTTAAAACCTGAGTTACCATTTTTTGCACTTTTTGCCCCGTATCTTCGGAACGGCTAGACCTGCCTTCGCCAACAACTAATCAGCACGTTTCCTTATCAATGTGAATCGAATGTTTTTTGAATTATTCAAATCGGTTGATTGGTGTCCCCAAAATCGTCGACGAAAATTTGTATCCGCACACACACACACGCACACACACACACACACATACATCCATTTTTTCTAAGGTATGCCAGAATATTCAGAAACCTTTGAAACGTAAAGATATATAGAAATTTCCATTTTCGATTTTTTGCGATTACTATAACTTGCCCTACGGGAAGTTAAAAAAGTAAATTCATATTAAGGTCTCGTAAACTAAACAACAGTGCTCACAATCAAAAAAACTAAAAACGAAAGAAAACTTTCCGTCCATTTATTAATTGAAAATATTTTATTGCAGTAAAATGTTTTATTGTCAATCGTTTCGGGTCCTGATTTGACCGATGTTCAGTGCTACATTAAAGGATTACAGAGTTACAATGTAGAAAAAACAAAAAACACGGAAAATATAATGCACCAATTACTATACAATTTTCAAAGCACAAATTTTAAAAACTATTAAATTAAAATAAATATTGAATTAAAATGAAATAAAGAAAAAGGTTTAAAAAAAGAACTCTTCTCATCGAGACATGTTATATGTTTGGGAAAAATTTTAATAGTGAATTGTGTTTCTAAGTAAAGATAAGGAAACTCGAAGAGCGGTTTCGTTATTGGTTGAAAGACTGAGATAGAGAAGTTTTAGTGGCGCTCAGGCTGGCGGAAAAATTACGAAGTAAGGATACAGAAAATATAGCTTTTGGATTTAAGCTGTAATCATTAGGCAAATATTTTCTGTATGAAAATTAACATAGGAGACCTTATAAAATATGAAAAAATAAGCAAAGAAGAGAATAATATATATATATAAACGCACAAAAGTATACGTATAATATACATATATGTACACAAAAGAAACTATTAAGGTATGTATATATATATATATATATATATATATATATATATATATATATATCTGTGTGTGTGTGTGTGTTAATTTGGAAATATGAACAAACAACACTCTTTTTTGCACTAATTTATTAAATAATAATTTTCACCAACGTTTCAAGAATAGGTTTGTCTCATCATCAGTGTGTTTTAATTTAAAATTTAAAAAAATATGGAAACCTTATTTAGCATTATGTGATATCCGTTACAAGTCGTCCAATATACTCAGTATATATAAAGTGAGAGTTTTTTTCAGATGGCGAAATAATATGATAAAATTGTTCTTGGGTATCCATCCAGTAATTAAAAACAGTTTTATTCAAAGAAAACGTTTTTAGTCAGAAAACCTACATTTCGGTTCTTGATTTGACCCATCTTTAGTGCTACAATTAAATATTTTAGGGTTACAATTTAAAACAATATAAAAAATAGATAATTACAGAAAAATATAAATAAAAACATGTAAAAAAACATAAATCTAATCAATTTAATAAACTTGTTTTATAACTATTATATATTGTGAAAGTATATAAAAATAAAAAACAACATAGACATAAACAAATGTAAAGAACTCACCATGCAAACAAATTGAAAAAACACAAAAATAACACGAAACTTGCACGAAAAAATCATGAAACACAAATTGATAAACGTCGAGTTATGATAAATTTAAAATAATTGTAAAATTAAAATAAAAATAAAAGTAAATATTTTATTATAAAAAAGCTTATTCCAAACGAAACATGTTTTCAGCTTGAAGTTTGCGTAACAAGTAAAATGTGTGCGTCATTGGATGAAAGACTGGGATAGAGAGATTTTTAGTGGCTTCATATTACCAAGACTTCCTCGGCGATCATGCGCAGTAGGAACTTAGAAAAAATATAGTATGTGGAAACAAACTGTAATCAGCGGTTAAACATACATGTATGTGGATAAAAATGAAATATAGAAATATAATAAAACCACGATAGACATTGTAAAAATGAAAAAATATGCGATGAAGAGAAATTTATTAAAAATATGTATAAATATTTACTATGAAACGATATTAGTTATGGAATAAGTTATATATAATATATATATATATATATATATATATATATATATATATGTTTAATTTGAGTTTAATATTCGGGCGTAACATCAATAAAAATAGTATGAGTTTTTTTTTTAAATTTATTTATTTAAATCCATACGTTTCGGCTAGCATCTTAGCCATCATTCAGTGGTAATCAAGTTAACTATAAAAATTGAAACTAAATAAATTATATGAAAGGAAATTTCATGGAAAAACAATAATAATAATAATAGTAATAAAACACTTACAATTTTGTATCCTAATATAGCATATGAAACCATTATTAATCCATGGTATGAGTATGTGCACATTGATAAGATATATATTTTTTAACACAAACATCACAAATGGTAAAACACACTAATAATCATGATAACTTGACAAGTTGTCGAAACTATGGTCGATGCTAGCCGAAACGTATGGATTTTAAATAAATAAATTTTAAAAAAAAACTCATACTATTTTTATTGATGTTACGCTCGAATATTAAACTCAAATTAAACATATATATCAACATCAAATTCAAGACTATTCAAATATATATATATATATATATATATATATATATATATATATATATATAACAAAATATAATATATGTATATATATGAAACACAAAAATGCATACATGTATACACATACATATACAACCATATACATACATACATATATGTACACATATATGCATATATATATATATATATATATATATATATAAAGTGTTAAGATGTATTGCGCATATTGAAAAAAATATTCGAAGCATCACGGTAGATATTCAAATAGAGATAATCAAATCGTTTGTTATTGGCATGTAATGTTTTTATGTAAATATTCTCAGCGAACTTACTGCGTAAAGTGTTGGCTTCTCGATGGATAACTCTTGGATTGGGGAAATTAAAGGAATGTTTAAAGTTGGAGACATGTTCTGTGATCACGGTTTTATTTATATCTATATATATCCTACTCTATATCCTTCTCAAATTTTCTTCATCAACTTTTTTCAATTATTTTCATCAACTTCACTTCTTCCTTTTCTTTCCTCAATTTATAAATATATTTTCAAGGAAAAATTACTATGCATGGTATCGGATTGCCAGCTATGACATCCAATAAAATGATGTGGCTAAAACTATTAGTCAAAAATTAAGTTCATAAAACAATCAAAAATCTAAATAAGAAAGAAATAATTTTTACAATCTTTCCCGGTTTTATCGTCGTCACCAGGCACCGGGCGACTGTTGGAGAAAGGCGATCGGCGTTCTGCATTTGGCCGTCGAGATCGTCTCTGTATCGTAATGTTCTTGTCCGAACATATAACGTTTTATGTTTTATTGCTCTATCGATCCCGACACATTTAGATTTTATCACCCGCCCATGTATCCAGCCAGCATTGCCCGTAAATCTTCAACCTAACTTGAGCTGTCGCGCGTACATTCGAAATCCGAATTGACGAGACCCTGATTTTGTGGCTTTTCCTACGGAGATGGCCAATATCCATCGACCGAATTTGAATAGAGATGCCTTGTATAATTGGGTTTGGGGTAATAATGGGCTCTATGATTATACCATTAGAACTTATGGGCACTTGTGAAAGTATTCAACGACGAAGAAAATTTCTCAATCTGCTAGGTTATTTACAGAAAAAAATCGAGTGGCACATAAAATTTGTTATTAATTGAGAAGCGGCTAAATAAAACATTATATTTATAGTGGAGTTTGACTTTATATGTATTCAAAAACACATCTGAAAAACTTCAAAATGAGCTATCGGAAATAATAGAGAAATATTACTGAGAATAAATATGAATATATTAACATTAATAAATAAGATTTCAAAGAAGGAAGTACTATGCAAAAACGAACTAGATGCGGTTTTAAACGCTATGATGCGAAAATACTATACATTGAAATAAGAATGAGCTTACCTTATCGAAACATGAATGAAATATATGAAAATGTTGCGATATAAAAATTATAGGAAAAATACGCACGAAAAAGTGTATGGACAAAATCACATAGTGACTCTGAAAATTGACTAGTTTTAGTAACGTTTTTCCGCGACTATAGATAGATGTTGAGAAAGCCATAATAACAATCCTGTCAGTAATCATTTAAAACGTCGCCTTGAAAAGTTTATTTTGAGAGCGGTTTTCTATGTTTTTTGAGACATATTTGTTATTTGAAGTTATTTCTAGTAAGATAATTGTGTTAGTACTGGCGATTTCGATCAATATTTTTACGATAATTAGGTATTCATTTTTGTTAACGATGACAAAAAAAGAGAAATATGAAACCTATTAAAAATTGTCTTTTTACTTGCTTCTGAAAACAGACCAAAAATAAGAAGATCTCCCGGCAAAAAGATGAGACTGGGATTATTGTAAAGATTTCTGTTCCCGTAAAATTAGCATCATATTATATCCTATATGTCATTTTGTACGTACTACTTAATTCAGAAACCAAGTTACGATAATCAATGAATCAAAGATGAGTAAAAAACGATTGAGATTGAATATCATTAAATGAATATTATCAGAGAACAAAACACTGACATTATGTCTGTGCTTACCCTATATTATTTACGTTTAATGCATGAGCTGTTCATTGCTTTATATTTATGACATAGCGCAAAAGGACATTTGAAATAAATGTCAAAATTCTTTCTATCAGACTGTTCTTTTCAATCAGACATTTCTCTCATCACAACAGTCATTGTTATTATTATTATATTTTAATATTAAACTTACCGACAATTCATATATACCTATTGAAATCAAAATCATTGATTTATTGTTTATTGTATAACTTTTCGTGAAGTTTTACTTAAATTTATTTTTATATAAATTCTCTAAAAATTTATATGCAAAAATGCAAGTAAAATTAAATCTTTATACAGAATACCACGTGCTTACATATATACTTTATTCGGCTTTTTCATATTGTTCAGCAATTAGTTTGGTCTAAAATGTATATTTGACGCAAATTTGTTGTTTCGTAACTTCCACAAAATTGTATTTGACAAGTTTTTTGTCAAATTTCGCAGAACCTATAGACAGTATTGATAAAAATTTATTTTCTGGAGATTTTGAATATGCGTCGCCGAGTTGAAAAATTAACTAAAACAAAAATTCGTGTCTAAAAATGTTTTTACTCGTGTTCTCTCTAAACACAACTTACGCATTAATCCAGTCAGGTTCAAAATGTTGAATTATACCTAAAGTTGCCACCTTCAAAATTTCAATTTTATGTTACATTTCTTAGCCTTATGGTCTTTCACATTTTCACAAAACAATGTACTAATACGAAATCTAACAGTTTTCAAAACACTTTTGCTGCTTTTTCCTATTTCTATTGGATAATATTTGGAATTTGAAACAATCATTTTATACACCATAAGAGTAATGAAATTTGATTCAAACGAACTATCCAATTGAAGAATTGAACAAAATTCTCGTTTTGTCATTTTCCAAATAAGGGAACCCATTTATTATATATTTACTATTGATTTCACACGCCATACAGAACTTTATACTAAATGTCTCTGGCTCATTTGGTATATTTTGTATAAATCTACATCTATCTTTCGACGAAAACAGCTTCCTAAATAGCATTATTTTTCACCGGCGGTCAAATTGACCGGCCGTGGTAGTTAGGCCACATAATAATTTTTTTTTCGGTAAACAGTAAAAATAACTATAATCGAAGAGTAAAAAAATATTATTAGTTAATTAAAAGGTTCTAAGAATTGTCATATAGTTTGTTACTGGTATTTTAACGTTTAAAGATGTCTAATGTACAGTTTGAAACGGTCAATTTGACCCGGGTTGGTAGGTTTAGTTTTAATATCATATGATAAAATATTTTAGTAATATCATAAATCAAATTCACTCAATTAAATAATAAAAATAAAAACTCCAACATAAAATATTGTGATAAAATATTAAATACTTGAATAAGAAAAAAAAGTAGAATCCATTTTGTGAAAAATACATGTGCCATCTGATTAAATAAAATTCGATCAAAAAGTTGCGATGAAAAATGTAGATGATAATTTTTCAAAGTCCTGCTTTATAACAGAGTTTCCTCTTATTATTAATATGTTTCATTATTAATAATCAATTAATAATTTATAGCAATAAACATTTTTATTATTACGTATACTAAAATAATACAAGTATATTTTAATTAACGATTTCTCGTAGCGCAAATTATATTTTTCTTCCTAATAGATACACAATTGTCCAATTACTTCCATAGAAAACAAAACCTCATGCAGTTTCAGTAATAAATTTTATTAAGTTCGTATGAAACGAAGCATTTGACAAATGTAAAAGCTAAAAAAGCGCGGAGTTTCCACCGGCAAAAATACGACAGCGTGCTCACAGAGGCGCGACGGCCGAACCGGCGAATTCATAAATTTACTTCGGGAAACAAAATTTTAAAAAGAGTATTTTCATTTGTACAAAGATTAAAAATATAAATGTTTGAAGTATGCTGCAAAGTATTGGATATATTTGATTCTATTCACACACTTTTTATTTAAATGCTGTAATATTATCTTTTTGTTTACAACATATTGTTTTTATATTTATTTCGTCTCAAAAAATTAATTTCATTATGAATAATTTGTAAAAAAAAATATTTGGATTAAATGGTTTCAATTTAAATGTCTTTCTATTTTATAACCATTTGAATTATTTATTTATTTCGGTATAATATTACCTACAATTTTCTGGTTTGATTTATTCATCACATTGTAATTTATGTGCCACTATTAGAGATATATTTTGCTATAAGAAATCCGAACAAAAATGCGTTATACAAAAATCTGTTATATTTATTTATTAAGATGGAAAATAATAGAGAGAAATATTCCATTCAGCATCTTAATATAATATAAGCTTATAAATATTAGTATTTTTTTACTTTCAGTAAAAATAGCCAACTTTTATTTACCCAATGCCAATTATACATTTCATGGGCTCATTCTTCAAAGATTATGATTATTCAGTGGGTCCTTTTTACTTCAGCCACATATATAACAAATCTGTTGAAACTAAGATGAAAATACCAAACTATATAATAAAATAATTAAATAACGTAAATTGAAGTGGATTAAAGTTTTTAGGCGCAGACTTTCAAGCCCTGCATATATATAAGAAAATTAAAGAAAATGTCTTCAAAAAATTCAACAGAGTGATGAAAAATGAAATCCATAATAACTTCATTAACTTTAAAGAATCTGAATCAAAATTTAGTGCAAATGTTTGGTGTAAAAAATACGATAATTTACCAGTTATCGGTCAGGTTAAAAATAAAATATTGTAAACACCATCTCAAATCTGAAAGATTTTCACCATTAAGCTATATAATTATTATGTTGAATCCGAACTTATCAGGTATAATTGAGAACTGTATATAATTAAAAAATTACTCAAAACTAAAAAGACAGTAAAATTAAACATAAAAATTTACTACTTTATTAACTTCTTACTCAATTTATAGGGTGGATCAAATTGAACAATATTACGTGTACTATAATGACAAGTAGGAAATGGGAAATCTATATATTAGAAGATATTTTGGAAGAATTTCAGATAATTATATTTATTGCAATATTCACATTTACATACAAATGCAATATTTACATCAAATTTATCTCATGACCATTCGATACTATAAGGAAAAAAACATCAAAATTAAACTATATCAAGTTAGATTAAAAAGCTGAGATTTAATTAAAATCTAAATAAAACAAATTACATATATAGTTTATGAGCATCATCTTATTTTTCGGAAGTAAATATTCTGCTGATCTATTAATACAAAATGCTTCTTCAAAATTAAATTTTGAACAATGCGCATTATGAAAGATATAAATGTATTTATAAATTATACTAGTACGATATTAATGTTATGCGACCGTAAATGATTCATGTGTTTGTGTTTTTGTTCTGTTATCTTTATATCGTTATTAATTGTAGTTATGACTTATGCGAATGAGCTGCCGCAAATATATTGCGCTAACTTTCTGCTCCTATTGCGGTTCTATATTTTATCATCTCTATTTACTGCTTTCTGTTAATATTTTATCATAAAGAGACTTATTTTATACATAAAAATGACTTGAAATCATGACACTAATTTAGTTTCAGAATAGCAATAATGAAAAATGCATTTTATGTTTCAAAATATACTTGTCTCTCAAAGCGCTCTATAGAAAGACTTCTTTTGCTTAAAATAGATAATGCCGATGGCTCTAGATAATTATTTGAAACCGTGCAATATATATGTAGGTGTATAAATGCATAGATTTTTATTATTTCTGAGTTTTTGGGTTTCATAAAACAGAAAAAACATAAATTGGGCTCAAATTTACACTCAAATATCCTTGAAATGAGATTGTTTGCAAAACTAATTTTTATAAAAAGAACTCCAGATACAATAAATTTAAGAAGAGACATAAAAACATTACATGATTCTTACAATTTTAAACTTTCTGTAGGGTAAGTAAGTTCTAATAATCGCAAAAATATCAAAAATGAGAATTTTTATATATCTTTACGTTTCAAAACCTTCTGTACATGTACTAGAAAAAAATGATAAATGTGTATGTATTTGTGTGTGTGCGGTTACAATTTTTTGTCGACGATTTCAATGATGCGGCTACAATTTTTAGTCGAACACGGATCAACCGATTTCAATGATTCGAAAAATATTCGATTCCTATTTATAAAGTGACGTGCTGATTAGTATTTGGCAAAGGCAAGTCAAGCGTTTCGACGATACGGTTCAAATAGTGCCAAAAATTTAAATACAGTTATTGAGAGAGCGGAGCGTCTGATTTTGATAATTCAAAAAACATTTTACTTATATTGAGAATATATACTGCTCGAATATTTGATAAGACAAGTCTAGTAGTTTTGCAGACTCAATGAAAAAAGGAATAAAAAATGCCATTTGACGCTCAAAAAAATATATATTAGGCATATGCACATAGAATTTGATCGCTTCATAGCGATTTTAATAATGAGTTGAAGTTTTGTTCACATTTCTATAGTTTTCGTATCAATGTTTATCCGTTAGATAGCAACGCGGCGCTTACGCGCTTCGACATTTTGTCTCTACGCAGGTAATACAGCGCGATTGCTTTGAATTTTTAGAAAGTTATTAAAAAAAAATAGAAAAGCCTTTTTGAAAAATTCATTTTTTTTTTAATTTAAAAAAAAATTAAAACTTTTTTAAAAATTTAAATTTTCGATACGCAAAGTTCCAGCAATTTGCCTTAAGGCACGATTTCATGCACCACTGGTTTTTCATACAAATTTATCTCACAAAATTAACGTTGATATTTATATATGATTGCTGATTAAAATTACTCACTTAGGGCATTAGGGTAAACATATATTTTCAAACGTAGTTTTTATTGCGTTTGCGAAACATCAAATGCGCGTTTCATTTAAAAAATGTTAAAGTATGAAGATTAAACGTGAATTATTTACCAATTTCAAAATACTGTAATTGGTAAAGAAAGTAAAATTCCATATCCAAGTGACAAATAACATGTTTTTTTTAGAAGAGAGGAGGTTTGAAAAATTATATCATACATTACATTGTCTAGGAAAATTATATATAATATTTGTGGGTGTGTCTGTCTGTGTTTTGAATAATGATCATATTAATGAATTATTTCATAAATATATTCTTATATTATATATTAATAGTTAATAGGTCCAGAATAATAACATTTAAAACATTTTATATGTGAGTTCGGCTTCTATCAATTCTAATGAAGTAAACGAATTCCATCAATATTTCGAGCAGATTGAACAGCGAGTGCATATATCGTAATTGTTTTCCCTTGTCGAAAATACTGCGAACGAATTGCGTTACGTTCGCCTGCAGAGAGACATGGAGTTGCTCATTTTCACAAACAGTTGAAATATCATTATGCCGTCGAAACTTCAATTGGGTACATATTGAAGTAGAATCAATGTATCGTTTATAATGGGGTGGACCGCGCCGGTTAATGAAGCAACTTTAGTTGTTCAACCGCAAAAACTTTTGCTTGCTGTGCAGCTGAGCAAACGCAGTCGATATTAACAGATAGTGAAATTGAGTTCTGCTCGAAATGAAGTTGACTAGATGCAATGTGCTTGTGAATCGCTTAAAGAATAACAGAAGTGACATTGCATCCCTTCATTGAGCATCAGAGTGATGGAGTAATATTGACGTTATTGATACTTTAGTTTAGTCATGTATTGTAAAGTCCGTATAGAAGGAACTTGCTAATGACGCAGAATAGAATTAAAATCATATTTAATATAAAAAAACCAAAAGGATTTATTTTGTTCTATAGTATCTGTTCATGCACTTACAAGTTAATATCTTTGACGAGATAGTATATGAATGCAATTATATATCAGCGGCAAACGCTGTTTTGCTAAGTAAGGTATATTCTAAACAATTCCTAGAAAATCAAAAAAATTAATACTTTAAGTGTATAAGGATGTGTTGTTTGAATGCTATAAACCTCATTTGTTCGTCTGTATTTTGTCCAAACAATCAAACTGGAAGTTTTATACACTTTCTATAAAAAACATAGTATATTCCAATCCAAGTCATTTTTGGTCTTTCGACTTATTGATTACGTTTCAAGTTTTTCAGATTCTTTTTTGATTCAGGATTTTGTGTATAATTGTAAATAATACTACTGAGCTTATACAAAATTTTCAAATTCCTGCGTGGAGGGAGGAGAGATAGAAAATGAATTAAGTATTTCTTCTTTAACTTGCTTTTTGAAAAGTTTCAAGTAACATTCGATGAATTGAAGTAAATTTAATAAAAAGTATATATATATATAGAGCAGGACGAGGCACAAAGGTCCAATTTCACTTTGAGCAAATATAAACTATGTTGTGAAGAGCAAACCAATTATATCACAAAAAATAACACATTTCAAACAAACAATTATCTGACTACATTCAGTAAAACTGCCAGCTAATTCATAATTATAGAAATGTGCTTTTTTGCTGTCTTTCAAAAAATTGTTATCTAGACCTTTTTACCCCATACACAGGGTAACTTGGAACGGCCAGGTGGCAAACAGGTTTATTGACTTATTTTAATTTTACAGGTGTTTTACAAAATAATTACACTTTTGACTAATGCTAAAAAACTACCAACGGAAGAAAATACTTTTATTATTAATTTTCAAAGATTACAGTTTATCTCTAGATAGCAAAGTCATAAGAATCAAGGTTATAGCTGGTTATACATCTTTTTCCCTCTACTTTTCAATTCCTTGTTAAACAATTCTTAACTTTACTGGTATTTGACACATCGCTAGTGGACCTTTTTAACCGCGGACCCTCATACATTACTAACTATTCTTAGATAAATTCTGCGAAATTATAACTGGGAAAATGTCATTCGGCAAAATGTCCCTTTGATCGATACCAAATTTAGGTTTTGAATTTGAATAACATAAATAAAATATAATATAGCCTAGAAAATGTTTTATAAATGCCAATGAGTATATAATTATACAAATGAGATCTATCAGAGCACCGTGTTTGAGAAAAATATGCCAAATATTGCATTTTGCATATTAACACTTGCGGCCCATTTACTAACGTTTTTGAATATAAATAAAACTACTATTTAATCATAAATGAATAATATTCACGTAAAACATCCTATTAAACATAATCGAACATCATCTGTCAAAAACGTTTGACATTTCAAGTATTAGCCACCGTCCATTGTTTTATATACATTACGCTTCAACAAAAAATTTCAAATTAAAAATGTAAAGTTTCTACGCGATTTTGAAATAATATCTCACCTTTCCGACCATCTCTGGATTGGCACGAATTTTTCAAGACTAAGACTGGTCAAATCGGTTTAGCCGTTTTCGAGTTTTACTTGGACATTTGAAAGAGAGCTCCATTTTTATATATAAGATATATATATATATATATATATATATATATATATATATAATTTCTATAGAATCAAAAATATTAATACTTTAAGTGTATAAGAATGTGTTGTTTGAATGCTATATACAATGAGGTATTATAAACCCCATTAGTTTGTCTATATTTTGTCAATACAATCAATCTGGAACTTTTATACACTTTCTATAAAACATGGTATAATCCAATCCGTCTTTTTTGGTCTTTCGACTTATTGATTACGTTTCAAGTTTCTCAGATTCTTTTTAAATTCGGGATTTTGTGTATAATTGTAATTCATACTGAGCTTATATAAAATTTTCAAATTTCTGCGACAAGATATAGAAAATTTATATAATACTATCTATTCTTCGATAAATTCTAGGAAATTATAACTGTGAAATTGTTATTCGGCAAAATGTCCCTTTGATCGATACCAAATTTAGGTTCTGAATTTAAATAACACAAATAAAAAATAATATAACCTAAAAATGTTTCATAAATACGAGTGAGTATATAATTATACAAATAACCTCTTTCAGAGCAGCGTGTTTGAGAAAAATATGATTTGCAAAAAAAGATTGCTACAGCGCCAAAAAATGCATTTTTATATTAACCCCTTAACTTACAATTTAGATTCGAAAATGTCGGCCTAAAGATGTTCAAGCTGGCGCGGCGTTGTGACTATTTTCCCTCATAGTATACGGTTTATCACAAAAATAAGAATAATTTTGCGTTTTATAGTTTTGTATGAATAAATATTTTATAATACTTGCGTTCACCATACTGGGCCATGCCCGAAATGCGTAATATTTGCTTCTTTCCCGAATATCGTACGTGGGCTATGCCCGTAATATTCACTTTTGGTCTAGCAATCACACGCGGGCTCTGCTCGTCATTTTAATTAAAGGGGTTAACATTTCAAAAAAATTGATATTTTGAGTTTCTAGTAACCGTTAACTAACGTTTTTGTATATAAATAAAACTACAAACAAAATTACTTACTACAATTTAATCATAATTAAATAATATTCACGTAAAACATCCTGTTAAACATAATTGAACATCATCTGTCAAAAACGTTTGACATTTGACGTATTAGCTACCATCCATTGTTTCATTCAAATTACGCTTCTACACAAATTTTCAAATTAAAAATGTAAAGTTTCTACGCGATTTTGAAATAATATTTTACCTTTCCGACAACCTACAAACTAGCACGATTTTTTCAAGACTAAGACTGGCCAAATCGGTCTAGCTGTTTTCGAGTTCTAGCGGATCATTTTATCGAGAGCTCCACTTTATACATAAGATATATATTGCATTATCTCTATATAGTTGCGGTTCGAAAGGCTTTTAATAACAAATAAATTTTGATTATATTTCACTACTGTTGTTCAACTGTTAAAGTATACATTCTTATTTCTCTAATTTTCAGGATAGTGTTACATAATTTTACAATTGGATAATGAACGAATTTATATTTAGAATTATTACTATAAGTGACTAACATACATATAAAACTATATTTAATTTTATAACACTTTTTCATCAGAAGTTACTTCATTTTTTTAATGAATTCCTTTAAATGACTACTGATTACAATAAGTTAAAATATTTTTTGCTGCAGATTTCGATGTCAAGTTTCATTCGGAAGAATTTCTATATCTAAAAGTTAATATTAAGAGCTAAAACTTTTAAAGGATTTTTTTTTTAATAATTATGAAGCATTTGAGCCCTTGGGAGTAAAGAAATTTGAAAATGTCCATATTAAGGACCACCCTAATATATATATATATATATATATATATATATATATATATATATATATATATATATATATATAATAAAGAAAACACAAAGCGCGACGAAAATCAAAATTTGCATCACGCATCCTAAATTTTATGTAAAATTACATGAAGTTTTGAATGAGTTCAAAATTTGGAGTTCTAAGAACTTATTAATTAAGTACTCCTATAATTTCATGAATCTTTTCTTTCTGTATTAAAAACTTCAACAGGCATTTACTAAACTTTCCAATAAACTTTTCTGCAGCAGTCACTTCTTATTTACTGCTCGCAATTTTTCTGTGATAAAATACTAAGAAAATCAGTAGTGGTTCGTATTGTTTTAATGTTCTTGGTGGTGTTTTAAAATCTCTGTTCTTAATTACTTCCTAATCGTCTCACTCGAAGTCGACAGTAGATTTTGGATCTGGCGTGCACGCCCAGTTGGCGGCATTGTTCTAGCCAACCGCCAGTAGATAGTAAATTACTTCCACAGATTTTCAAACTATTAGAATGATTTTTTCAATAAAAGTAGTTTTATGACAAAATTTGAAGTAAACGGAGTTAATTATCAAATCTATAAATAAATAGCTAATTCTTATTACTTATTGCTTAAGTACTTTATTTCTAGTCTTCAGGAAGTTTATGCAACTTGTTCTACGGTAAATTGCCACTTACTAGTCTAATACAACTAGACATTTCAGATTTTTTTTTTCAAAATTTCAATTTTAATAGCAAATGGTCACATTTTTATACTCATGATAGATGTGCTCGTCAATACACATAATTAGGCCATTTTTTTATGACGTGTATATTCATCAATCACAGTTAATTGCCTAGAATTAAAAATGTATTACAATAAAGCCAATAAAATGGCAGTTAATTGAAAAATAAAGCACTCACAAATATTATGTACACAAATTATACTCGCTCTTGGACAATACAAAATTTCATATATTTCTTCATATTAAATTCCATATTGCATTTTATTCTTTATTTTCTCGTGCATTACACCATCGCATATAAGCAATATTTGTATTGATTGTGTGAAATTTTACTGAACTTATAGTGTATTTTCCTTTTTATCATTTATTAAAAATAAAATAAGCATCTACAGTTGCAAACGAACGTTTGCATTTCTTGCAATGCTCTTTCAATGACATTTTCACCGTACATATCAGATTTTGTTCTGGTTAAGGAAGTACATCCAGTTGCTTGTTCTTGGTTCTTGGCTCTCGAGCAGAATCCGTTCCCTGGGTTTGGATTCTCTTAATATCAGATAATGACATCATAAAATGCACGTGCTTTGAAGTTCTCACAGTGAAGTCCCGTGGAGGGAAACGCGTAAAGATTTCACATAAAAGTCCATACTACCTGCTGGAGTCTGCCTCTCATACTGCCTTTCGATGTTATTATCTTGCATTATTAAAAGAGACGCTGCAAACTCCAATATATAGATGAAGAAGTTTCTTGTTGAGAAAAAGATATACATCGGCAAAGTTTACAAATTGGAAGAGCTATTCGAATTCATTCCAAGATATTGACGTAATACTGATCAAGTATTATTAATAAAAAATTGTTACAATTTTTAATGATCAATTTTCAATATTATATATATATATATATATATATATATACTAGCTGATTCGACAGACGTTGTCCTGTACCCATGTCTGCAATTCAATAGTTGTAATTTTTTTATATTCTATACTAATATTTACCGTTTAGTTAAAAATAATCATTAATGTTTTCTACACTATAGTCTAAACCGAAATGTATGTATATTAATGTGAATGATGTTAAGTGTAGAACTGCGTTAAACAGAATGATGAGTCTTAATTTCTACACTCAAATTTTAATTATACAGTGAAAACCAATTCAGTCATATCACAGGATATAACATATATCATTCAAACAAATATTCAAATATGTTCTTTAAAATTGTATAAAAAATTTACATTGTCTTTTCTAGAACGAATTTATTTTCAATATATGAATTTACTTGAATGCCAATGGATGTACAGTATGTTGCTTGATGTTTCTTAGACTTGTAGGTGTAATAAATAAAATGTAAATGTAAAAAATAAATTGTTTGGATTTCTAACTCTAGAGCAAGCCACATATAGTTGGCTTTGACTAAAACATGGATTTTCTAAGTTAATTCCGCAAAAATTCATTATCTGCTCTTGTGACTTGGCGTAGGTGTTTGGGTATCAATCATATTATTTACGAATACTTTCAACATTCCAACTGATTGATATATAATTGTGGTTATTGACAGATATTGTCAAATTCAGCTGTATATTAGAATCTGAAATGAGTCGCCAACGTTAATGTAATTCTGTTGCAAAACGCGATATCTGTTTTTGATATTGCTCTCAGTTAACACTGTGTAAAAATTTTTACATATAGACATATATTAGTTTTGGTAGATAATATTTTTGTCGTATTTTTGACCGACTTTGAATCCAATATATATCACAGCCCTTAAATAAGTACATTTAAGTACATTTATATTTCTGTCAAACTGAATTATATAATTTTATCTGCCAAAAATATATACTTATCTTATATTATTCTAGTTTCTATTTTCTAATATTGTCTAGGGTCATAAGTTAACCTAAATTTAAAATTCAAGTAAATTGACTTTTCTGGCAGAGGATAGTTCTCATTTGCCAAAGTGTTTTCAATGTCAACCAAATGATATGGTGTTTTTGAAATTTTGTCTATTTGAATTCATAGATTTTTATTTGATTTTCTTCACAGTGAACCACGTTATAGTGTCTCAAAATGCAAAATAAATATATTTTGTTGTATATAATTATCTAATAAGTTGTTGCATTACAATCCTCAATTTAGATTTCCGATTATTTTCTATTTTTAATAATTTTTTTTTGCTGCGATGCGATAAATTGCAATTGTTTCTGAAATAAAAATGTTTTGGGAGCGAAGATACTATTGAAAATGACTTATATCAACGTTGTTAAGAAAAATTGTCATTTGACTTTAAAGAGTCCTGAGAAATGCTTTTGGATCGCGCAAAAAGTTGTACCGAGTTCGAAACATGATTTCATTATAAAAAAATAATTTTTTATATTATAAGTAAAGATTAAAATTTATCATGAATATTTTTGTGTTCTTGTAAAAACTACAAAGCCACACTCAGGAAATATCTTTGTTTTTTCTTGTGCAATTGCATAAATGTACAGAAATGTGCAATAACATTTTGATTTGGATTTTTATTTTCATCAACTAAAACATTGTGTATAGTTCCTATGTATTTTTTGCCTGCATTATTTACATATGTAATCTTAGTTTTCATAGCATGTCAAATGTAATCCAGAAATATTTATTACAAAGGCGGCGTTCGCTAATCCGTCGGGCGTTAGACGCATCACGCGACTTCGCCGACGACCAAGAGGAAAAAATATTACTATTTTGCGAATTCTAAATTTCGTATGCAACTTTGGTTCGGTTTGAATATATTTCAAACAAGTGTACACGCGCATATCAGGGATCAAGTATTTTTCTAAATAATACAAATGTGGCAAATGGACGTGACGTGGAAATTTATATGGCGGGTAAAATATTGAATTGGATTGGTTGATTTATACTTTGATTATGTATGTGGTTTGAGTGTAGATTTATTTCGAGTTTTGTGCTTTGCCCAAAATAATGCTTCAAAAACAATCTTTTAGTTAGACTCAAATTAAATATAACGTTAATAACAGTATGAGTAAGATATATGAATATATCTTCGATTTTCACGTTAAGCCCTCAAATGAATTTATATAAAATTGCCAGAATTTTGCTGCTTCGAGTGATATTTCATGTAATCAGTGACGAGTATTTACTTGCGCTCGCTTACAACTATGAGTAAGGACACTAAAAATATTTTGTATTATATATTGTTTATACCTCAGACTATTTTTTTTATTTCTAACTGCAATCAGAATTTAACTAGCTCTATGAGCTGTTGCGCTAAATTCCTATACAACGTGGCTTTATAGATGGCAACCCAAATGATTGCCAATGGTACGTGATAAATTTATTACTACTCCATCTAATACTGAAAAAAAACTTATTGCTGAAACAATGGAGGTAAGGGCTATTCTTACGTGGACAAATATTGCTATCTTTTTAAATGAAAACTGATGCTACTACCGATAGACATCAGGCTGTGCGAGAATAACTACTAGGCCACGATGCACCAGCTTTTTTTTAAATATTTTTTGAATGTTATTCAAAATGAATGTGTCTAGCTTCTCAGTGTTTATCTTTGCAGCATATCCAAGTTATTTTTCTCTACTTTTATTGGTTTCTTAAAATCTTTAGCCATACTTATTATATTATATACTATCTTTAGATATCCTATACTAGAATTTTTTTTATATCTGACTTTTACATTCTTCTTTTTTTGTATTGCTACATTTTCTAAATTCTAATTCAATTCTATCTCAAATCCACAATTCAAATTCTACTTACTTTCAATCCGATCAATCGAAGGACTCAGACCGAGTATCCTTGGCGTGTGAGTCGGGTATGCGAGATAATAAACGCTAAAATATATATTTTATAGGGTTTTATTGATTTTAAATATAAATCCTAAAGTAGTAAGTATTTTTTATAGAAGTTTAGTTTCAAGTTTTTTCATCTGGACCACGCACTTCGTCTTTCCTTTGCCTATCACTATAACTATCCATTCATTCTTTGCGGCCTAGAACAAATTGTATTCTTTATCCTTAATGTAAAGATCGTCTGGCAAAAAGTGCCATAAACGGTGAATAAACATTTCAAAAAGTTCGCGCAGTAAATATCTCACGTAGTGCTGTTACCATTCTACAACGTAGCAGCTACGTTTCCGCGTCCGCTCTACGTGACCCTCTATTAACGGCGGATCCATTTAGTGCGGCGCATCGCCGGAATATTCTCGTGAACAAATCACGACGACGACTAGTTTTATTTTCTGTGCCACAACACTGAAAATTTATCTGGGACGACCTTGAAGTAAACATCTTGCGAAACTTACAAGAGCATTCGCTTAGGTCTATTCCTGATATAATAGACTAGTGAGTAGTGCTTTGGAATGTCAACCAATTCAAGTAATTAATATAACTATTTTATCGTGGCCTAGTTGTTAGGGGTATGGTTAAAATAAACCGGTTTTAAAAATCGTTTTTTTGCAAAAATTATGGAATTCGAAAACCGGTTTTTTAGTGAAAAAGTCGGTTTTTACTGTATAAAGGGAAAATGACAAATATATCCAAATATAAAAGATTGATGAAAGCGTTTTGATTCTTGAAATCATATCGGTTCAATAGCATTTGATATCTTATCAGTTTGCAATGGTTTCCAGAAAGGTTTTGTATATATTAATTTAGATTTTTATACCAGTGTATATATTAATTTAAATCAGTGCGACTTCTTCTTGAAGAAGTTACTTCCTCTACTCAAATTCAAAAAAAAAGTTTTAAACCCTAGAAGCCACAAATAAGAATAAAAAACTTAGAATTATTATATCAGGCTATAAAAACAATTAAGCATAATTTGGTCGCAAGTATGAGTGTATTTTCTATTTCAGGAAAATTTGTGAGTGAAGTACACGTCTAAGTAGCAATTCGATAGACGTTCTCAGTTTTTTGAAATCATATTTTATTAAACAAAAAAACAATTAGCATGTTTAAAATTAATTAATTAAAATTGCTCGGAATTGACAATACCCGAGTTTAGCTTAATTGTTTTTAAAACTAAAATTGATATTGACAAGTATGCATCAACATGTATCTAATATTTTTTTATTTTATTTTTAATTTAATGAATGTTTTTTTATTTAAAAATGTATTATTTTTATTTATTCGAAAACTTTCCTTTCACTATCATAAAAATATTTTCATTCTTATATGTGAAAATGATGCATGAATAACCAATAATTATTTTCAAAGTTACTTAATCAAGATAAGTTATTATTTTTTTTGTTCTGCTAATTAAAATTAAAATAATTTTGTTTACTATCCATGAAATTGAACAATAATTAAATTCAGTTAAATACTGCTCTAAATCACACTAAATTTGCGGATAAATTACAGAATATTCGAGCAAAAATTTATTTTCTATATAAAATTCGAAAACCGGCTAAAACCGGTTTTTTAGTAAAACTAAAATTCGAAAACCGATTTTCTGAAATGTCGGTTTCTGTATAAACCCTATATATAACCGACGTAGTTAGTTATATTAAATCATCACAACAGTTTATAGAACGCTTAAGTTATGACTGCTGTTTCAATAAAAATGTATCACTAATTTTTTAACTATAGTGAATTACTTATAATGTATTTAAGTTGAATAAATATAAAGTTAATAGTATAATCGAAATGTTGTATTTTAATTGAACTTCAATAATAAAATGTAATGACTATAAAAACTAACGTTTGAATATACAACTCAAATAAAGTGTTGACGGAAAAAAATATAAAAATAAGTACATTGAACGTACCTATAAAAACATAACGACCGTAAATTTTAACATTTCTGATGAAGACTTTGTTAGTGATCGTATTAAGCTGCAGGGATTTCACGACTGTGGATTTAACTATAGGAGATTTTTTTAATGTGAGAGTTGGTAATAATATCAGCAACATAAAAAAGATGCTCAGAGTTGTTCAAATTTTTAAATGGATATATAGACAACACATATACAAAATAGATAATCTTTTGTGTATGCCCAGTACAACAAGATGAGTCTTATTAAATGTATTCTGATAATTATACAACACATTCATGTACATCAGTTCAACGACTTCAAAACAATGTAAAGACCGACATTTTATCATTAAGAAAAATATTAGGCACAGAACAGAAATTCGTAATTCATAGTAATAAAAGGAAAGTTTACAGTACTGAATATTATGCTAATTATAAAAAAATAACAAAAGTTGGCTTTTTGGTGATCTAAATTGAGTAGGTATCAAAATATCGGACTCTTGTGATAGTTTTCATAATATGCATAAAAAATGTTGAGTTCAATTCGATACTTAATTTTACTAATTTTGTACATGTTTAAAGAACTCAAATTCAAATATTAGTTTGAAGGTACAGTAGTGCAGAGCAGGGCACACAGTCCAATTTGACTTTCAGGAATCATATTGTGAAAACCAAACAAATTTCATCATAATAATTTTTTTTTGTCAATCAAAACTTTATTAAAGTTTTATAATACAAAATTGTTGAGGTTTAATCACAACAAATGCCACATATCAAACAACTGACTGACTGTTTCATTGTTGAAGAAATCTTTTTTTGCTATGTTTTCAAAAATTTTCACCTGCGCCCTGCGGGGTAAAAAGGACAGCCAGGGCACAAAAAGGTTCATTTATTTTATTGGTAATTTTGAAGAGGTTTTGAGTAATAATAGCTACTTTATTCAACCAATGCATATTTTATTTAATCGCACTGCATAAATTTGTTGTATGAAACATTGTCAGAAGAATTCATCATTAGAGGAATAACCATTAATATAACTCATCTTAAACTACCTTTTTACTACGTTTATGTGGTCTTTTTTACCCCAACTGCATGTAAGCTATTCTAGAGGTTTATAAATAATGTTGAATCTAAATTAAACAATATATTTTATAAAACATATACTTGATTAACCCTTTGAGTACTGAGGTAATTTCTGCATACGTTGCACAAATGGCATAAAGATATTTGGATCTGGTTGATGTTATCTTGGGAACTTTTTGCTTCTAGCCAATTTTTATCTTCCCGTAGAGTAAGTTATTGTAATCATCGAAAAATCAAAATTGTAAATGTGTGCATATCTTCACATTTCGAAGGTTTCTGATCATTTTGGTATAACTTAGAAAAATTGCATGTGTGTGTACGTGTAAATACAATTTTTCGTCGGAGTTTTCGGGAGCATCACTCAACCGACTTGAATTATTCAAAAAGCATTCCATCCATACAGGTGGGGAGACGAGCTGATTAGTTTATGTCAAAGACAGGTCTAGTAGTTTTGGAGATACTATTTTTCCGAAATGTTAAATTACTTTTTCTCAATAGTAGTACTATTGAGCTGCAATACCGACGCTCCTCACTTCATACTCATTTATATCGCGCCGATATATCGATGGTTAGCGCTGAAAAGGTTAAATAAAGTATTTTTATCGTAAACTTAATAATTGCACTTAAAAACAAAATGACTAACAACAACAAAAAATACTTATATTAAAACATTCACTCCTGATTTCGATGTCGTCCCATTTAAGGCTATGACTAGTTACACATCAACATTTCCTCTACTTCAGAATAGAACCGATAAATAATGCCACACTTTGCTTGTTTTTGAGATAATGGTGGTGGACTATTTTCTCACAAACCTTTCAGATTTACCTTAATATTTTTATAAGTTTTCCGCTTATTTCTCGAAATTCCATCCGCCCAGATGTCCGTCTATCGCACCAACACAAGTAGGGTTCCGGACCAACAGGCGTCGTCCTCGTTCTCATATCAGTACAGCGTTGCTCTCACCCACACGGCGCTTATTTAATTACATCATAAAATCCGCAGTTTAACTTGAGACTTTATGGATTTATCGGGCTAAAGTTATGCCACGAAGATTGGGCTCTAATTTTACTCAAGGAGAATGGAGTGGGTAGAAAAGAAACCGGGATATTGAAGAAAAATGCATTTATAATGATCAGCGCAGGAAGTCGGTAAATCGTTGGAATTAAAATGAAATTAATACTTAAATATTAATTATTTATTAACTTATTATGAAGTCACAAATAATATAGACATACTATTGCTCAGGGTCCTATCAAGTATATATCTATAATAATAGGTGGATTGTTTCCTCTTGAAATTAAAATAAAACCCTGAAAAGAAATGGTAGTCTTTTTTTATATTTTGTATTTTAATTACAATCTGTCACACTTAGGACATTCAGTTAATGTTTTGACTCTTCTTATTATATGAATCTTGAATGGGAGGCAACCCAGTAGTTGTCCAGTCCAGTTATGACTAATTATCTATACTCGAAGTATTTGCTGTCATTTTTATTATATATGCAACTATACCCACTAGAGGCGACCTTCACTTGAGGCTATATTTGAGCTCTATAACCTGAAGTAGAAATTTGACATCAAAGTTGCCTGATGTCAGACTTGGCGGTAGCGGGAATCGAACCAGCGAACCCGGGACTATTTAGTGCTTGCCCACGTTAGAAATGATAGTCAAATGATATAATATAGGAGAGCTAGGGGCTTGATGTAACAGTTTTTATAAAGTAATATATTTCGAGATCTACTGAATACATTTGTACGAAATAAAGATGAATATTTGATACTATTATTCTACCAAATAAAATAAAACTAATTCAACAACTGTTGTTCATTATTTTACAATTAATCGTTCTCTACAAGAAGTGCGATGTCACAATTCTAACAATTACCGGGGCAAGAAGTAAAGACGAATAATTGCAATAATACCCCTGAAAATTTATTACTTACTTACTTTTGAGAAAATTTACTCGTTTCTAAATAATTCTTTCTATAAATCAACACAAACTATAATTAATACAAATAACATATTTTCTATAATAAAATTTTGTATCATAAATCAATGTGAACTACAATTATCATAATACAAATAAAAGATATAGTGTCTTCTGTGATAAAATTTAAATTTGCCCACATCTTAAAAACTATAAATTCCACCCGATCTTCAAAGTTTTGTTTCAACTAACCACAGGTGTGATGTTTTTTACATTATTCGAGATATTATTTATTTGAACAGTATAGCAAGCACAAAACTTGTTACACATGATCAAAAATTGATAAATTTGAAACGAAATGAAATATATAAAATTTGAAATTAGTCGATAATTGTAACTCAAACCGAAATATTATGACAGATTAATTTTATTTCATCCGCATTCCCTAACACCGAATATTTAACACTTTATGGTATGGTCAAATTTATTCTCAAACCAAAAATCAATTCAACGGTAAACATTTGTAGACAATTAATTGTAAACAACTTGTCAGCATTCTCTGCTAAATGTAATTATTTTTATAGATTGCAGAATAAAAATGAAACTAAAAAATAAAAAAGGGTGAAAATATTTCAGAAAATATAGAAAAAAATTGTATAAATCAAACGAATTATACACTCACCTTGCTTTTTTAGCAAACTGATTTTTTAAATAATTTGAAGGTGATTATGACATCAACTCTTTCAAAAGTTTACACCTTTATAACAGAACAATAGTCTTTTATATCTTTAGTCAATTTTGACAGAAAGAATCTAAGTTTTTATTGATTTTTGCTTACAGAGGTAGCTTCGTCTTCGACAGTAAATTAATACATTCAGATCAGTATATTCCATTTGGCGATATTGAAACCTATATTTTTATTTGGTATAAATGCAATAATTAAATATTAATATTTTAATATGATTTTATAATATTAATATTTTAATAATATATTTCATGACAATTCTTAAGTAACTTTGTTCATTAATTATTTGCAGGTCACGCGTTTCAGCCAGAATTCGCGGAACCAATTGTGAATTTAACTGTCGCCGTGGGACGAGACGCCACCTTCAGGTGTCTTGTACTGCATTTGGGAGGATATAGGGTGAGCTGAAAAAAAATTATTATATTATATTTTAAGAAAGCAATGTGTACATTAACCTTTTCATATCACGCGCCTACTTTATCTTCACAACTAATTAATTTATATCACAAATAATAATGGGTACTTTATCCGAGGACAAGTCCGAGAGATGAGTTGAACAGTAACTTGATTCAGAGAACAGCCACATTTTTCAGTCAAATTGAATACGTTATTTTTAATTAAAAACATATTCTTAGTCAATATTTTAACGTTTTATAAAACGAGAGTTTTAGCCTAATAAATTTGAAATTCAAGTAAAATTGAAAATATAACATTCGGAAAAAGGCAAAATAATAATAGAATGAATTATGAATCTCGGTCAGTTCATTAAAAATATTAACTTTACATTTGGGGTTTGTTTGCTATGTATATATATATATAACTACATAACTATTTGTGATAATTCCAATAAAGATTTAAAAAATCCTTGCAAATCGCACAAGCTGTGTTTTTAATTAGACATCGTCGAGAAAAAATTCCGATATTCTGTACTTCGTCTAATGAAAGTTAATTTAAGGAATCGATACCAATTCAATTGGAGATCCCGTCTAGTCTTGTTCAAATAATTGTCCTGTATTCAGGATCTGTCTTGGATTTGTTTGTTCAGTTCATTATGAAACACTGCAGCATCTGGAAATAAATCGATGGTCTAAAGTTTTAAAGAAAAAAAACTTTTGCTTTTGTACAAATAAGGAGCAGGTTTAAATATATTGAATTAATGATTATAAGCGTCAGTTTTTTATGTCATTTACCTTTTTGGATATCTCAAACCCAAAACTTGTTTATTACTATATTTAGTTTTACCGTACAAAAATACATGTTAAAACAAACTGTCAAAAAAAACTGTCTTAGCCGTTTGATCGAGCGTTTCGCATATAAAAACGGCCAAGGGTTAAATATTTTACTATATATATTAAAATATTCTATAAAAAATTCTTTAATAATTAACGTATTAATAATAATACATCAACGTATTTTTTGGGTCTGTCACTTTATTATTTCACTTGTTATTATATACTAAACCATACTAAAATTTTTTTTTTCAATTTTTTATCTCCACATTGCAATGATAAAAAAGATTATTTTTGGCCAGTAATTTTTTTAAAAATGTGTACCTACATTCGGCGCTTAATTTTAAAAATCCATTAAAGTTTGAAATCAAATAATAAACCAATTAGGCCAATATAAGATCTTAAATTCAGGTTCGTATGATTTATAAAGTTATATATTGAGCATTTGTTTAAAGAAAATTACAACAAAACCATCTTTTTGATAACTGTTTCGGCAAAACAGCAATGCAGATAATGCCCTTCAATAGTACGATCGTATATCTTTCATATGACTATAGTCGAGAGTGGTAATAATTAAAGCCCTTTCTGCATAATTAACTATTAAAAGAAGAAGAATGTGAACATTATCAGTTAAGACATGATTATATATGCAACAACAACCTTGGAAACCTTGTTGTTCCAATTTCATTTATATATCGGATCTTTTTTGCGACTTATTTTAAAGTTAAATGCCATTTACATCTAGTTTCTGTAAAACTCGCTACGTTAAAAGATAGACTAGGGTCTTAAATTAAAAAAAATGAGCCACAAAGTTGAATAGTCCAAGAATGTCAAATACATTGGAGTGACCTTGGACCATAGACTCACCTTTGCCAAACATATCAACATCAAAACTAGACAGACGTTCGGGATGGAAAATATGCTGGGACACCTCTTGGATCATAACTGCCCGCTGAGCGTGAAGAACAAGCGGACACTTTACTTGACATTGATACGACCAATACTGTTGTACTCCGCTACAGCATGGAACGCGACAACAAATCATAACTACTAGAAAACAAAGCTTTACGACTAGTTCTCAACAAATCAATTTTATAACAGTGCTGACAGATACAAGATTATATGGAGCTCTTTATATTTACATCAAATCAAATAATATAAAATTATGAATGCAATATACATAAAACAATGATATATATGTTAGAGATAGTGTAGATATTATGTAATTTAGTATATGGCTAATGTACCAGTTTATAAAGCCAATAAAATAATAAAAAAAAAAAAAACAAATCAAGGAACCCACTGACGAGATACTATTATAATACAAAACACATACATAAACAGACTGACGTACCGATAGTACTCGACCAAATAAATAAGCTCACTGGTAACTTTTATCTCAAATGTAGAGATCACCTTAATAGTAACATCCAAGCTCTTGGCCAATATACCCCAGAAATAGTTTGGTGTGTCAAACACGCAGTGCCGAACTTTTTTCTGATCGACCCATGGCAGCCAATAGAACAAAATGAAATTATTACAAATGTTGTTTAAGTAATTCTTCTTTATTTTATATTTTTGAGAGAATTTTTGTAACTTAAAATTATTTCTTATTTACTGAGGTGTGTAATGTTTTTTTCTAATATTGCACCTTATTGCAATTACCATAAGCACCCCTTGTCCTAACATTGTACATTTGAAATTTCATATCATAAGCGCAGTACTGGTATTTGAGGTCAATGCGTCTGTGAATCTGTGGGTCTACGGGTCTGTGGGTTTGTGGGTATAATATTGTAGCGATCGGAAATCGCCTATCACGTGCCACGGGACCATTCTCAACAAACAAGAGAACTAACGAGCCAATTGACGTGAGTGCGCCATGTCATTACTGGTAGCCAGCACACAGAACGTCGCTCGTTTGCTCGCATCGCATCGCGTCGCCTGGAGTTAGCGGCCGAGCCGACATCTGCCGTATCAGGACTGAATTCAAATTAATGGGAATCGGAGGCGGAGACGGACGCACGCTTCATCTCGTACAAGTAATGCAAAATTTGCACATACCTTCTTAATGCTGATGCAACCCAGAAGAAGTAGTCATCATAGCCTTTGCACAGCGATTCATGTTTCTTTAGAAAATTGTCGGGTTGACTCATAGCGTTTCCTTCTAGTTACTAACATGCAAGTACTCTTTCATGTTGAGACGCGATTGTTATTCTTTACACAAATATAGTTTTTGTGTTTTTATCAGAATTAAATTATTACTTTAAAATAAATGTATGGAAGACTAGGTACGGTTGTGCCAGGGTACAACGATAGTGACAGTCGCCATAACAACTAAACTATACTAATTTTAAAAAAGGGCCCAAAAGGAGAAAGATGGCGTTATTTATGCTTGTTTGGGCCAGCGGTGGCGATATCGGTTAGAGCGTGGGCTAGCACCAACTAGACCCAGGTTCGCTGGTTCGATTCCCGCTACCGCCAAGCCTGACATCAGGCAACTTTGATGTCAAATTTCCACTTGGGGTTATAGATCACAATATAATTCCAAGTGTAAATCGTCCTTCGTGGACATAGTTGCATCATACAATCATATGATGCTATTAGACATAAGAGCTAATATATATAAAAAACCCCACACATAGGAGAAGGATGAACCGATGGGTTGCTTCTCATATCAATACCTTAGGTCATAAGTCATACACAAAAACAGCTTATAGAACAATAATAAAGAGTTCGGATTGCTGTGGAAACAATAAAATAAAAAATATATATATATGCTTGTTTATCTATGGATGTAGTATATTTGTTTGAACAAATTTACATTATTACTTTCAGTCAGTGCCCTACATTGATCAAATGAATGATCTGTAGACCGCATTGCTTTTGAAGAGTCAAAAGTAAATTTCTTTGTGCGATTTT
The DNA here is from genome assembly GCF_003426905.1 of Ctenocephalides felis. Classification (NCBI taxonomy): domain Eukaryota; kingdom Metazoa; phylum Arthropoda; class Insecta; order Siphonaptera; family Pulicidae; genus Ctenocephalides; species Ctenocephalides felis. Next base: position 103,847,902 of record NW_020538040.1, read on the forward strand.
TTAATTAATTAGTAGAAAATTAGTAGTTAATTATAAGCAATTAGATTCTGCGTAAATAATTTAGCTCAGATATAATAATAATATGTTTTCAAAAGTGTGCTTTGGGTACGGTTGTGACAAATTTTGTGGGAACGGTTCTCGTTTTTTTTCGGGTGAGGATCGTGTCTTAAGGTAAATTACTTGAACTTTCCGATTACAACTTACTCTATGGGAAGTTATAAAGTTCAAAGTTTTTTAAAGTTATTCAAAAAAATTTAAAGATATTAAATTCAAAATTAAATATTTTTTCCAAAAATTTCAAACCCTCAAATACCTAATACTGTTTCTAAGTTTCAAATATCTAACTTTGCGGTACGGCACGGTTAACTCAATGCTCCACCGGTTAATGCAGTAAATCAAAATAATTGTCACATAAATCAATCACTTTTATCAATTTACTTACCTTTTCTGCAAATATATAAACATGCATTTGCAATCATAGTAGAAAATTTTATATCAATGTCAGAATCTCTGTAACTATTATCTACTCAATGATTCTTCGATGATGAATGTCGTGCCGGCGTCCCGCGGAGACGTAAATCTCCCTCGCCATGCGAATGCGTCCGGTTCGTCCCCGTGCGCTCGTATCGGGCGCGAAGTTGGTCAGTTAGATAATCTCTTTATTAGAGTCGGCCCAGTAAATCATGTCACAGCCGCCGCCTGGACCATGGACGTAATTCATCGCTTTCCGATGCCGTGGATTGTCGGCACATGGAATGGTTAGTGACGTACACATGTGTAAATTGCCAAGTCGCAGCAATTAATTTCTAACTCTACTAGAACAGAACTTCATCACATCGTGTTCGTCCACAGTACACAAGTTCTCGTGTCGGATCTGGCGATGGTTTTACTGTACCAAATTTTGGTTGAAGGGACAATGATGTGTTCGATATTGGATGTCATGAATTATTATTTGTTAAAATAATTATATTTAGTGCTCCACTGGAACGATTGTGGAATTGCACTGAACTATAAGATCGATGTTTAAACTATTTTGAAAGTATAATCAATTTATAGATTGTCAACTACTGAGTTCTTTTTTCCAACATGCCAATGTAGTATACAATGTCCCTTTTCGGCGGACTATTGCAAATTCATTAAATTTACTGAATGTCCTTTACTAGACAGTTGTAAATAAAAGAGTTAATAAAAAAATATAGATTGCATTAGTGTTTTTAATTTAACCATATATAGTACCACGAATACAAATACTCTTATTATTCAACTTTAATACTATGCATTGGTTGAATAATGTAGCTATTATTTTGTAAAATCCCTTTAAAATTGAAATAAGACTTTGGACCTTTTTGCTCAATGGCCGTCTCAACTTTAAATTCAAAATCAATTAAAAATTCAAAATTTTTAAAAACCAACCAATACACATTTCTGTAATGATTAATTATATAAAATTAAATGGCTGGGAGTTTTACCGGATAGTTGTAAACTAAATTTAATAGATAGTTGTTCGTTTTATAAGTAGTATTTGTTCTGATATAATTATTTTGGTTTTCACAATATAATTGTTTAATTTCAAATTGGATCTTATATGTATAGATTTTTATGACAGTGTTTCCGTTATATCAACTTATTTTAGGCAAAATCATCCATAAATATTTTGATGTTGTTTTTTTGTAAAAGGTGAATTATTTGTAAAAGCAAAATTATCTTATTCCTGATTATTATCTGAACTTAAACTCATTTTAGTATCTCAACTAAATTTAATATTTCAGTTCATGCTATTTTAATTTCGTTATGAATCCAATTCTTTATTCAATAATTGAACAAAGTAATATTCTTGATTAAATAATACAATATAATATTAGAAACGAGAAATATCATAATAAAAATTAAATAAAATTTTAACGCAGAATATTGCTTCAAGAATGCTACAGAAATCCCCTAGGCGACGCCGCCTGTGCCTTGAATACGCAATGAGTGAAAAACGACACAGTTTTCACTGGAATAATTTAACAATCGCGATGGTTCTATCAAAAATTTATCTTCTTGAAAAGAAAAATTAATTGATGATCGTTTTTGTAAAATTTAATTGGTAAAAGTAAATGCACGTTTTGTGGCATTTTGCAAAGCTTTTACTACTAAGCCACATGCAGGTCGCACAATTTCTTATATTTAATGGTACAAGTATTTTATTGTGACCGTTATTGTAATAGCCTTTGAAAATTTTCTCAAATTAGTTGTTTTCTTCTGCTACCAACATGGAGTAATTTGAATTATATTCACCATTTGGAGTAATTAGTTGATTGCTAATTGCTAATTTGATATAAAGCATAAGCAGTGGTGGCTTTTGGAGTTGTATCTTGCAGAACATTTTATATAATTGGACTCAGTCTCTGGTTTCTAGACCGTCAAAGCGAGTTTTTCAATGGTTCGATTGATAAAGCGAATTCAATTCAAGCTGATTAGAAATATTGCAAGGATGTGGAATTAATTTCTAATTACGTAAGTGTATTAGAGAAACCGAGAGAAAGCGATAAATTATAGATTCACGCGAACAAAAATATTATAACTGCTAGTTTCTCAGAATCTGGATTTGCAACAATAAATGTTTTATAGATTTCTATATATGTTCATTTCAAGTTAATATGCTTCGACTTTAGTTATATCTTTTCACTATTTCCTAATTCGAATAAATAATTTTAACTTTGCAATTCAGTTTAAATAATTCTTAGAAATATGATAAATGATCCTTTATCCTTACTACGCATTATTAAGTTTTGTTTATTGACCTTTCATGTATACAGATATAAACGCCGTAGTCTAAGTTATGAGCTCTTATATTTTGCCTATAAATCCGTATAATGAAATTTACTGTATTTATAATAATATATTTGAAACCATTTAATATTGCTTGAATTCATTACGGTACGGGAAATTCTAGTAATTTGCTTTAAAGCACCACGCACCACTAGTTTACATAGGTTTTATCTACCCTTTTCCCAACTTGAATCAAATGGAAAAAAACTTTTTTTTTTCTACAATAAAATTTATTTTACAATTAGTTGGAGTTGCGTCGTAAGATGTTAAATAATTTAGAGCGCGACTTATTCGAATTACTTTAAAGTTGACTCCGAAATGGGTATTAAAATTGAGCATATCATCCATATTTTAATTCTTACCATGTTTTATCAGCAAAAACCCGAAGTACATGACAAATGATTTTATGTATAATATCTGTAAAGAACATTTTGAACAATTTTAAAATATCAAGGTGTGGTTGGTAAGCGGTCTGTAAAAGAATGACCCATATAGAACCTCATAGATAGACCGATTTTCCACAAGTATGAAATATCTTGTAATTCTAAAAAGCAATATTTTGTTTTTTTTCTACGAGTTTGACATATTATAGTTTAAAAAGCTTATTTTAAAATAAATTAGTATGTAGAAAATAATATTTTTGGTATTTATAGAAGTTTTGCATTCAATATTAAGCAATATTTTATAAAACGGTCTTCAACTAATATTGATTTCTTTCAACATTTGTAAACATTTATAAATGACTTAGTTAGGTAATGCTATAGTATCGTTTATGTGTTCTGTGTACCGGCACATTTTCGTACAAACTTTGCAGGGTTTTGTTGGCGATCATTAAAATGTAATGAAACTAGTCGAAAGGCCATAAAAACGACCATTACCAGTATTAGCAGATCCTCGCACAATAATATAGCGTTTCCCGCCGCGGACGAACTTGTAAACACAAGACGCCGGAGCGACAATCGCAAACGCACCGGGAGTAATTAACTCGGCTGCGATACGCTCTGGTGCGATACACTTTTTGTATTTTGACTCGTAAATAGATTTTTCAGAATAATTTATTAATAGACATGTGAATATAAAAGAATTGTAAAAAGCTAGGGGGCAAACATGTCTCTTTCTAATTTTTAATTTTAAAGGGATTTTACTATTAATAATAGCTACATAATTCATCTAATGTAGAATGTAAATTTCATGGTTAATTTTTACAGAGATTATCTTTTACAAAATTGCTTCTTTTATCTCAATTCACTTTTTTATTAATTATTATTCATTGTTTGACAGGGTAAAGATTCAATTGGTCTTTTTATCCCACCCACGTATAAGCTTTGGTAGTGGTTATATAAAAAATGTTATGTGTAACTTCAAATTAACGATACTTCTCATAAAACATTTAAATAACTTATACTTAAAAATTATATTAAATTTCTTAAACTAAACACCAGTGTTCACAACTAAGAAATTCAACGAAATCAAATACTTTTGTTATGGGTTTTCAAACATTGTCGTTTATCTCCAATTAGCAAATCAAGTTGATGACTGGCTATACATATTGTTTCATCACTTATTATTGCATCAATAGGTGATGCAATAATGAAGTGAAAAGTAAATATTGTTGTTATAAATTTCTTAACTTCACTTGTTTTTGAGATATCGGTTACCAGCGGAACTTTAAGCCTCGCTTTCAAATAATCGCTCTGCTTAATTATTATTAATCATTGATCAATGTTTATTAAATTTTTGAATTAAATTTGACATTAATATATATTTTACTTTAAATACATTATAAGAATACTCACAATTCGTGGGTTGTCCATAGCCCGAGATCAAACCATCCCTTCATTCATATAAGGCTCATTCGTTTGACCACAGCAGAACTCGTAATAAAATCAAATATTAATTTTTAATACTGAGAAAGTTTGAATGCTATTATACAAGATATTAATGCTTAAAAAATATTAGAACCATTAGATACTTACTTCTGTCTGCCATTTCTGATAGCATATTATGAGCAACTCATACGTAAGTTAAACTTATTTAGTTCAAATTGTAATAGGCATTCTTGGTTAAAAGTTTTATGTTGTAATGGAACATGGTGATAACTTAAGCTCTTGAAATAAATTAAAATGTACTGAAGCTGTGCACTTGTAAATAATATGAGTGATGTCGAAATTATGTTACATTGACATTTGTGACTACCTACACATTGAGAGCTAACATTAAGAAATTATGAATTGTGAAAATAAAATAGATGCACCGAAAATACGAAATCTTCAACATACTCTTACTCGAAACATGTTACATTATTTCGAGAGACGGATCACATAACACGAAAATAGGCCCAATCAAAGATGTCTTTGGTCTAACGTCGGCAAATGTGGCAACCAACGCTCGGACGGCTTTTTTATGTGTAACTTTTCTTTTAATATGTGGCAAACACATTTTTTGGAATTTGCTATTTCTCTCACTTTGATTTGGCATTTGTTTAACATCATTTTGTAAACTTTGCAATATTATCTTCATAAGTTGAAGTTTTTGAACGTCATAAACGATCATCGTCTTCCAAGCTCTTACGGCTACGTTTAAACTCAACTCCAAAAATTTTATTGTGGCAAATGATGGTGCAGATTCCCCATACACAGAATACAAGTTATCGTTCATTTACGTATCCGTATTGCCTTTCAAAAACAAATATTGAATAACAGCTAAATACTCAATTTTCTCAATTTTCACAAAAAAACATGTTATGTATGTACTCAGCCGGCTGTCGATTGAAAAAGCAGCGTCCAAAACGACCAAAAATTTGGTGAGTAGAAAATGCACAATCACCAGCTTTTATTTATGAGTGGCCAATTTTTCGTCGGAACTTTTCAGCCCACCCTCGAGATACAGCATTCTATTTTTATACCCCAAATTTAAATATATCACATCCATCACAAATCGCAAGTAATTGATTCGAGTCAACAATGGGCATGGAACTCATTCATTATATCGACGATCAACTTTCAAAAAAATAATTGAAACAAATATGAATTTCCATAATACGTTATTAAAAATGCAGATCGCATAATCCGTTTCTCACATACGTGACCATTTTTAATCCCGTTTAGTGTGAAAAGGGCCTCATTCTCCGGCGTGACGTAATCGGTTTCGAATGTTATAATTTGAATATGACGCCGTAATTCGCGCAGCAAAAAATGAATTAATCTTGTTTTAATTGGAATATTTATGCGTAACACAGGACGTGTACATGTCCATATATGCGCATAAATTACTTGGGCAGAACTCAACGAGCATTGTTTTGAGCAAGTTATCGCGCAAGTTCTAGAGCTTTTTATTGTTGGTGTTAATTAAAAGAATATTCAATATTTTAAACAAATGCAATAGGAATGGAATGAAAATGTGTGAAAGAGTCGTATAGATAAAAAATAAAATATTCGAAAAGAAATGGATAATCATTAAAGTCAATTGTTAATGAAAACCAAAAAATAATTATAAATAAATATTATAATAATAGATCAAATTGAAAAATATATTTCTTCAATTGTTAAGAGTTATAGAATGATATATAGAAGGTACGATTTCGCAACTTTTTATCAGCAATAATTTTGTAAATTTACCAGTTTAGCTGGATGAAAAGTAAATTAAATGGTAATTTGAACATTTTTCTGCTTGAAAATACTGAAAATGTATCCTTCAATTTGATGAATAAGTCATAAAATTCAAATCATACAAGGAAAGAGCGATTGTCACAACCGTCCACAACTTCAGGGACAGTTGTGACAGGTTTAAAAACAATTAGCTATAAACACCAAATTAATTTATTACTACTTTTATTGCCTGAAATATGTCATACAACACAACATAATCATTTAAACAAAGCTTATGGTTATAAAATAAAAATATACATATAACAAAATATATTTTGTTAAACAAAGGTAACCTGAAATCTTTATGATTTTTTTGTATTGAATTTCTTTTTTCTTTTCTTTTTCGTATTTTGTCTTAGTTAAGCTAGATTTTTCTTAATCTGTTTAATTTTCACCCGAAGAGGGCAACAACCATAGCTACATGTCACAACCGTAACCAATGCACACTTTTGAAAACGAAACATCAATATAATCAAGCTAAATTATATAGACAATGAACTGATGTTTAACTTACGCAAGAATAATAAACAAAGTGATCTATCTGTATCAATTTTTAACGATTTTTTTATGCTTTTGCCATTTACAGATCATGTTAATATAGGGCATTGACTCAATTTAATAATGTAAACTTGTTCGAACAAACATACTTCACCTTTTTCTTTTGGACCCTATACCGAAATCAGTACAGTTTAGCTGTTATGGCGACTGTCACTACCGTACCCTGGCACAACCGTGCTCAGGCTTCTCTACTACTTATTCATAGTATTATTAATAGTCAATAATAAAATCAATCTAATCTAAAAGTTTTATCCCTCGAATAATTTTACAAGAACTATAACGTGTTTTAAAACTTATGCCTAATTATTACTATGTTATTTTTTATTCCATATTTACTAGGGAAATAATTGTTATTTATAGGTTTGAATTGTCGAATGTAATGTCGTTTTAAGTATTACCTAATGATTGTAAGTTAGCCGAAAGTTAACGAACATCGTAATTTGCATCATAACTTTCTATTATAAATATCACAGGACAAATAAACAGTTTTATCCCAAAGTCGTCAATCGTGTCGCAATAATTTGGTCATAATATAATAGTTTTTTGATGACAATTGAATGCATGCAGGCGGTCTTTAATATTAACATTAAAGAAGACGATATATTTCATCAATATCTTCTCATCACACCTAGTAAATATCTGGTAAGGCAATTCAGATCTTTCGCTTGATTCTCTCGCTATCGGTGGAGATAGCACGTCGACGTCGGCACATGGAATCGATCATCCGGCACTTGCTGACCGTGTAGCAGCATTTTCGATACAAAAACAAATAGAAAAAGGGAAAAATAGGAATAAGGAAAAATGGAGAAATGGAAAAATAGAAAAATAGAAAATGGAAAAATATCATGAGCACGGCACCACGTCCAGGGAAATGATGAAAAGCGCAGAAAAAACGAGACACTGGCGGTGACGCCTGTATGAACGGCATTGTTTCGATTTTGCACGCTATTGCACTTCAGATATAATATCTACACATCACTCAAGAAGGATTATTCATAAAGTTGAATTGTAATAATTACCTCGAAAAGTTATGTTACCTCAATAGCTGCAGTTAGTCATTATTTAAAATTCTAGTTATGCTATTGGAATATCATTAATATACAGAAGCGTGCAAGCCTTATATAGAATATATGAGCTCCTCGTAGATTAGTGGTTTTTGGCTTGCAATTAGAAGTTTTTGGTTTGATACCCGCCTCGGACAACCTCATGTTAAACAATAATTACGTCAATTTTTACATGGAAATATATTTCCTAGTAAAAATAGATGTTCTCCGGAATTGGGATATTATCAATAAAAAACCATCAGTATTTCAGACTTTTTTAATAATAAGTTTACCATATTGAAGTGAGTCAGTCGTCGGATCCATCTAAAAAGCCACGTCATTAAGAAGCCAGGGCTCGCCCGTTATAAGCGGTTAAGAGCGACGGGACTTGTTTCAGAGGTCCCGGGTTCGATACCCACTTCGAGCAGCCTATTGTCAGGCCGCAGTGACAACGATTTTCACTTGGAAATATAGATAGCAATATGTTTTCAAGTGAAAATAGCCCTTGCCCGACATTGCTGCACCAATAAAAAGTCAGCCCTATTAGATTAATTCCAATAACAAAATCATCAAATATGGGGATGGATTAACCATTGGGTTACCATCTAAAAAATACGAAATAAGGAGAAGTTTCAGCCCAACAGCTCGTAGGACGTAAGGTTCGGATTGCTGTTAAAAAAAAACCTTATATTATATGTAAATGAATAAATGTGCGCTCCTTCTTTAGTAAAATGCAGCATGTGTTTCACGACGTTGCTGTTGAACGGCTATTGATTCCGTAAGCGCCTGACTCACGTGAACACTCAATCGTGCATTCAATGTTTGGTAATTTTCAATCTATATCAAATGTTTGAATAATATTAAGGTCTTACCCTACGGTTAAAGTTAATTTTGATAGAACTTAAAGCAAATTTACATGTAAATGCGACATTAAATCAGTCCAGTGTTGGGTGCCAGTAATAGCGGTGGTCACCGATTGTTGTGAATAAGCCTGTCGAAATTAGAAGTATCTAATGTTATATAATAATCATTACTAAAGTAAAAGAATAACTAGTGGTGCATGGCATCGTGCCTTAAGGCAAATTCCTGGAACTTTTCAACTGTAATTCAAAAATTTTAAAAACTTGACTTTTTAAAATATCTGCCGAAACCGCTGAATCTGCCCAAAAATTTAACGAAAAATTCAATCTTGGTTTCGCCAACACAATAAAAATTTTCTTTGAATCATGCAAATCGGATGCTCCGTTCGTATTTTTGCTTCGTATTTTTGGAACGGCTTTATCTGTCAATGCTAAAAACTAATCAGCACGCTTCCCAACCAATAGGAATCGAATGGTTTTTGCATCATTATTATATACCGGCATCCAAGTCGTTCGATTTCTCTAAATAGACGATAAAAATTGTATCCGCACATAGATACGCACACAAACATACATTCATTTTTTCTAAGGAATGCCAAAATATTCAGAAGGCCTAAATCTTTAAAACATAAAAATATATAAAATTTTATTTTAGATTTTATTTGCGATTACTATAACTTATATAACTACGTTCAATATAATATATTCTCAAAATGTTTACTAAATTTCATTTGTGTGGCGAGCATAGCTCTTTGGTGGCGTGTTCGATTCACACGACAAGGATCTTCGGATCAAATTCTGTCAATGACTTATATTAAAATTTAGAGAAAAAATATGTGTAGTTAATTTGAAATTTGGAATTAGAAATTTAAAAAAAAATCATTCGTGAAATGCCTGCTTATTGTCAGTCGCATGTGAAGCATCCATAATAAAGGCTCGCATTGTTAATGATAGAGTTAACTTGCATTGTTTTTCAAGTTATTTACAAAAGCATATTCAAAAAATAATTTTAAACAATTGAATTAATTTATCGTCACACTATGATCTTTCTAGTTTCAAGGGTTTTTGGCACACGGATAGGCCTCACCTATCCAGTAGGCCTCAAATATTAATAAACGTGCTGATGATTTTGATATAGATTACGATAAACGACGAATAACTTACTCCTAAATTCGTTGATTATTGACCTCACTAGTTGCTATCCTGCGGTCGTGTCTGTGAACCTGTCGCATCGAATCAAAGTCCGTTGCAAAGTTATTTCGCCGAGGGATAATTATGGTCACAAATCGGATGTCACCGACTCTGACAAAGTAAATACGTCAATACACACAGGAAACACGCAATTTCACAACTGGACATTTCTTGAAGACCAATGAATGCGAAATGCCGGACTTTGAGAGTTGGAATACTTGGACATGAACTGTTCGACGTGATACTGGAATTATGTATAGAATATTGTATTTTAGATACGAGGTGTGTTCAAAAAGTACCCGGAATTACTAATAATTAAATTTCGCGGGTCTGGAGTGTCTGATTGTCAAAATTTTTTTTATATTGTGTTGGTATACATGCCCCTAAAGTATGATGAAATTTTCAGCTATATTCACTGTTTACTTTGTCTGTGGTAGTCGCTAAGGTTCGACGTGTTTTTCTGAGCTCGGCGATTTTTACAATGGAAGAATTGAAAAGTCAAAGAATTTGTATTAAATTTTGCGTAAAAAATGAAATAAAGTGTTGCAAAGTGCAAAAATTCACCAGATATGGCTCCGTGTGACTTTTTCCTATTCCCAAAGTTGAAGAGACCCATGAAAGGACGGCGGTTTTCCTCGATTGAAGAAAATCGCTGAGAGTGCTCAAGGACATATCAAAAAGTGAATATCAAGGGTGCTTCGAAAATTGGAAAAAACGCTGGCATAAGTGTATTATATCTGGGGGGGACTACTTTGAAGGGGACCACATTAATGTAGACGAATAAATAAATATTTTTTTGAAAAAACGAAAATTTCGGGTACTTTTTGAACAGACCTCGTATAAATGCTCCTATCACGTAATTGCAAGCATGGAAATAATGGAATCTTTTATCTAGCTATAATTTTAGTTGATTCATGCTACTTTGTTAGAAAATTGCACGTCAAAACCAGGAACATTCGCTTAAGGATACACAAAGTAAAGCAATTCTAAAGCGACAGCATGTTCTACACTAAAATATAATTTTTCCGGTTTATTTATTTAAAACTTACTTTTATTTTATATTTTCTAGCACAGTTTAAGTTGCAGCATTTATATGATAACGACAATATATCTGCTCAGAGTTACATAATATATTCAATAAACATATAAAAATCTATCTTTGGATTATATCTAAATTAACTTTAAAGTCACACTCCAATTTATTGATATTTTTTTAAATAAGTTTGACTTTTTCATAAGACAACTCATAAATCTTAATTCTATAACGTAGTAGTTCTAAAAAAAGGATATTTGGCGGTCAAAAATAATCATTAGGCATATACATATCAAATTTTAGATATTTTGTAGGAATATCAGATATTTTATTATGAATGAGTTCAAATTTTGTTTCATTTTTTTTTTGGGTTCCGCACCAAGATTTATAATGGATAAGCTTGAACTTAAATACCTTGAACATAGACTCTCGACATTTTCGACTGCATGGATCTACTAAATTTAATGTAACCAAAAACATTCGGTTCGTACTGATGGCGAAATGTAGTTTTTGTGAAAGGAGGTTTTACCGTTCCAGATACACAAATAATGAGTAGACGTCAAAAATTTGAAAAAAATAAAAAAGCACAATAAATGAATTTTCGAAATTTTTAGAAATATTTAAACAAAATCAAATAATGGATTTATATAGCTTTTCCAGAATTTTCAAAAATTTGAAAAAAATCAAATTTGACTTCAAATTAGTCGATTTTTTCAAAGTCTTCAGCATTTTTAATAAATTTAAAAACTATAAAAAAATAAACTTTTCAAAAAAATCTCGAAAACGATTTGCGTATTATTTTGTATTTCAAAATTTAAAGTTTTGAAAGCAAAAAAATATATGTGTTAAAATTTACTGAAGTGTTTTTTATGTTAAAGTGTTTATATATATATATATATATATATATATATATATATATATAATCAAATTTTGAAAATTAAAAAAAAAATTATGTATTATTTATGTATTAAATTCGTGTCATTTTTTATTGAAAATTCGACGCTCTGCAAAATTTTTTAAAAATTTTTCATGCAATTTCCATACAAATATTTGATTGAATTGCGTTCTATCTAAAAGACAATATTTAGAGTTAAAACTTTCAGAGAATTGTTTTTTATCAATTTGGAACCATTTGAGTCCTTGGGAGCAAGTAAATTCGAAAATGTTCATATTAACGACCATCCTAATATATTTATATATTGTTAGAGATGTGTCCCTCTTTCATATTAAAGTACGGAGGTACATATCTCTAGCTGACCCGACAGACGTTGTCCTGTACCCATGTCTGAAATTCAATAATTCTATTTTTTTGATAACCTATACTAATATTTACCATTTAGTTAAAAATAATTATTCATGTATTTTTACACTATAGTGACTGTCACACTGTAGTGACCTATTCGATTTGAGCCCCCAAAACAAAAGTTTTGTGCTCAAATTTGCTTACTTAGAAACAAATAAATATGTGTTTTATACATTTTTACATTTACCTTTTTCGGTTCTTTCTTAAATTATTTTTGCTTTCCTACAGTAGTAGCATGTGATTGTTGTGTTGTGAAATGTGACAGTAAAGTGTGTGTTTTTTCCTGATCTGCTGAATGATGAGACACATCTAGTCTCAAAACGTATAAAAAAATTAAAATAAACTATATATATATATATATATATATATATATATATACACATTGTAGTAGTGAGTATGTCTATTTTGTGCATTATATCTATGTGATGGAGTGTCTATATTTCGATTTGAGCCCCCTGTGTGTGGGTGTATGTTTCGTGTTTTTGTGTGTGTGTGTTTCAACCGACTTAGAGCGGCATGAGAGCGCAGACTTCCATAAATCACCCGGCAAAGTTTGTTCCTTCGATGAACTTTGGTCCCCGCACGTTCTCTTCGTTGCTGCCGCCGCCACTGCCGCTGCCGCTGCTTTGCCGCTTGTAGTTTCTTCGCGTCCCTTACATGTAGTTTGGCTGCTTGACCGATGCACTCTGTACATTGCGATGTTTTGCATTGCGCGTTACTCATCTTCCATACCGAATTACTGTTTAAAACTAAAGCCATTCGAATGCGGAAATATCACGATATAACAATGAATTGATGAACGTTGTGCTAGTCGAATATTAAACACAAACAAGGAGTTAACACTTCTGTGAAAGGGTTTTATGGTTTACGGATATAAAATTATATCCAGTTTTTATAGTAATTATACTTCAGCTATACCTTTATATTTGTCTTTTAAATACAAAATAAGCAAGCTTACAATAAGTGAAATCTATTTATTTACATTTTTTTGTAAAATTTTATTATAATTATTTATAAGTTTCACTTAAAATAAAAGTATTCTCTTCAAGTAATAATAAATTCTTTAAGCTATTGTGTTCAAGTAAATATTCACTCATGCATATACATCCACGTACACTTATAAAGACACATTTAATCATTTTTCTGAATTTTGTAAATTAAATAGCAGTCTCTCCAATGAGTTACCAATTTAGGCCTCCAACAATTTGATAAAGTTAAATGTTGAAATGCAAAAAGTATTGCAATGAACAATTTATAAGGTTTGAATATAGTCTATTGGGATTTTCTTCTTCATAAAATAAATATTATATTAATTTAGTCATGAATACAGATTTACTTTTATGCTTTATTTTTACTTTATAATTAATGTAAGAACTTCATTTAGAAATGTTATTAAAATCGCGAAAAATTGCTTGCTTGCTTGGGCTGCAAATTACTTCATATAGATTATATATATATATATATATATATATATATATATATAATCTATATTAAATACATGGGTGTTATGTATGTATTACATATCTGTATATGTCATTAGGAGAATGGATTAACCGATTTAAATGATTAAAAAAATTCAATTTGTATTAAATACGCGATGAAACCATTAGTTTTTCGCATTGAGGTCTTGTCGTGTTTGTGTTACCGATAAAAAACGTAAATTCTTGGTTTATTCATTATTTTTTATAGACATCGAGGGACGGTTGTGACAGACATAAAAATGAATTATTAAACCAAAGCTGCAACCACCAAATCGGTTTATAACGACTTTTATTTTCAGAAATATGTAAAACACATTATCATTTAAGCAAAGGTATATATTTAATAAATATGTAACAAATATAACAATATATAAAAAATCATATTTTTTAAAATTAGAAATCTTTTGTTGTCTGGTTGAATATTTCTTGCCCTTCTCTTTCGTATTTTGTCTTAAGTTATGTTAATTGCTGTTTTTTTAAACATAATTTGACAGCATTCAGAACATGTTGTTCTATGGCTGTTTGGTTCAATATTACCTCAAGTAGTGTTGTACTAGAGTATAAAAGTTGACATGGTAGATAACCCTCCAATGAGGATTACTAGTCGCTTAGAGAAGATCTGCTGGTTGTTTCTTTTTGAGTCTTCTGGGTTGAGAGTCCAACAGCAGCGGTTGTATGATAGAATTTACGTGGTTATGAGCCAGGCAAAGTGGGATATGCTTCTTAAATGCTATTTTATCTGTTTAAATTTCACCCAAAAAAACAAGAAATTATGTCACAACATATACATGTCACATAAAACAAAACTAATTGCTGGTAATCAACTTAAAAATCGAACAAAAACTTACTGTAATTATAATGTGGTATGCCGACTCAATGCAATAATGTAAACTTGTTTGAATAAACATACTTCATCTTTTTCCCTTTGCCAACACCAATACTCAAAATCAGTATAGCTTAGCTATTATGACAGCTGTCACTACTGTAACCTGGCATAATCAAGCCTACGTTCAATCCCGCGTACGTTATAATAAAATTAATCATATTTTTTATATATGAATTGTTTAAGAATTTACATTATTGTTTCGAATATAGTTAATTCCGTTATTAATAAATGAAATAATATTATATATTATGAGCTATATATTTTGCTATATAGAATATGGGGTAATTATTATTGACCGACGTTGACTATTTCTTATTGCTCTATATACTTTAAGAATGGATAATAAATAATACTTACCAATGCTAGATCAATGTTGCTTGCATTGGCAAATGTTAAGAAAATAATATGCGCGTAATATCGGTGTAAGAAACGTTTAAACATGTGCATAATTTTATGCTATTAGTGAATTAATCTCGAGATTAAATCATCTTGATAAATATACCGAATAACATGAGTGTAGAGTAATTGAAACCGAATTGTAGCCGATCCGATTTCCTATTCGGGGCGGAATCTGCTGCGGTCGTACTGTGTTAACATTCGGCGCAACGTTTCGAAATCCTACGAGAATTTGATATCAGTCTTCGTGCCAAGTTTATTGCATGCGATCGCCGATCTCTACATCGACTAGGGAACAAAGAATACTTGTTCAATAAAATATCGATATTCAGATGTAAATTATAAATTTTAACACTTCGAATATTTTTTAAAGTATGATGACCATCATTTTTAAAGCTATAGATTAATTATGTATTTAATCAAATATTGTTAAAGTACAATCTATTGAATCATCAGTTTTGCAAAATCCTAAAGCGTTTGACAAGTGTGTTCAAAGAAATGCTATAAGTAATTAATCTACTAATCTATTTTTTCCATTTCATTAGCTTGTCGGGTAGGGCTGGGCATAAAGGTCCAATTTGACTTTATTCAATTATATTATGAAAAAACTAACCAATTATATCACAACAAATAACACCTGTCAACAAACAACTATGTGACTATCTTTAGTAAAACTTCCAGCTAATTTATCATTCTAGAAATAGGTTAATAGGACAGCTAGGGGGTGAACAAATCCAATGTTTTATTTTTAGTTTTTTCGTAATAGTGGCTACATTATTCAAGCAATGCAAAATATAAATTTTTTGAATGAATTTTCTACAGAGAACACAATATATAAACTTGATCTGGTATTTTGTCAGAAATATTCATCCGCTGAGTTAGAATAACTATTTAATTTACCTTTTATTTAATTGCTTTTTTAAACTTAATTTACTTTTTATTAACTATTTTTTATTATTTACGCCCTTTGCCAGTGTGTAGGTTCAGTTGGATCTTTTTACCTCATCACCACATGGTCTTACACGTGGAGTTAAAAAAACTGTTGAATCTAACTTAAAAAAACTGTTGAATCTAACTTAAAAATAACAATACATCTTATAAACATTTAAATAATGTATACTGAAATATTATTTTAAGGTCTCGTAAATTGAACAACAGTGCTCACAGCTAAAATAAACTAATGACGAAAAAAAGGCTTCTGTTATGGATTTTCAAACATTGTGGTTTAACTCTCAACGGCAATGTCGTAAGAAACAAGGTGATTGCTCGTTATACATCACTTTCCCTCTATTCTTAAATATTGTTGATAAAGAATTCTTAACTTCACTTATTTTTGAGATATCGGTGGTGGATCTTTTTACTCGCGGATTTTTAAGTCCCCTCTCTACCCTACATTATTTGCTCGGTAAATATACATAATTTAACTATTTAAAAAAATTCTAATTATAAGATTATGACATCTGGTTTCTATCAAACTGCGGCATTATTTTCTTCTTGTGACTCTTCCCGAGAGCCAATTTCATTTATTCAGAAACAACGTGGGCGCTCGCCTTACCGCGCTCTCGTAATTATTAATAGAATAATATCCTTCGTAATATTTAGAGTTTGCGGTTTAATCTCCTCGTCAAAAAGAAAACACGAAAATGAAAATCTCAACTTATTGTATATTCATGAACTTGAATCTGCATGCATTACCATGTGAATTAAATAGCAAGCCGGAATATGTTTCGTCGGAGTTCATCATTAAAATGCTCTTACGAGAGAAATGATTTTTGTTTTTGATGGAGATAAAGTCAAATTTATATAAATGAATTATGGTTGAAGCATAGATATTTTATTCTTGTAGACCAAATGTCATATAATAATGCGGTTTATTTGCAATTACTATCAAGAGATTTAAATTATCTAAAATTGAATCGTATAAGATTTTCTAGATCTAAATATGAATAATAAGGTGTTGTAATGGATAGTATTGCCCTAGAGCAAGTTCGCGAGCTGAGTTAAACTCCAACTCGATTCAGAGGATAATTTTGTGAGAGATTTCCTATTGCCGTTTTATACCGCAGTGCCCGAGATGGGCTATTTTCAATTGTAAATATATTTTTTATCTAAATACGAGCATACCATTAAAAATATATGCTTTTGTTTCATTCATTAATGTGGAACACTATATTATAGATTAAAAAGTGTTTCTCAACTTTCCGTAGGGTAAGTTATAGTAATCGCAAAAAATCAAAAATGAAAATGTATATATAATATATTTACGTTTCAAAGGTTTCTGAACATATCTTAGAAGAAATGGAAGTGTGTGTGTATGTATGTAATTCTGTATGTATGTACGGATACAATTTTTTGTCGACGTTTTCGAGAACACGGATCAACAAGGATTTGAATGGTAAAATATAGTTTAAAAAACAGGGCCACTTTTTACACATCATGTCAAATCAGTTGTTTTCCATCCACATTATAGACATAACATTGCCAGCACTCCCGCCTGATTTAGTTTTTTATTCTATGGGTCATCTTGAAAAAAATATTGTACACTAACTGTCCTTAAACCATCTATGCCTTAAGAGAAGCAATCATAGCAAAAAGTGTGAAGATACTGCCATAAATGACAACACGTGATATGAAAAACTTCAGAGATTACCCAACCCTCTGTATCGCAAACAAGGGACATAGTTTGAAAGATATTATTTTTTACAAATAAACTTTAATATATTGTAAACATTTAGCAATTTAAGATAATGTCGTCTTTTAATATTTATAGTTCTTGAAAATCCATTCAATATTCCTGCCGGACCCATGTACCTTAATCATTGCCCGTCACAAAAGCTTTTAATTGTACTTTTATTTTTAAAGTTTTATTTTTGTCATTTTTGGGTAGTTATAAAAATTTGCCAATTTGCCAATTTGCCATTTTTTATCAGCTTGGAGTCGCACAAGGTAGTGTACTGGGTCCATATCTTTACCTACTCTATACTAGAGATTTTCTTCAAATGAAAATTTAACAACTGCCATATTTGCCGATGATATTGCTATTCTATCTCCAGATCCTGATCCAGTTGTAGCATCGAAAAGGTTTCAGAGACATCTAAGCGTCGTTGGAGAATGGACTAGCAAATGGCGCATAAAAACCAATGATAATAAATCAAGTCAAGTAATATTCACACTCAACAAATCCCATTGCGTTAAATGTTTTGATAGTACAATCCCAATTAAGCAATCAACAAAATACCTCGGTAGGATATTAGATAGCAAACTAAATTGGAAGCCAGCCTGTTGTCAGGCAGCAGTGACAACGATTTTCACTTGGAAATATAGATAGCAATATGTTTCCAAGTGTATAATAGCCCTTGCCCGGCTTTGCTGCACCAATAAAAAGTCAGCCCTATTAGATTAATTCTAGTAACAAAAATCATCAAATATGGATGGATTAACCATTGGGTTACCATCTAAAAATACTAAGTAAGAAGTTTCAGCCCAACAGCTCATAGGACGTAAGGTTCTGATTGCTGTTAAAAATATAATAAAAATAAAAAATAAATATTGGAAGCAACATATTCTTTGAAAAATAGCTCTAGTGTATTTTTTAGTTCGAATTGTAAATACATTTTGAATATATAATATTTCAAAAAATCAACAAAACACGTCTAAAATAAATATTTTGTAACATATATTCAAAACATGCATACGTATTCAATAACAACAAAAAATCGATAATTCGATATACTAATGCGAAACTTGAAACTCTGACCTTACTTCTTGTACATATATCACACAAGCTGTTTCAGAACAAATTCGTGCTCGTAAAAGTAACTCTATATATTAAAGCTATAGTAAACAATAAATAGGTACATTAGCTGGATTCATCAAGCTTCATAATCAGTTTATCCTGAAATCATTACAGTTCGTTAAAAGTTTTTCTCGGGCAATGGCCTTGCATCTCTTGATGGTAATTTCCAAGGGGGCGCAAGTCATGGTCTCGTGGTGGTCGACGGGACCAACTTTGATTATGTTTCAGATGTCGGCGAGACGTCGAGAATCTGTCAAGAAAATAACCGCTGCGAGTTTTTGATGAACGAAAAGAAAGTTGTTTCTTTTTTACAAATCTAGAGATGATGAATCTGGATGAGATTTTCAAATAATGAATATAATGTAAGTTTATATTCTCGAGCAATATATATACTTATGAATATAAATATTGACAGAGTCAATTCAATTGCTGTTACGTCTACAATAATATTTGAAAGTTTTTCAATAGTTATTCAATGATCAATTATTGTGACAAAGTTTTATAAACAAGTTGTATTGAAAGTGATCTTTGTAGAAAATGTGTCCTTCAAATATGTATTTTAAATAGATGTATATATTTTATTTGAAATAATTATATTTCAAGAAACAATGAGTCTGATTATGATAAATCGAATAGGAATACTTGCAAAAGCAAGATATATGATTGTAAAAATTCACACATAATTCTGTTTATTATGCTTTAAAATATTTATTTAGCTCACAATTTGTAATATTGTTTTTCAATCTATTAATTAAACTGAATCAGAATTATTTCGTAAAATCTCTTTATTAAAAATAAGATGTTGTATCTCTTTGCACCCGGCTGTTCCTTTTTATCACATACACACACATACACATACCCCCCCCCACCCTATGAGATAAAAAGATCCCGGCGACAACGTTTTGAGAAATAGGAAAAAAAATTATACAATGATGAAGTAGCTGGAAACTTTACTGTTACTAATAGTTGTTTCTTTGATGTGTTACTTGTTGTGATGAAGTATCTTTGGTTTTAACAGTATAATTGTTAAAAGCAAAATTGAACCTTTGTGCTCCGCCGTACTTTATATCATTGTAGTATTTACGATTGAAATGGCCCGTAAGTATGCGGTTAAGAGCGACGGAACTTGATTCAGAGGTCCCGGGTTCGATAACCACTTCGAGCAGCCTGTTGTTAGGCGGCAGTGATAACGATTTTCACTAGAAAATATTGATACCAATATGTTTCCAAGTCAAAATAGCCTTCACCTGGCATTTTTGCACCAATAAAATAGTCAGCCCTATTAGATAAGTTATAATAATAAATAAAATCATCCAATATGGATGGATTGATCATTGGGTTACCAAATACGAAGTAAGAAATATTGGATGTATGTGTGTGTGTGTGTGTGTGTGTGCGGAGACAAATATTCGTCGACGATTTCGACAACACCAAACAACCGCTTTGAATAATTCAAAAAACATTCGATTCGTATTGATAAGGAGACGTGCTGATTAGCTTTTGGCGAAGGAAGGTCTGGCGGTTTCGAAGATACGGATTAAAACTCAAATTTTAATAGAACGGAACGTTCGATTTTAATAATTCGAAGAACATTTTACTTGTATTGACCAGATGAATTACTTATTAAATTTTTGGGAAAGCAGGTCTAGCGGTTATGGGCTTTCAATGAAAATAAGTAAAAAAATGTCATTTGGCGGTCAAAAATGGTTACTGGACATATGTATATCAAATTATCAGATATTTTATAGAGATTTTAATAATGTGTAAAGTTTATTAGATTCCGTACCAAGATTTTTAATTTTAAAATGCACGTATATGGTTCAAACAAATGTCTTAGATATTTTCGACAATGTGGAGTAACCGATTCGAATTTTGCGAGGCGTTTTTGTAAAAAGCATTTTTTTCGTTTCGGTGGTATAGAGCGCAAAAGGTGTAAAAACGGTTATGCAAATTTGGAGAGAACGGATCATCCCATTAGATTAATTAAAAAATATTTTGTTTGAGTAGACGGTGTGCAAAAATTGCATTTACAGAAAATTTAGTAATCATGAAAACTTTCAAAAAAAAAAATTAAATGTTGAAAAAAAATTCAAAGTTTCAAAAAATTCAGATTTTCGATTTTTTTTACGAAAATTTGGAATGTTTCGAATATTTCAACAAAGATCGTATTTTGCAAATTCGTAAAATATTTAGAGAAACGATTTTTTCAAATTCCAAAAATTTCAAACTTCTAAGAAAATTTCAAAGTTTTGAAAAAATTCTAAATTATCAAAAAATTACTAAATTATCAAAAAAAATCAAATTTAAAAGAAGGACTTATTAGTTTACAGTATGTAATAAATAATCTATTTGAAATTATTCAAAGCAATTATTGATTATTTTCATTCCTCGAATGTTTAATTACAGTACGGAAAGTTCCAGTAATTTGCCTTAAGGCACGATGCGCCATCATAACTAGTTGAAGCATATATTTTGTGATTTCGAGTGGTTTTTGGTCAATTTAATTTTGTCGCAAAAGAAAAATATTTACTTCTGATTCTTGCTTGTATCAATATTCTGCACGTCAATTCAATCAATTTACTTGAATAATTATTCTAAATGCTCTTGTATAATGAAAAACTTGTCGTTATGAACACGTTAACAATGCTTTAAATAAGCGTACTAGAATTGTTTCGAACGAAAGTCGTTATTAGAGTTTAATTTATTTGTAATAGATAAAATTGTAATATATAAATATGAATATGATGATAAGTTTACTAACATGCTCAATTATATTTTATGATTTTTTTATTCCCATTTCTTCACGATGATATTTTCTTCTGACGTCAGTTGCATTTTTCGCAATTATCGTGATGAGCAAATATCAATGTAATGGTTGCGAATTATTTTAAAAAACTATTATAGCGACATGACTCGCTTATTTATAGTCACTTGCAAACTCTTTCCCAGATTGCGAAAGTCATAGATCAAAGGATTCGTATTATACAGTTTTCATATTATAAAGTATGAATTTTTCAGTTACTACCTCGGCAGATACGTTTTCAAAGGAAAATATTAAGCCGTGTTCTCTTAATTTGTTCTTTGCGCAATTGAGCGCGATAATTAATACCACTCCGAGATACTGAGTATAAAAATATTGAAAAGTTTTCCTGGAAACTAATAAGGAAAATGTAGATTTTGATAGCGGAAAAATTAATTTGTGTAAATATGTATCTTCTTCAGTTATTCTTTGTAAATTTATTTTTGCTTTTCATTTCGATTACTGTTTCAAGTATTAGTAAAAATATACAAAGAAACTAATAAACTAAACTAACTAGAAAATTTGAAAGTATTAAAGAATAGTAGAAGTAGCAGTACGTATTAATGGAATGCATTAGACATTTACTTTGTCGTTGCATGAAATTAATTTCAACAAATTATTTTTTACAAATGATTAAATCTTTATCTATAGGGCGAGAAAAAAGCAACAGCCATGGGGCAAAAAAATCTAATATCATATTTTTATAGTAAAGAGATTTTTAAAAATAATCGCTAATTTATTTAACCAATGAAAAATTCAAATTTCATGAGCACGTTTTTCTACGAAGATCACACTGTATAATCATAATCTGGTATTTCGTCAGAAATATTCATTAGCAGAGTTGGAATAACTATTAATTTAATTCATCTCTTGTAAAATTGCCAAATTTTTACTTAATTTACTTTGTTAGTTACTATTTTCTTATAATTACAAACACTACATTTTTTAAAACATTTAAATAAAGTATACTTGAAAATTATATTTACATGTCCTGAACTAAATAAAAGAGCTTAAAACGAATAAAATCTACCAACGAAACATATATAATAATTTTACTATAAATATTAGATACAAGACCATTTATCTTCTTATAGCAACAAATAAAATTGATATATATCTATATAGAACAAATTAAATTGATATTTGGATACACGTCTTTTGCTCTCTAATAAATAGTATTGTTGAAATTTCTATACTTGTTTGAGGTAATCATTGCGCTTTACCGTAATACAATGCTGCTAAAAATATTCAAGGTGAAAAATACAATTATTAATAACGTGTGAGATTTTTAAATCATAACATGTTTATAATTATTATAAACGGATCAACCTAACCTAACTAGTGGGCCGCATGGCTTTTGTGCTTTAGGCAAATTGCTGGAACGTCCCGTACCAAAAATTATTTTTTTATTATTTTTAGATGAAAATTTTTGAAAAAAAATTACTTTGAAAAAAATAGATTTTTGACAAACTATAAATTTTTGTCAAAAATTTACTTTCTTAGAAAAAAAAGACTTCGAAAAAAATGGTTTCTTTATTTTGAAATATTTTGGAAATTCTGAACTTTTTTAAAGCAATTTTCGATTTTTTGCGATTATTATAACTTACTCTACGTGAAGTTAAATATTGCAATTGAATGCATCTATACATCTAGAAAGGACTACGTTAAGGAGTATTTTTCAGCAATTGCGGAAACACGAAATAAATAGTTTTAAAATTCTCTGTTTATATTGTCAAATAAGAACTTCCATGCGTTCTAAATATGCTCGAGTCAATTTAATAATGTCTGCACATGCATACATTATTCTGTGACTTCGTATTGTGCCTTTTAATTCATGTGATTGTCCTGTGAACTTTGTTCAATTAATTACTTGCGGTGTATTGTCCTGGGAGTCTTGTCTAAATGTGCGTAGTCTTCCTTCACAAAGGACTCGCATAAATTATGCGCCTGATACTTCCTTGGCTTCCATTGTGTCGGGTGCGAAACAAAAGAAACGTGTTTACTGGCAAGGAATCTACTTTTTTGTCAGACGATATTCTCTCTTTTTTGCCATTTCTTTCGCAGACATTTCACTGTGTGTTCATTATCATTTTGTACATTTTTCAGTTCTTGTCTTTTCGCATTACCGCTGTCGTTCCGAGTGGGAAAGGTCGTGTGCGTTAGAAGAATTTTCTTCGTGTATTTCGAAGATGATTCCTTAGAAAAATACATAATTTTAAATGGTAATGTGGGGTGAATCGATATTTTTCCGTTTATGTAAAGAATACAATCTAATACATTGAGTGTCTCAACGTTAGCTTTGGGACTTCTTAACATAATCAAGAATGGTAATATAATTGGAAATTGAAGTACGGAAGTATGGAATTATATATTTTCAACTTGAATCATATAATACCCCAATAATCCACAATTTTCAAATTCGTATTTAAGTCTACTATGATAGATTATTATATTACTATTATTTTGAACATAAATATCTTCAGTGTCTTTGATAAGTCAAAGGAAAATACTAATAATACATATAAAATAATTCTCTAACTTTTCAATAAATTTCTCAAAAAAAAATAATCAATATTTCAATAAAATACACGTTTATCAATAATGCATGAACAAATTTTATCAAATCTATGCTATAAAGGAAAAAAAATGTACAAAATGATTTTAATGCAGCTCTGACATTTTTCTAAAGAATATATAACAACAGTGGACGTTGGAAACGGAAACTAGGCTTTATTAACTTCCCGTAGTGTAAGTTATTGTAATCGTCCAAAAATCGAAATTGAAAATTTTTGCAATTCTCGACGTTTTGAAGGCTTCTGAACATTTTGGCAAACCTCAGAAAAAATGGATGTGTGTGTCTGTATGTGTGTGTTTTGTGTGTCCGCATTTTTTCGTTCACGTTTTCGGGCGCACGGATCAACCTATTTGAA
This sequence comes from Ctenocephalides felis, assembly GCF_003426905.1. Taxonomy (NCBI): domain Eukaryota; kingdom Metazoa; phylum Arthropoda; class Insecta; order Siphonaptera; family Pulicidae; genus Ctenocephalides; species Ctenocephalides felis. The sequence goes on from NW_020538040.1 coordinate 103,872,640, forward strand.
TGGTTCAAAAAACATTTGATTCCTATTGATAGGGAGATGTGCTGATTAGTTTTTGGCAAAGGCAGGTCCAGCAGTTATAGAGATAAAGAGCAAAGAGTGCAGAAAATAGAAATCGAATTTTTGAGAGAACGGAGCATCCGATTTGAATGATCTAAAAACATTCAGTTAGTAATGATTGAGGGAAGTGGTTATTAGTTTTTGGCAAAGGAAGGCCCAGCAATTTCGAAGATACAGAGTTAAATGTGCAAAAAATGACAGTTTTTGAGAGAACTAAGCGTCCGATTTAAATGATTCAAAAAACTTTCTGCCTATTTTAACAAAATAATTGATTTTGAAAAAAAAATAGTTTCAAAATTTTTTTTCAATTTTTTTCGCAAAAATATTTTTTTTGTATATCGAAAATAATTCAGATTTTATTTTTAATTCTGATTAAAGTTTTAATATACTTTAAACAAATAATTTCAACTTTGCAATTTAGTTTATATAATTCTTATAAATATTAGACAATGTTACAATATTTATAATAATTTATTTGTAATCATTCAGTATTCCTCGAACACTTCGTTAGGGTACGGGAAGTTCCAGCAATTTGCCTTAATGCACGATGCCATACACCCTGCTAGTTTGTTTTTACTATGAGTAATAACAATAAAAATGATCTTACAGATTTATCAAAACGCTTTATCACTTTTATCACATCATATTTTAGGGGCAGATAATAGGTCGTGTAGATGCATCGAACGGACACGATGAGATAGTTTAAAATGAAGATGAACAAAATTTTGAATTTTATTTTAACTACATGATTGCCATATTAGGATAGATAATTAGGATTAAACTTATTCAACAATTTATTACATTTTTCAGTGATTGAAAATGATTTTAAATAAACTATGTTTGCTGCTTGAAATGAAAAAAAAAACTGTATTTCTTATGTGGCATATTAATATTCACGACTTTAACGTACATTCTTATTGGAATAGAAATATCGACTAAAAATATGTTGCTTTAATCATTTCTCTACGAGCGTCGATTGTAGACGACATTCATATTACCACCTGTGTGTACGGATGTCGTCTAAAGACGACATTTCCATGACGATCTGCCTGTACGGGTGTAGCATTTAGACGACATACAATGTGTAGACCTTTGCTTCGTGATTTATCAGTACAAGTCTAACTATTAATAAAAAAATTTTTAACTTCCCGTAGGGCAAGTTATAGTAATCGCAAAAAAATCGAGAATGAAAATTTTTATATATCTTTACGTTTCAGAGGTTTCTGAACATTTTGGCATACCTTAGAAAAAATGGATGTATGTGTGTGTGTGTGTGTATGTATGTATGTATGTATGTATGTATGTATGTATGTACGTGTGTGTATGTATGTGCGGATACAAATTTTCGTCGACGATTTCGGGAACACGGGTCAACCGATTTGAATAATTCAGAAAACATTCGATTTGTATTGATAAGGAGACGTGCTGATTAGTTTTTGGCGAAGGCAGGTCTAGCCGTTCCGAAGATACGGGGCAAAAAGTGCCGAAAACGGTAACTCAGTTTTTGAGAGAACGGAGCGTCCGATTTGAATAATTCAAAAAACATTTCACTTGTATTGGCAAGATGAAGAATTTTCATTAAGGTAGGTCTAGCGGTTTCGGAGATATAGAGGAAAAAGTAAAAAATGAGCCATTTGGCGGTCAAAAATGATCATTAGACATATGCTCATCAAATTATCAGATATTTTATAGAGATTTTAACAATAAGTATACAATTTGTTAACATTCCTATGGGTTCCGTACCAATGCTTATGCGTTAGACAGCGACGCGGCGCTTACGCGCTTTATATTTTGTCCCTATGCAGTTAAAGCAGTACGATTGCTTTGAAAAGAAAGTTCAGATCTTTCACAATATGTCAAAATAAAAAAAAAAAATTTTTCAAAAAAAAAACAAAAAAAAAATTTTTTTAATTTTTTTTTTTTTTAAAGTAATTTTTTGTCCAATTTATAGTTTCTCAAAAATCTTATTTTTTTAAAGTAATTTTTTTTTTTCAAAAATGTTAATCGTTTTTAAAGAAATAATAATTTTTGGTACGGGAAGTTCCAGCAATTTGCCTTAAGGCACGATGCCTGAATTGCCTTTAGACAGAATTTCACTTACAGCTAGTTTAATTATTATTCGTTCGTCACTCTTACGGAAAACTCTGTTGTAGAGAAAGGGTTAAATATATATGTTGACAATTAGAACATAATTTATTCTAGTGAACAGTACGATATGGGATGATGGGTGGACTATTTTTGATGTGAAAAGTCAAACAATTTTTTTCTAACTTTGTGTTTCAAAACATTTGATCAATTTGGCATAGGGTAGGGCGGGGCACAAAGGTTCAATTTGACGTTGAGCAATTATATTGTCAAAACCAAATCATATTTTACTACAACATAACAAATATCACATATCTGACTATTTTCAGTAAAACTTTCATTTCAACATTTTAGAAATGTGTTTTTATACTGTTTTTCAAAATATTGTTACTTGGTTCATTTTGCTCCATAGGCGGAGTAAAATAGGACGGTCCGTGAGCTCGAGGTCGAATGTTTTATTTTTAAATTTCAATAGATTTTACAAAATAATAGCTACATTATTCAACCAATGCAAAATATAAATTTCATGGATTTATGATTTATCTGATATTTTGTCAGAAATATTCGTCAGCAAAGTTGGAATAACTATTTAAATTATATCTTGTAAAATTGTTTTCTTTAACTTAATTTACATATGTATGTACTATTTTTTATTGTTAACACCTTTGCTAAGGTGAAGACTCCGTTTGTCCTTCTTACTCCACCAATTTGTAAGGTTTTATATAGGTTATATAATAAAAACTGTTGAATCTAACTTAAAATTAACTATACATCTTATAAAACAATTAAATAACGTATACTTGAAATATCATTAAGGTTTCGTAAACTAAACAATGAAACTCACAACCAAAAAAACTAACAACGATAAAGAAATTAATTTTGTTATGGATTTTCAAATATTGCCCTTTATCTCTCGATTGTCACGTCGTAAAAATTAAGTTAATGGTTTATATATATATATATATATATATATATATATATCTTTTTCCCTCTACATTCAAATATTGTTATTGAAAAATGATTAATCTTATTTGAGATATCGGTGGTGGACTATTTGACCTGCGGACCTTTAAGACCCGCTCTACTCGATAAAATATATATGTGTATATATGGTGAGTATTACTGAGTGAAAGAATAAACTAAATAATTAAGAATTTCGATACATATTGTATTGATAATGCGTTGAGAACATAGGGCTTTGAGAAAAACAGGCCAAGTCTCTTTGAAGATCATAGAAAGAAATGAACAAACATGACTAGTCATAAACGTGAAAACTGTGAATTTTTGTACAATATATGAAGTTCTGTACCACATATGAAGCAAAATTTTAAAGTTTTTATTTATTTGAAAACATGGCTAGCACCCTCTCAACAGTTTTAAATTTTAATTTGAGAAATATCGATTTTCACAGATTTCATTAAATATTTTGCTTGTCTAGAACTAAACAAAAACTTTCTTCATTTTATCTTTAAACCTGGTCATTCCATGTTCAACTCATTGTGAGTTACTATAAACAACAAATTTGTTGTTGTTGCAAAATACTGAATCGTGAATCTGTTAAAACACAAAAGCGAAAAGGCCTCAGAGGCGCACTAAAGCCAAACGCCAGTTCGCCGCGGAAAGTTTCTCCCGTAATCGCTTACGTTGTGTTTGCACACGCGGGACCGTCGAACCGCTTAAAACTACTTGGCACTCGGTACTATTCTAATGCAGAAACTGTTACGAAAAATATAAAATATTTGTTTTCGAATTGAAATTGATGTAACGTTATTTATATTCATAATGGAAAACATCAGCATGTCTTGAATACAGCATACATCTCATTATTTTGAAGCAAAAAAAGTATCTTGATTATATTATAATAGTACCAATATGGATTGGATGATTGATCTATCACTGGTATATAGAGTATCTATATATATTGTAATGCTGGAACCACCGAGACCACCCCTTTCTGTGTAAAATGTCCACCGATGAGGCCAACAATTTGTAGGTTCTTTCTGCATAGCTGTTACCTTAGGAGACTGATCAGTAAAACAGATGAAGACGTTTGGTGTATTTGTTTATTTTATGACTTTTTGTACTTCATGAAAACTTAACTACGACTGACTTGCAAATGCGTAATTGCTTGGTATTTATGTGCATGCTACAATGTGACATTGTAATCCTTGTTCAATGCTACTGCATAGTGCAACACAACACTTTACTTAGTTGTTACTGCATAGTTTGTAATTTTTCAAGGAATTTTATCAACACTTACAATACAATGTATTGTAGCTAGAGTAGTTCACTACTGCATAGTTTGTATTCTGACCGTTATATTTATAATATTTATGCATAATTATTACGAATGTTTGCATATATATATATATATATATATATATATATATATATATCTTATAGTTGCCAGTGCCCTTATGTTTTTTGACCTTTAAAAATTATTTTGTTTCTTCAGAAATATTAAAGGTAGCCTTTAGAAATCACTACTAAATTGTAACATGTTATAAAAATTGAAATTAAAATTAATCTCAATACTGATTTTTTTATATTGAATGAAGCCCATTTATTTTTTCTAATATTACGAAGAAGGGGTTTGTTTTTGCCAGAAAATATGACCTGCTAATTATATGACTTCTGTAAGTTTTTGGGCATTTCCCAGAAGTTTTCTCTAAAGCCGCTGCACCGATTTCAGAAGTTTAAAAGGTATTCGATATGTTTTTATAAGAACTCGCGTTGAGTAAGATCAACTTGTGGTAAACTAATATATTGATTTCTTGTTGATTAACTCTATAGTTAGTCTATGCATTAAATAGTACAAGTATAATGGAGTCATTGAGTACATTATTTATATGAATTAATAACTTTATGTATATATATATATATATATATATATATATATATAACACACACCCTACATACCTTTTACTTGTTATAAACCCTATCTATTTACGCTATATTTTCACCTTACGCCCTATACTCTAATATATATTGTCTCCAGCCTATACTCTATTATCTATCATCTCTAGCCTATTATCTATTCGTCTATACTTGGGATTGAACCCGGTGCCTTCGCGTGGCAGTTACCTAATTTAACCACTACTCTATTGGGTATATATATATATATATATCATTCAATCAAATGTATCATTATCAAAATGTGTACGCGATTTCAAAAATGAAAATTATCTCTTCAAAGTTCCAAAATACTCACTTTAATAATAACTCGCTTTGAATTCCTTTAAAATTAATATTTGGCACATTCGCATATGAGACCAAACATAAAAACAAATCAATCTGCAAAGTTTGTCCGAACTGTGTAGACAGACAATGCGATTTGACAAGGGATGTTTTTGCTCTGACATGCAAATCACGAGAACGGTTCGGTGGAGCTATAGGCAGATCAGAATTATTTTGGAGTTTTTCACATTGTCGAAGCTTTTATTTTTTGTGAAGGTTTAATAATTAATATATTTTCACTTTATTTATGTACTTCAGCAGTTGATATGTGTTTATATATATATGTGTATATATATATAAATATATATATATATATATATATATATATATATATTATTTTAAGGCTAATGCCATGTTGTGAGGAATTACATAAGTTAATATTTGGTTGCAAAGCCAGGGTTGTTGTGTTAATATGTACATCAAATTTTTGTAATATTTATTCTTTAAAATTGAGTTTCTGTTCGTTTTACATATTTGGTATAATTTAGATTAGTATCATAGTATTTGGTACACGTTGCAAAAATATTTCATTCACAAAATAATTAAATATATAATGATGTATCGGCAAAAAGTTAAAATTAATAATTGTTGTCATAAATCTGAGCTCTTGATTAATTATATTTCCAACCATGACTTGTGATTATAAGATAAGAAATCCTATATTCACAAATCAGGGTTGGAAGTTTAACTTTTTGCCAACCTTCATAGGTAAACTTTAGGCTTCATCAAATCTAATTGAACTTAGTTCGCACCAATAATTCCGAATAGAAATGTTAAAATTATTATTGCGCTGGCATACGCCGACTCGAAATACATTTTTTTTAAATTACAATATCTATTACAACTGCAAAATAATATATCATTAATATTTTACGTTTGGATCGCGTTTTTACATTTTTATATATCATAATATAAGTAAATGTTGCTAATTATTTTTTTAATTTTGAATATACTTTATCTGATTATACTCTACCAACTTGCAAATCAATAACACTTTATCTCACGCAAACCTTACTTTATCCGCTATTGGAAAGTATATTTGTTACCGAATTAAAGGTAGCAGAAAGACAGGTAGACAGGTAGACAGATAAAAAGGTAGCCAAGTAGGCAGATAATCAGGTGATAGTAGAAAAGAAAGATTGACATATAGATAGACAGATATTGGTAAACAAATCGACAGGTAGACAGGTAAACAATGTAGATATGTTAACAGTTAGACAGGTAACTGATAGACAACTAATCAAGTAGACTGGTAATTAGATAATCAATAGAAATATAGACAGGCAGCCTGGTAGAATAATAGACTAGTTGACAGGTAAACAAGTATACATGTAGATAAATAGGCTAGGAAATTAAGTTGACAAATATGAAAATAGACAGTTACAAAAGTTGACAGGTAAGAAGGTTTAAATAGGTAGACAAATAATCAGTTAAACAAGTTGCGAATAGAAATATTTAAATTATTAGTGCACTTGAAGAGCATTAAAATTAGTCAATTAAACTTTTTACTACCTCACAATATACCAAGCATATCAGCTTTCAAAACAATAATTTTTAGAATCTGAGATAAACACGTTTGATACAAAAAATATAATTTTACTCTTAGTCGTGAAAAATTAAAGTCCTTTCCCTGAAACCCAGTACTTTTTAACTTCCCGAAGGAGAAGTTTATGTTTTCATAAAAAAATCCGATTCGCTAATTTTATGTTTTCTCGACGTTTCAAGCCATTCTGAATCGAATGAGACCAAATTTGAAAAAAGTATGTGTGTGTGTGTGTGTGTGTGTGTGTGTGTGTGTGTGTGTGTGAACAGATTTTTTGCCGTAAATCGACGTTTTCTCCAAAACGGATGGACCGATTTCAAAAATTTAAAAGCCATTCGATGTATCTCGATGAGGACTATCGTTTCTGAGTTTTGTGCGGCGATCGGCCGGGCCGTTTCTTTGTAAATTGCAGAAAATTGAAAAAATTTTCGTCCACGTTTTAGCCCGCAATTCTGAATCGATTTCGAAAATTCAAAAACCATTCGATAGATATTAGTTGGGAATCGTGCTGATTAGTTTTGGTAGAGATCGGCCGGGCCGTTTTCTTGTAATAAAGTTTTTTTTAAAAAAAGTCGACGATTTTTATGATTATTTTTTGACGGTAGATACTATAGTCTTCTAGATCATATTAAAATATTACGGCCCTACGACAACTCGTTTAGCTTTAAAAATTCGTCAAAGTTTGCAAAAATTAGTATGGTCTTTTTGGCATTTGTCAAAATTAGAATTTTCATCGACGTTTTCTCAAAAACGCCTGAACCGATTTCAGATATTTAAAAAGCATCTGATGTATCTCGATGAGGATTATCGTTTCTCAGTTTTGTTCGACGATCGGCCGAACCGTTTCTTTGTAATTTGGAAAAAAGTGTTAAACTTTTCGTCCACATTTACGCCCATCCTACCGAACCGATTTTAAAAAATCAAAAACTGTTCGAAAGATATTAGTTGGGAATGGTGCTGATTAGTTTTAGGTGAAAATCTACCGAGCCGTTTTCTTGCAATTAACTGTTGAAAAAAAGTGTTAAATTTTCGTCCACATTCACGCTCATCCTACCGAACCGATTTTAAAAAATCAAAAACTGTTCGTAAGATATTAGTTGGGAATGATGCTGATTAGTTTCAGGTGAAAATCTGCCGAGCCCTTTTCTTGCAATTAACTGTTGAAAAAAAGTGTTAAATTTTCGTCCACATTTACGCTCATCCTACCGAACCGATTTTAAAAAATCAAAAACTGTTTGAAAGATATTAGTTGGGAATGGTGCTGATTAGTTTTAGGTGAAAATCTACCGAGCAGTTTTCTTACAATTAACTGTTGAAAAAAAGTGTTAAATTTTCGTCCACATTTACGCTCATCCTACCGAACCGATTTTAAAAAATCAAAACTGTTCGAAAGATATTAGTTGGGAATGGCACTGATTAGTTTTAGGTGAAAATCTATCAAGCCGTTTTCTAGCAATTAACTGTTGAAAAAAAATTTAAGCCGATTTTTTTGAAACTTTTTTTGGCGTTAGATACCATAGTTTTATAGGTAATACTAAAATATTACGGCCCTACGACAACTGGTTCAGCTTTAAAAATTCGTCAAAGTTTGCAAAAATCAGTATGGTCTTTTTGGCATTTGTCAAAATTAGACTTTTGATCGACGTTTTCTCAAAAACGCCTGAACCGATTTTAGAAATTTAAAAACCATTTGATGTATTTCGGTGAGGACTATCGTTTGTCAGTTTTGTGCAACGATCTGCCAAGCCGTTTCTTTGTAATTTGAAAAAAAGTGTTAAATTTTCGCCACATTTAAGCTCATCCTACCGAACCGAATTTAAAAAATCAAAAACTGTTCGAAAGATATTAGTTGGGAATCGTACTGATTAGTTTTAGGTGAAAATCTACCGAGCCGTTTTCTTGTAATGAACTGTTGAAATATACATCATGGTCTTATAGAACTTACTGTAATACGACTTACGGCATTACGACAAGTAGTTTAATTTTAAAAATTCGTCAAACTTTACTAAAATTATTATCGTTTTTTTTTTTTAAAGTAGGATTGATGAAGTTTTTACACATTTTTTTTGATTAAGTCAATTATTTACACATATCGGGAAGTTCATGTAACTTGCCTCAAGGCTAAATACCAAACCAACTAGTTGACTTTGGTACTAGCGACTCTGACTATTCCAATGATTCTTAGTATAGCAACACTGACAAGAGCAAAAAGTCACCAAGTACACTGGGTGACATCAGTGACTGCGAGCTTTTGGTAGTAATAGTTGTTCTGAATCAGACGTGGGGCTTGTAATGAAATAAGCTCCACTCGCGCTGCGGTGCACTGCTTCATCCTATTAATGTCTAGCCTTCCTTTTGTCATCTCGGACAATCCGACAAAATGACTCAAAGGATAAAGGAAAGCAAATTATGTAATAAATAAAAATTTGCGCGCACTCGACATGATTTTGTCTTTGAAATGAAATTTTCATATATGGAAACCAAAGTTGAAATATTGTATAAACTTAGTTCAATTCAATCAAGTTTGACTTTAGCAGTAGTGGTATTGGTTTTCTGTTGAATTTAGATATAGATTAAAATAAATTTAAGAGTGAGTTTTAAATTTATTAAATATTAATATTATTAAAATTTAAATAATGAAAGAATACTTATGTATTCCTTCTCTGCTTCACTAATAACTAATATATTAAAAATCCGTTCTAGAAAAATTCTGAAAATAAAATTTAACACATAGAATTAGGACAGCCGTTGTGTTCCCAGAGAAAACTACATTGTAAGAAACTTTTCTAGTCTTGTATCTTATTTTTGCTCATGCTGTTCAAATCTGTTAAAACTATTAATTCTAATACATGTTCTGCATATTGTTTGAGAAATGGTACTAAAATATAAAACAAAGGGATCATGATATTTTTTACTTTCATATTTATAAATCGAGTTTAACTTTTTGAAGGAGAAGTTAACGTGGTTGCCAAAAAAATTAACTAATTTCCTACTTTCTGTACAGCACATTTTATCATTCTGAATCTTTTAATACCAAATATGTAAATATAGAAAAATGGAATGTTCTATACGCTTAAAAACATAAACTTCTCTTTCGGGAATTGATAACTAAAATATGATTAAAAAAACAAATACTTTTTAAGAATGCAATAATAAAAATCAGGATTTTTTAAAATAAAAAGTTCTTTTAATTCGCCAACATATTGTTTAATATAAGCATATTCATTTGAACACTTTTAGATATTTCATAGGTAATTGTAATTATATCATCAAGTAATTACGAAGATTCAATTTGAAGCTATACTTTTCAAGAACCCGGGACAATTATTGCTCTTAAAAAAGCTATGGACACTAGGTTGAAATCTGGAACTGTCCCGGCCAAACCGGGACTGTATAGTCACCTTACTATTGTACGAAATGGCAATTCAGTTCAACATAAATTTCATCATAGAAAATATTGTTTATTGGTAATATGGTAACACTAATAATATATAGATTTGTCAATATCAACCACTATACCAATATTTAAAACCAATTACTATCTACTCCAAACTGAAGCAGAGATGTTATATAAATTCAGTCAGAAAATTGTCTAAATTGTTTGAGAAAGCTGCTTCATTAATGGTGCCGTATCTTGTAGTTATTGAAATGGTGAATTTAATTGAGAATTTAATTTATTGTTTAAATAATCAATCAATATTAGATAGTATTCAGATTGAAAGTTGACAATAAAATCTCCAGCATTAAGTATTGATATCTTATTGAAAATAGTATTTAAAATTTTGAATTTATCAAAGAGTTAATTAGAGAAATTGTATAGTTGCTGATGAATGAGTTTTATAATATTCGATAGTTTTGTATTTATGTTACTCACATAGAGTAACACATGAATAAAATATCAATTCAATTTATTTATAAAAATGTTCAATTTTGTAATACTTTATCTTAAAGATCTGGCAGGCATGACATTGTCTAGAATTCATCTATATAAACAAGCGTGGACTAAATATTCAATTACATTAACATTAGTTATTATAATAATCATCGTGTATAAATAACTAATTTTTTATAGCTGTAAATATTATAGTGTAATCTGTTTCATCTATAAAAATCTTTCTATTTATATATATATAGCAACTATAAATAATAAAATACAAACTTGCGTTTAAACAGTACGACTTTATTGTTAATTTGATTTGTTTTTTAGTATTATTATTCACAACTGACGATGCATTATACTTATAATTTTCATTGGGCTCGCCCGTAGGTAAGCGGTTAAGAGCGATGGGACCTGAATCAGAGGTCCCGGGTTCGATACCCATTCGAGCATCCTGTTGTCACGTCAGGCAGCAGTAACAACGATTTTTACTTGGAAATATAGATAGTAATATGTTTTCAAGTGAAAATAGCCCTCACCCGGCATTGCTGCACCAATAAAACTACTCGCTCTATTACAGAAATTGTAATAATAAATATTATATATATCATATAGAGATGTGACAACTGATGGGTTGCCATTTGTCAAACAGACTAGTATTAAGTCAAATCAGCACAACAGCTTATAGGACTATTAGGTTCTGATTGCTGTTCAAAATAATTTAAAAAAATTTTTTTCATTAAATGTGGATTTCGACGACATAACTCTAACGTTAGCTAGGTTGACATTTGATATTCGTAATCAATATGATTGTCGTGTTGACATTTCGACCAATCACATCAACTCGTTAGAATAATCACATTGATGGTCAATGACAATCCAATTTGC
>NW_020538040.1:103885326-103906750 GCF_003426905.1 Ctenocephalides felis
CCAGCAATTTCGAAGATACAGAAGGTTAAATGTGCAAAAAATGACAGTTTTTGAGAGAACTAAGCGTCCGATTTAAATGATTCAAAAAACTTTCTGCCTATTTTAACAAAATAATTGATTTTGAAAAAAAAATAGTTTCAAAATTTTTTTTCAATTTTTTTCGCAAAAATATTTTTTTTGTATATCGAAAATAATTCAGATTTTATTTTTAATTCTGATTAAAGTTTTAATATACTTTAAACAAATAATTTCAACTTTGCAATTTAGTTTATATAATTCTTATAAATATTAGACAATGTTACAATATTTATAATAATTTATTTGTAATCATTCAGTATTCCTCGAACACTTCGTTAGGGTACGGGAAGTTCCAGCAATTTGCCTTAATGCACGATGCCATACACCCGCTAGTTTGTTTTTACTATGAGTAATAACAATAAAAATGATCTTACAGATTTATCAAAACGCTTTATCACTTTTATCACATCATATTTTAGGGGCAGATAATAGGTCGTGTAGATGCTCGAACGGACACGATGAGATATTTAAAATGAAGATGAACAAAATTTTTAATTTTATTTTAAACTACATGATTGCCAAGATTAGGATAGATAATTAGGATTAACTTATTCAACAATTTATTACATTTTTCAGTGATTGAAAATGATTTTAAATAAACTATGTTTGCTGCTTTGAAATGAAAAAAAAACTGTATTTCTTAGTGGCATATTAATATTCACGACTTTAACGTACATTCTTATTGGAATAGAAATATCGACTAAAATATGTTGCTTTAAATCATTTCTCTACGAGCGTCGATTGTAGACGACATTCATATTACCACCTGTGTGTACGGATGTCGTCTAAAGACGACATTTCCATGACGATCTGCCTGTACGGGTGTAGCATTTAGACGACATACAATGTGTAGACCTTTGCTTCGTGATTTATCAGTACAAGTCTAACTATTAATAAAAAAATTTTTAACTTCCCGTAGGGCAAGTTATAGTAATCGCAAAAAAATCGAGAATGAAAATTTTATATATCTTTACGTTTCAGAGGTTTCTGAACATTTGGCATACCTTAGAAAAAATGGATGTATGTGTGTGGTGTGTGTATGTATGTATGTATGTATGTATGTATGTATGTATGTACGTGTGTGTATGTATGTGCGGATACAAATTTTCGTCGACGATTTCGGGAACACGGGTCAACCGATTTGAATAATTCAGAAAACATTCGATTTGTATTGATAAGGAGACGTGCTGATTAGTTTTTGGCGAAGGCAGGTCTAGCCGTTCCGAAGATACGGGGCAAAAAGTGCCGAAAACGGTAACTCAGTTTTTGAGAGAACGGAGCGTCCGATTTGAATAATTCAAAAAACATTTCACTTGTATTGGCAAGATGAAGAATTTTCATTAAGGTAGGTCTAGCGGTTTCGGAGATATAGAGGAAAAAGTAAAAAATGAGCCATTTGGCGGTCAAAAATGATCATTAGACATATGCTCATCAAATTATCAGATATTTTATAGAGATTTTAACAATAAGTATACAATTTGTTAACATTCCTATGGGACGCGGCGCTTACGCGCTTTATATTTTGTCCCTATGCAGTTAAAGCAGTACGATTGCTTTGAAAAGAAAGTTCAGATCTTTCACAATATGTCAAAATAAAAAAAAAAATTTTTTCAAAAAAAAAAACAAAAAAAAATTTTTTTAATTTTTTTTTTTTTTAAAGTAATTTTTTGTCCAATTTATAGTTTCTCAAAAATCTTATTTTTTTAAAGTAATTTTTTTTTTTCAAAAATGTTAATCGTTTTTAAAGAAATAATAATTTTTGGTACGGGAAGTTCCAGCAATTTGCCTTAAGGCACGATGCCTGAATTGCCTTTAGACAGAATTCCACTTACAGCTAGTTTAATTATTATTCGTTCGTCACTCTTACGGAAAACTCTGTTGTAGAGAAAGGGTTAAATATATATGTTGACAATTAGAACATAATTTATTCTAGTGAACAGTACGATATGGGATGATGGGTGGACTATTTTTGATGTGAAAAGTCAAACAATTTTTTTCTAACTTTGTGTTTCAAAACATTTGATCAATTTGGCATAGGGTAGGGCGGGGCACAAAGGTTCAATTTGACGTTGAGCAATTATATTGTCAAAACCAAATCATATTTTACTACAACATAACAAATATCACATATCTGACTATTTTCAGTAAAACTTTCATTTTCAACATTTTAGAAATGTGTTTTTATACTGTTTTTCAAAATATTGTTACTTGGTTCATTTTGCTCCATAGGCGGAGTAAAATAGGACGGTCCGTGAGCTCGAGGTCGAATGTTTTATTTTTAAATTTCAATAGATTTTACAAAATAATAGCTACATTATTCAACCAATGCAAAATATAAATTTCATGGATTTATGATTTATCTGATATTTTGTCAGAAATATTCGTCAGCAAAGTTGGAATAACTATTTAAATTATATCTTGTAAAATTGTTTTCTTTAACTTAATTTACATATGTATGTACTATTTTTTATTGTTAACACCTTTGCTAAGGTGAAGACTCCGTTTGTCCTTCTTACTCCACCAATTTGTAAGGTTTTATATAGGTTATATAATAAAAACTGTTGAATCTAACTTAAAATTAACTATACATCTTATAAAACAATTAAATAACGTATACTTGAAATATCATTAAGGTTTCGTAAACTAAACAATGAAACTCACAACCAAAAAAACTAACAACGATAAAGAAATTAATTTTGTTATGGATTTTCAAATATTGCCCTTTATCTCTCGATTGTCACGTCGTAAAAATTAAGTTAATGGTTTATATATATATATATATATATATATATATATATATCTTTTTCCCTCTACATTCAAATATTGTTATTGAAAAATGATTAATCTTATTTGAGATATCGGTGGTGGACTATTTGACCTGCGGACCTTTAAGACCCGCTCTACTCGATAAAATATATATGTGTATATATGGTGAGTATTACTGAGTGAAAGAATAAACTAAATAATTAAGAATTTCGATACATATTGTATTGATAATGCGTTGAGAACATAGGGCTTTGAGAAAAACAGGCCAAGTCTCTTTGAAGATCATAGAAAGAAATGAACAAACATGACTAGTCATAAACGTGAAAACTGTGAATTTTTGTACAATATATGAAGTTCTGTACCACATATGAAGCAAAATTTTAAAGTTTTTATTTATTTGAAAACATGGCTAGCACCCTCTCAACAGTTTTAAATTTTAATTTGAGAAATATCGATTTTCACAGATTTCATTAAATATTTTGCTTGTCTAGAACTAAACAAAAACTTTCTTCATTTTATCTTTAAACCTGGTCATTCCATGTTCAACTCATTGTGAGTTACTATAAACAACAAATTTGTTGTTGTTGCAAAATACTGAATCGTGAATCTGTTAAAACACAAAAGCGAAAAGGCCTCAGAGGCGCACTAAAGCCAAACGCCAGTTCGCCGCGGAAAGTTTCTCCCGTAATCGCTTACGTTGTGTTTGCACACGCGGGACCGTCGAACCGCTTAAAACTACTTGGCACTCGGTACTATTCTAATGCAGAAACTGTTACGAAAAATATAAAATATTTGTTTTCGAATTGAAATTGATGTAACGTTATTTATATTCATAATGGAAAACATCAGCATGTCTTGAATACAGCATACATCTCATTATTTTGAAGCAAAAAAAGTATCTTGATTATATTATAATAGTACCAATATGGATTGGATGATTGATCTATCACTGGTATATAGAGTATCTATATATATTGTAATGCTGGAACCACCGATACCACCCCTTTCTGTGTAAAATGTCCACCGATGAGGCCAACAATTTGTAGGTTCTTTCTGCATAGCTGTTACCTTAGGAGACTGATCAGTAAAACAGATGAAGACGTTTGGTGTATTTGTTTATTTTATGACTTTTTGTACTTCATGAAAACTTAACTACGACTGACTTGCAAATGCGTAATTGCTTGGTATTTATGTGCATGCTACAATGTGACATTGTAATCCTTGTTCAATGCTACTGCATAGTGCAACACAACACTTTACTTAGTTGTTACTGCATAGTTTGTAATTTTTCAAGGAATTTTATCAACACTTACAATACAATGTATTGTAGCTAGAGTTGTTCACTACTGCATAGTTTGTATTCTGACCGTTATATTTATAATATTTATGCATAATTATTACGAATGTTTGCATATATATATATATATATATATATATATATATATATATATATCTTATAGTTGCCAGTGCCCTTATGTTTTTTGACCTTTAAAAATTATTTTGTTTCTTCAGAAATATTAAAGGTAGCCTTTAGAAATCACTACTAAATTGTAACATGTTATAAAAATTGAAATTAAAATTAATCTCAATACTGATTTTTTTATATTGAATGAAGCCCATTTATTTTTTCTAATATTACGAAGAAGGGGTTTGTTTTTGCCAGAAAATATGACCTGCTAATTATATGACTTCTGTAAGTTTTTGGGCATTTCCCAGAAGTTTTCTCTAAAGCCGTTGCACCGATTTCAGAAGTTTAAAAGGTATTCGATATGTTTTTATAAGAACTCGCGTTGAGTAAGATCAACTTGTGGTAAACTAATATATTGATTTCTTGTTGATTAACTCTATAGTTAGTCTATGCATTAAATAGTACAAGTATAATGGAGTCATTGAGTACATTATTTATATGAATTAATAACTTTATGTATATATATATATATATATATATATATATATATATATATATATAACACACACCCTACATACCTTTTACTTGTTATAAACCCTATCTATTTACGCTATATTTTCACCTTACGCCCTATACTCTAATATATATTGTCTCCAGCCTATACTCTATTATCTATCATCTCTAGCCTATTATCTATTCGTCTATACTTGGGATTGAACCCGGTGCCTTCGCGTGGCAGTTACCTAATTTAACCACTACTCTATTGGGTATATATATATATATATATATATATATATATCATTCAATCAAATGTATCATTATCAAAATGTGTACGCGATTTCAAAAATGAAAATTATCTCTTCAAAGTTCCAAAATACTCACTTTAATAATAACTCGCTTTGGAATTCCTTTAAAATTAATATTTGGCACATTCGCATATGAGACCAAACATAAAAACAAATCAATCTGCAAAGTTTGTCCGAACTGTGTAGACAGACAATGCGATTTGACAAGGGATGTTTTTGCTCTGACATGCAAATCACGAGAACGGTTCGGTGGAGCTATAGGCAGATCAGAATTATTTTGGAGTTTTTCACATTGTCGAAGCTTTTATTTTTTGTGAAGGTTTAATAATTAATATATTTTCACTTTATTTATGTACTTCAGCAGTTGATATGTGTTTATATATATATGTGTATATATATATAAATATATATATATATATATATATATATATATATATATTATTTTAAGGCTAATGCCATGTTGTGAGGAATTACATGAGTTAATATTTGGTTGCAAAGCCAGGGTTGTTGTGTTAATATGTACATCAAATTTTTGTAATATTTATTCTTTAAAATTGAGTTTCTGTTCGTTTTACATATTTGGTATAATTTAGATTAGTATCATAGTATTTGGTACACGTTGCAAAAATATTTCATTCACAAAATAATTAAAATATATAATGATGTATCGGCAAAAAGTTAAAATTAATAATTGTTGTCATAAATCTGAGCTCTTGATTAATTATATTTCCAACCATGACTTGTGATTATAAGATAAGAAATCCTATATTCACAAATCAGGGTTGGAAGTTTAACTTTTTGCCAACCTTCATAGGTAAACTTTAGGCTTCATCAAATCTAATTGAACTTAGTTCGCACCAATAATTCCGAATAGAAATGTTAAAATTATTATTGCGCTGGCATACGCCGACTCGAAATACATTTTTTTAAATTACAATATCTATTACAACTGCAAAATAATATATCATTAATATTTTACGTTTGGATCGCGTTTTTACATTTTTTATATATCATAATATAAGTAAATGTTGCTAATTATTTTTTTAATTTTGAATATACTTTATCTGATTATACTCTACCAACTTGCAAATCAATAACACTTTATCTCACGCAAACCTTACTTTATCCGCTATTGGAAAGTATATTTGTTACCGAATTAAAGGTAGCAGAAAGACAGGTAGACAGGTAGACAGATAAAAAGGTAGCCAAGTAGGCAGATAATCAGGTGATAGTAGAAAAGAAAGATTGACATATAGATAGACAGATATTGGTAAACAAATCGACAGGTAGACAGGTAAACAATGTAGATATGTTAACAGTTAGACAGGTAACTGATAGACAACTAATCAAGTAGACTGGTAATTAGATAATCAATAGAAATATAGACAGGCAGCCTGGTAGAATAATAGACTAGTTGACAGGTAAACAAGTATACATGTAGATAAATAGGCTAGGAAATTAAGTTGACAAATATGAAAATAGACAGTTACAATAGTTGACAGGTAAGAAGGTTTAAATAGGTAGACAAATAATCAGTTAAACAAGTTGCGAATAGAAATATTTAAATTATTAGTGCACTTGAAGAGCATTAAAATTAGTCAATTAAACTTTTTACTACCTCACAATATACCAAGCATATCAGCTTTCAAAACAATAATTTTTAGAATCTGAGATAAACACGTTTGATACAAAAAATATAATTTTACTCTTAGTCGTGAAAAATTAAAGTCCTTTCCCTGAAACCCAGTACTTTTTAACTTCCCGAAGGAGAAGTTTATGTTTTCATCAAAAAATCCGATTCGCTAATTTTATGTTTTCTCGACGTTTCAAGCCATTCTGAATCGAATGAGACCAAATTTGAAAAAAGTATGTGTGTGTGTGTGTGTGTATGTGTGTGTGTGTGTGTGTGTGTGTGTGTGAACAGATTTTTTGCCGTAAATCGACGTTTTCTCCAAAACGGATGGACCGATTTCAAAAATTTAAAAGCCATTCGATGTATCTCGATGAGGACTATCGTTTCTGAGTTTTGTGCGGCGATCGGCCGGGCCGTTTCTTTGTAAATTGCAGAAAATTGAAAAAATTTTCGTCCACGTTTTAGCCCGCAATTCTGAATCGATTTCGAAAATTCAAAAACCATTCGATAGATATTAGTTGGGAATCGTGCTGATTAGTTTTTGGTAGAGATCGGCCGGGCCGTTTTCTTGTAATAAAGTTTTTTTTAAAAAAAAATCGACGATTTTTATGATTATTTTTTTGACGGTAGATACTATAGTCTTCTAGATCATATTAAAATATTACGGCCCTACGACAACTCGTTTAGCTTTAAAAATTCGTCAAAGTTTGCAAAAATTAGTATGGTCTTTTTGGCATTTGTCAAAATTAGAATTTTCATCGACGTTTTCTCAAAAACGCCTGAACCGATTTCAGATATTTAAAAAGCATCTGATGTATCTCGATGAGGATTATCGTTTCTCAGTTTTGTTCGACGATCGGCCGAACCGTTTCTTTGTAATTTGGAAAAAAGTGTTAAACTTTTCGTCCACATTTACGCCCATCCTACCGAACCGATTTTAAAAAATCAAAAACTGTTCGAAAGATATTAGTTGGGAATGGTGCTGATTAGTTTTAGGTGAAAATCTACCGAGCCGTTTTCTTGCAATTAACTGTTGAAAAAAAGTGTTAAATTTTCGTCCACATTCACGCTCATCCTACCGAACCGATTTTAAAAAATCAAAAACTGTTCGTAAGATATTAGTTGGGAATGATGCTGATTAGTTTCAGGTGAAAATCTGCCGAGCCGTTTTCTTGCAATTAACTGTTGAAAAAAAGTGTTAAATTTTCGTCCACATTTACGCTCATCCTACCGAACCGATTTTAAAAAATCAAAAACTGTTTGAAAGATATTAGTTGGGAATGGTGCTGATTAGTTTTAGGTGAAAATCTACCGAGCCGTTTTCTTACAATTAACTGTTGAAAAAAAGTGTTAAATTTTCGTCCACATTTACGCTCATCCTACCGAACCGATTTTAAAAAATCAAAAACTGTTCGAAAGATATTAGTTGGGAATGGCACTGATTAGTTTTAGGTGAAAATCTATCAAGCCGTTTTCTAGCAATTAACTGTTGAAAAAAAAATTTAAGCCGATTTTTTTGAAACTTTTTTTGGCGTTAGATACCATAGTTTTATAGGTAATACTAAAATATTACGGCCCTACGACAACTGGTTCAGCTTTAAAAATTCGTCAAAGTTTGCAAAAATCAGTATGGTCTTTTTGGCATTTGTCAAAATTAGACTTTTGATCGACGTTTTCTCAAAAACGCCTGAACCGATTTTAGAAATTTAAAAACCATTTGATGTATTTCGGTGAGGACTATCGTTTGTCAGTTTTGTGCAACGATCTGCCAAGCCGTTTCTTTGTAATTTGAAAAAAAGTGTTAAATTTTCGCCACATTTAAGCTCATCCTACCGAACCGAATTTAAAAAATCAAAAACTGTTCGAAAGATATTAGTTGGGAATCGTACTGATTAGTTTTAGGTGAAAATCTACCGAGCCGTTTTCTTGTAATGAACTGTTGAAAAAAAAATTTAAGCCGATTTTCATGAAATTTTTTTGGCGATATACATCATGGTCTTATAGAACTTACTGTAATACGACTTACGGCATTACGACAAGTAGTTTAATTTTAAAAATTCGTCAAACTTTACTAAAATTATTATCGTTTTTTTTTTAAAGTAGGATTGATGAAGTTTTTACACATTTTTTTTGATTAAGTCAATTATTTACACATATCGGGAAGTTCATGTAACTTGCCTCAAGGCTAAATACCAAACCAACTAGTTGACTTTGGTACTAGCGACTCTGACTATTCCAATGATTCTTAGTATAGCAACACTGACAAGAGCAAAAAGTCACCAAGTACACTGGGTGACATCAGTGACTGCGAGCTTTTGGTAGTAATAGTTGTTCTGAATCAGACGTGGGGCTTGTAATGAAATAAGCTCCACTCGCGCTGCGGTGCACTGCTTCATCCTATTAATGTCTAGCCTTCCTTTTGTCATCTCGGACAATCCGACAAAATGACTCAAAGGATAAAGGAAAGCAAATTATGTAATAAATAAATTTGCGCGCACTCGACATGATTTTGTCTTTGAAATGAAATTTTCATATATGGAAACCAAAGTTGAAATATTGTATAAACTTAGTTCAATTCAATCAAGTTTGACTTTAGCAGTAGTGGTATTGGTTTTCTGTTGAATTTAGATATAGATTAAAATAAATTTAAGAGTGAGTTTTAAATTTATTAAATATTAATATTATTAAAATTTAAATAATGAAAGAATACTTATGTATTCCTTCTCTGCTTCACTAATAACTAATATATTAAAAATCCGTTCTAGAAAAATTCTGAAAATAAAATTTAACACATAGAATTAGGACAGCCGTTGTGTTCCCCAGAGAAAACTACATTGCTAAGAAACTTTTCTAGTCTTGTATCTTATTTTTTGCTCATGCTGTTCAAATCTGTTTAAAACTATTAATTCTAATACATGTTCTGCATATTGTTTGAGAAATGGTACTAAAATATAAAACAAAGGGATCATGATATTTTCTTACTTTCATATTTATAAATCGAGTTTAACTTTTTGAAGGAGAAGTTAACGTGGTTGCCAAAAAAAATTAACTAATTTCCTACTTTCTGTACAGCACATTTTATCATTCTGAATCTTTTAATACCAAATATGTAAATATAAGAAAAATGGAATGTTCTATACGCTTAAAAACATAAACTTCTCTTTCGGGAAATTGATAACTAAAATATGATTAAAAAAACAAATACTTTTTAAGAATGCAATAAAAATCAGGATTTTTTAAAATAAAAAGTTCTTTTTAATTCGCCAACATATTGTTTAATATAAGCATATTCATTTGAACACTTTTAGATATTTCATAGGTAATTGTAATTATATCATCAAGTAATTACGAAGATTCAATTTGAAGCTATACTTTTCAAGAACCCGGGACAATTATTGCTCTTAAAAAAGCTATGGACACTAGGTTGAAATCTGGAACTGTCCCGGCCAAACCGGGACTGTATAGTCACCTTACTATTGTACGAAATGGCAATTCAGTTCAACATAAATTTCATCATAGAAGAATTTAAAATATTGTTTATTGGTAATATGGTAACACTAATAATATATAGATTTGTCAATATCAACCACTATACCAATATTTTAAAACAATTACTATCATACTCCAAACTGAAGCAGAGATGTTATATAAATTCAGTCAGAAAATTGTCTAAATTGTTTGAGAAAGCTGCTTCATTAATGGTGCCGTATCTTGTAGTTTATTGAAATGGTGAATTTAATTGAGAATTTAATTTATTGTTTAAATAATCAATCAATATTAGATAGTATTCAGATTGAAAGTTGACAATAAAATCTCCAGCATTAAATATTGATATCTTATTGAAAATAGTATTTAAAATTTTTGAATTTATCAAAGAGTTAATTAGAGAAATTGTATAGTTGCTGATGAATGAGTTTTATAATATTCGATATAGTTTTGTATTTATGTTACTCACATAGAGTAACACATTAATGACTAAATATCAATTCAATTTATTTATAAAAATGTTCAATTTTGTAATACTTTATCTTAAAGATCTGGCAGGCATGACATTGTCTAGAATTCATCTATATAAACAAGCGTGGACTAAATATTCAATTACATTAACATTAGTTATTATAATAATCATCGTGTATAAATAACTAATTTTTTATAGCTGTAAATATTATAGTGTAATCTGTTTCATCTATAAAAATCTTTTCTATTTATATATATATAGCAACTATAAATAATAAAATACAAACTTGCGTTTAAACAGTACGACTTTATTGTTAATTTGATTTGTTTTTTAGTATTATTATTCACAACTGACGATGCATTATACTTATAATTTTCATTGGGCTCGCCCGTAGGTAAGCGGTTAAGAGCGATGGGACCTGAATCAGAGGTCCCGGGTTCGATACCCACTTCGAGCATCCTGTTGTCAGGCAGCAGTAACAACGATTTTTACTTGGAAATATAGATAGTAATATGTTTTCAAGTGAAAATAGCCCTCACCCGGCATTGCTGCACCAATAAAACTACTCGCTCTATTACAGAAATTGTAATAATAATATTATATATATCATATAGAGATGTGACAACTGATTGGGTTGCCATTTGTCAAACAGACTAGTATTAAGTCAAATCAGCACAACAGCTTATAGGACTATTAGGTTCTGATTGCTGTTCAAAAATAATTTAAAAAAATTTTTTTCATTAAATGTGGATTTCGACGACATAACTCCTAACGTTAGCTAGGTTGACATTTGATATTTCGTAATCAATATGATTGTCGTGTTGACATTTCGACCAATCACATCAACTCGTTTAGAATAATCACATTGATGGTCAATGACAATCCAAATTTGCAGCGTAACGCATTTCCGTTGCATTTGTTCAGTTATAACCCCAGTCGTGCCTAAAAATCATCAACATTTGAAATAATAGGTCGCGCCGAATTTTCAAAATTGCATCATCAAGCTGTTAATTTTTTTTTATTTACATTTGTGAATTACAATCTGTCGTTCTTATACAACATTCAGTAAATTCATGGTTTATTAAATAAAGGAAAAAAGGTCGAAATGTCACCCATTGGTGATCGATTCGATGTTGGAGTAGCTGTTGAATTTGATTGTAAAACTTATTCCTTCAGTCGATTATTTACACATCGGACAGTTTATGCAACTTGCCTGAAACCAAAATCGCACTTTCGACTAGTTCATCTGATTACAAACTAGATAACCGGCGCGTTTATTTGTGTTATTGACGAATATACTCATCATTACTGACGACACAAAACGGTGGTTACTTTACAATAAGGGTGCCAAAAGGCAAGATCCGCTGACGCCATGACATACAATATCCTGATCAACCCATATTGTGTGTAACAAGAACTTTATATATTTTGCTAAATATTGTTGTGTAATTTTTTTGCCACATGTCCGATATAATACATAGCGATATATATTGATCTTCAATCTACAACCTTCTCTTATTACTTTTGCTAGTCTCTCCGTTAATATAAATTACAGGTAGGGGGAAGTCCCGTAACGCCGGACGGCACTTAAAGCCGGACACTCTATTTAACCCGTATTATTTAAGCGAGTATAAATCTTTTTATTTCAAAATACAAGTGAAAGTGGCGTGGGGGGCACACAGGTGCAGGATCACGCGCCAAGACTCATCTGTGACGCACACGGCCACAGCGGGAGCAACCCTTTGTTGTTTTAGGCGTAAAAACACGGCGTCACCTAAATATCAATGAAAATAATTCTAGTGTATTTATGCATTTAATTTTAGTGGCATTCAAAAATAAAAGTAGTACTTGTTATCCGTAAAATGGTAGAATATTATTAGATATTTTAAACAATTTTAGTAGGTACCATCAAATGAACGAAATTGTCTGTCCCTTAGCACCGGACACTAATTGTAAGTCGTCCCTTAGCGCCGGAAGTAAACATATTGATATTTCTTGTGAGAATGAATTTAATTTATTCGAATTATTAACTTCCCGTAGGGTAAGTTATTGTAATGGGCCGAAAATCGGAATTGAAAATTTTAACATTTCTCGACGTTTTGAAGGTTTTTGAACGTTTTGGCATACCTCAGAAAAAATGGATGTGTGTGTGTGTGTGTGTGTGTGTGTGTGTGTGTGTGTGTGTGTATGTATGTATGGATACAAATTTCCAGTCACGTTTTAGGGCGCACGGATCAACCGATTTGAATGGTTCAAAAAACATTCGATTCCTATTGATAGGGAAAAGAGCTGATTAGTTTTTGGCAAAGGCAGGTCCAGCCGTTTCGGAGATACGGAGCAAAGAGTGCAGAAAATAGAAATCGAATTTTTGAGAGAACGCAGTATCTGATTTGAATGATCTAAAAAGCATTCAATTAGTAATGATTGGGAGAAGTGCTTATTAGTTTTTGGCAAAGGCAGGCCCAGCCATTTCGAAGATATGGAGCTAATATGTAAAAAATGGCAGTTTTTGAGAGAACTAAGCGTCCGATTTAAATGATTCAAAGAACTTTCTGCTTGTCTTAACAAAATAATTGATTTTGGAAAAAAAAATTTTGTTCAATTTTTTTTTTTTTTTTTTTTTTTTTTTTTTTTTTAGTTTTATCAAAAATATTTCAGATTTTATTTTTAATTCTGGCTATAGTTCTAATATACTTTACAAATATTTTCAACTCTGCAATTCAGTTTATATAATTCTCATAAATATTAGACAATGTTACAATATTTATAATAATCTATTTGAAAACATTCAGTATTCCTCGAACATTTCGGTACGGGAAGTTCCAGCAATTTGCCTTAAGGCACGATGCCATAAATGCCTCAAGACAGAATTCCACTTACAGCTAGTTTAATTTTGTTCTGTATGAGTGCTAACCGTCACTACATACCCCCATTTTTTGTATTTTCTAATAAAAGATTGAAAATCTTATGATGAATGCTCCAGCTGAGAGTATCGGTGCGGCTCAACCAAAAGGGTGGATAATTAGTGTTTTTTTTTGCAATATCTAAGAATATTCGTCAAACACAAATGTGCAGATAATCCATAGTGTGGAGTTGACTACATATGTGTTCAATGCTGCTGGTTATTTTGGAATGTCCGGTACTAGGTGCCACTTCGTAAAATCACATTTTTATTACCAAAGTTTGATTGATAGTATTAATTATGGTTTAGCAAAGATTGCGTTTTTGTTAATTTAGTTTGATTTCTAACTTTGTTATCTAACATAAGTCATAATTTAACAATCATTTCGTAAAATATTTTTTGATTCATTTATAAATAACCTTAGGTGTTCGGCACTCGGGGACTTCCCCCTAATCATATGCATATATTTATACCCCCTACTCTGACGGTAAATGTAAAATTTCAATTCCTGGCCACAAAACATTGTAAAATCAATTGTACGAGAATATATAATTCATAGATAAGGAAATGATCTAAATCATATAAGCTTGTAATACCTAAGAGTAAAAAATTATATGTAACACCCTCAATGTATGAAATACATTAAATAATAAAATACATACTTCTAAATTGAAGTTGATGAACCCCTGCAATTAAGCTTGGATTTGTTTCATAGTAACAATTTCTGTTTTCTCAAAAATAAGTTTTGTAAATGATTATATGTTCCAAGTGCCTATAACAAATTCAACGCCGTTTTCCCTAAACTCTATCGCAATCGCAATATTCAGCGTGTTATTTCAAAAACATCAACGTAACGTTCGGTACATCTGTTCGTCGTCGCAATCACGAAGCGTTGAGGACAATGCTGATCCGCGAAGTGAATCTATTATTTACATCGTCCTCATTGTACGTCGCGTATCCTCTTGTCGTCGTCGGGTTCGTCTTCTCGTGGGGGTTTGTGTATCTGTGAATTACATCACCTAATAATACTTATATCGTACGTGATGTCATACGAACGTGATAAATTATGAACAGACGAGCACATTCTTAACTCGGCGGCAGTAGCATTTATGATCGCATTATTATTGCCGGCGCGTAGCTACTACTAGGTGTTCGAGCGTGTCATGTGCTCGAGTACATTTTGCATGGATTGATTGACGACTAATTAAGGAAATAGGAATCGTACATATGTTGGGGGAATTTAGAAAAGTTCCATTTAGTACTGCTAGCAAGGGGGGATCAATATTATTTATAGAATCATGTTCTGTACACGCAGTTGTGAATTACATACTGTGATCATAACAAATATTAGGGTCTGTGCCTATAGTGAATTTTTCAAAATTGAGATATGGACTAGCGATGTTTATGGATCTTTATGTATCTAAAGAAGCTTAGTTGTCTTATGTATGTTCAAATTATCTCACCTCATCACTCGACGTTTTTTAAAAATTGAAAGACATTTGATTGTTCAATTTTTAACTTCCATAGAGTAAGTTTAAACAATCTCAAAAAAATATGTGTGGGTCTGTATGTGGAGATATATTTTTCGTCAACAATTTTGAGAACACGGATCAACCAATTTGAATGAATAAAAAAAATGGATTTCAATTGATCGAAAAACGTGCTGATTAGTTTTTGGAAAAGGCAGTCTCAGCCGTTACGAATATACTCCACAAAAGGTACCAAAAATGGTAATTAAGATTTTGAGAGAACGAAGCGTCCGATTTAAATAATTCAAAATTATTTTTCAAACAGTCACGTAGCGCGTTTGTTTAAAAAACAAATTTTAAAAAAAATTAAAATACAAAAACAATCATTTTTTTCAAAAACGTCTTTTTTGTCAAAAATTCTCAAATATAATATTTTCAAAGCTTTCACAAATGTTTAAAACTTTTAAAAGTTATCTTACAATTAGATTAAGTTAGCCGTTGTCTAGTCGTAAGAACATGCAGTCACAAGTTTTAAGTTCGATTCCATTCTCTGCCAGCGTGATATAAAGTAGTATACCAGACTTATTTGACATGATAGGTCTCAAATATGATAAAATATTGGTTTTTGTGCATTCAATCTGCACAGCACTATTAGATATATGTTTAGGTATAATCTCGACAGAAAGGAGAATAGTTGGCCTCTAGGTTCCCTTCTTGAATAACACTAAATTAACATCAGCTAACTACACTAACTAATAACAGCTTAAAATAAACTTATTGTTCGATATGACTGCAAAGTTGTCTTAGTTTACAAATATATTTTATTTAATTATGATTGCGTAAGTCAGGGCATAAAGTTCTAATTTGAATTTGAGCAATTATATTGTGAAACCCAAACGAATTATATCACAATAACAACTCGTATCAAACAAACAATTATCTGACTATGTTCAGTGAAATCTTTCTTTGCTGTTTTTCAAGAATTTGATACCTGATCCTTTTTATCCCGTAGGCGGGATAAAATGAGACGGCCATGGGGCAAACAAGTCCAATAATTATCATTTAAAGGGAGTTTTCGATGTAATAGCATTATTCAACCAATGCAAAATATAAATTTCATGACTACATTTTTTACAGATATAACACTGTATATAACTTTGATCTGGAATTTTGTCAGAAATATTAACAAGCAGAGTTCGAATAACTATTCATTTATTTCTTGTATTTTTTTTAACTTAATTTATTAACTTCCCGTAGGGTAAGTTATAGTAATCGCAAAAAAATCGAAAATGAAAATTTTTATATATCTTTACGTTTCAGAGGTTTCTGAACATTTTGGCATACCTCAGAAAAAATAGATGTATGTGTGTGTGTGTGTGTGTGTGTGTGTGTGTGCGTAGTATGTATGTGTGTGCGGATACAAATTTTCGTCGACGATTTCGGGAACACGGATAAAGCAATTTGAATAATTTAAAAAACATTCGATCCGTATTGATAAGGAGACGTGCTGATTAGTTTTTGGCGGAGGTAGGTCTAGCCGTTCCGAAGATATGGGGCAAAAAGTGCCAAAAACGGTACCTCAGTTTTTAATAGAACGAAGCGTCCGATTTTAATAATTCGATGCATTTTACTTGTATTGACAAGATGAAGATTTGATCAAATTTTTATAAGGGCAGGTTTAGCGGTTTCGAAGATATAACAGAAAAAGTAAAAAAAAATGCCATTTGGCGGTCAAAAATGATCATTACACATATGCACATCAAATTATCAGATATTTTATAGAGATTTTAACAATAGGTATAAATTTTGTTTTCATTCCTATGAGTTCCGTACCAATGTTTACCCGTTAGACAGCGACGCGGCGCTTACGCGCTTTATATTTTGTCTCTATGCATTTAAAGCAGTACGATTGCTTTGAAAAAAAGTTCAGATCTTCCAACATATCTCAAAATAAAGAAAACATTTTTTTTCAAAAAAAAGATTTAAAAAAAAAAAAATTAAATAATTTTTTTTTCAATTTTTTTTTTTCAAAAAAAAGTTATTTTTTGTCAAATTTATAGTTTCTCAAAAATCTTATTTTTTCGAAGTAATTTTTTTTCAAAAATGTTAATCGTTTTTTAAAAAAATAATAATTTTTGGTACGGGAAGTTCCAGCAATTTGCCTTAAGGCACGATGCCCTAATTGCCTTAAGACAGAATTCCACTTACAGCTAGTTTTTTATTTACTTCGTCGTTCTTTTCAGGGTGAAACAATAAAAATGTGGTTTAAGTGCTATACATTTATTCTATCTAATAATATTTCCATCTCTAGTCTGTTTGAGTTCAAGATATCATTACAATTAATTTAAACCTTTATTTTCCGCGTCGTGCAATTGTATTTAATTAATACTAATTTATTTCAAATGTAATAGAAGATTTTCAGAATATTGTGCTAAATACGTATTTTTTATTATAATTATTATTACTTTACTATTATATTATAATTTGATTATATCAATTAAATTATTATTACATTAATCAAAATATTATTATTAAATCAATATATTACTAAATGCCTTGTTCGTACATGTAAAATTACATATTAATATGTCATTACATTTGTATATTTATTTGAATTTAAAGACGATTTATGTTTTTAAGTTGCAATTGAATTAAACATTAGTTTTACTATATATTTGTGAATAAATACTTAAAAGAAAAAATAGCTAAGTCAATGCCGATCTTCTAAAATGTCAGTTGGAGTGATCGTATGTGAATTGACTGAATTTCAAGTTAATTATTTACCACGTGTGAAGACACAGGCGTAAATCGATTCTGTAACAAGGGTCTATAACTCATGAAAAATTTACGCAGCTTATTTAGAAAGGGTACGTTATATAAATGATATTGATTTCAAACAATAATATATTTACTTCATAATAACGTTTGCTAATTAGCCAGTTTTCCTAATATGCTACTCGAAATGAGAAATAGACTCCCAGAAACACACACAAACCCCCATATATATATATATATATATATATATATATATAAGGTAAATTTTAAATGTGGCGTTCGCAAAAATGAAAAATTGCCTAGAGAAACAAAGCATTAAAGGTATATGTCAAATTCAAACAAATAAAATCGAACATTCTATGAGGGTAAAGTTCTACCGCCTAAAAATTGTTTAATATTTAGCACAATTAAATTAATAGAAAATGTTTGTCTATTGAATCTTCATTTGGCTTATGATTACTTAACAATTACTGATGTTTTATTATTTTATTAACTTCCCGTAGGGTAAGTTATTGTAATGGGCCGAAAATGGAAATTGAAAATTTTTACATTTCTCGACGTTTTGAAGGTTTCTGAACATTTTGGCATACCTCAGAAAAAATGGATGTCTGTGTGTGTATGTGTGTGTGGTATGTATGTATGGATACAAATTTCCAGTCACGTTTTCGTGCGCACGGATCAACTGATTTGAATGGTTCAAAAATCATTCGATTGCTATTGATAGAGAAAGGAGCTGATTAGTTTTTAGCAAAGGCAGATCCAGCAGTTACGGAGATATGGAGCAAAGAGTGCAGAAAATAGAAATCAAGCTTTTGAGAGAACGGAGTATCCGATTTGAATGATCTAAAAAATATTCAATTAATAATGATTGGGAGAAGTGTTTATTAGTTTTTAGCAAAGGCAGGCCCAGCCGTTTCGAAGATACGGAGCTAAATGTGCAAAAATCACAGTTTTTGAGAGAACTAAGCGTCCGATTTAAATGATTCAAAGAACTTCCTGCTTGTCTTAACAAAATAATTGACTTTGGAAAAAACAATTTTTTTGTTTCAACTTCTTTTTTTTTTTTCAAAATATTTTTTTTTTGTATATCGAAAATATTTCAGACTTGATTTTTAATTCTGACTATAGTTTTAATATACCTAAAAACAAATAATTTCAACTTTGCAATTTAGTTTATATAATTCTTATAAATATTAGAAAGTGTTACAATATTTATAATGATCTATTTGAAAACATTCAGTATTCCTCGAAGATTTCGTTACGGTACGGGAAGGTCCAGCAATTTGCCTTAAGGCACGATGCCATACACCCCACTAGTTTATTTTAAAATAGGTAAAAAAAAGTCTTTTTTTCACATCATTCGGAAATTCTAAGGCACACTTAAATAAATTATTTTAACACTTTCGACTCGGGAGTCGGACTGCCAGTCGGTACGCTGCGCTCGGAATATTATAGTGCTATACTTATCTCTCAACTCGGAATTTTTTTTTGTATCGGATTTTTTTCAAAATGTGGTTATATTGCTTTTAATATAGTTATTATGATAATAAAATAAAAAAATTGAAATTAAAAAAAATTGCACTCAAAACCATGCTATATTGTTTAAAAAATCATTTCTTCACAGATCTTTATTAGAATTATGGGGATCATGAGCTAATAAATTAATTTGGTATATATTTATTTATAAAATTAATAAATCAATCAATAAATGAATGTAATAGTAAATTAATTTTTAAAAAATTAAATGTAAATTTAGTTTGCGACAAGTCGTCGCCGACATTTGCCGCGAGCGGCGGCAACCGGTAAAAGACTATGCCGCCGGAGCGGCGGCATCCGAGTCGAAAGGTTAAGTTTACAATTCGAAAGTTTCTCTCTTCTGTCTTCCAAATAATCTTTTATAATATGAGATAAGATCGTTGAATGAATTGATTCAAATTGTGTTTGATTAGGTTTTGTTTATATTTGTTTACATCTTTTGTTACAACTTTTTTGTACAATAGGTCACAGCAATAAAAAAATACTAATGATAGAATTTATACTTTTAATATTAATCTACTTGAAGATATTTGAAACATTTATTGGTAATCATTGATCAATATTTTTTTGATTATTTATTATTTTATTTCTCAAGTTTCAGCACTTTTCCTTAAGGCACATTGCCATGCACTACCAGTCTTGAAGATTTATTTTCTTTCTTTATATTGAGTATCACGTTTGAATTACTCCATCATTTTGAAAATTATAATTTCAGTATATATTATTATTCATAAGGTATAGTATTACAATATCAATTAAATACAAAATTATTGAAATTTTCAACTATTCGAATTATTTAACTAAACATTTAGATTTTGAACTGCTTGTGTACTGTGCAAAATTTGGTTTCGTTAATATCGAATATTTCAATATTAAGCTTGCTAAAATTGAATGTACTTTATATAATTCCCGCATTCAAATTGATTCAAATATTCTTTACTTTCGGCTTATTTTTGACGCTAAAAAAATGTATGACTTTGCTATCAGTGAAAAGTTAATTATCACACTACAACAAGGTGCAATATAATATTATTTGCGATATAGTGCTCTCTAATTTATGTATCTTAAATGTTCATTTGGTCATTAGAACAATATATAAGATGTGTTTTAATTTATTAGTTGACATAGTAACATATTCACAATTAAAATTAGAATGTAAAAATAAAATGTATAAATGTATGTATTCATCACTGTAAGCAAAGTAATTTTACAAAAACTTGAAATTCAGGTTTTACAGATATCACAAGAATTTAATTTCAAGACCATATAAATTATAAATCAACATTTTCTTGTTTTTTTTTTCGGATTTTCATTTTGCTTGTCTAATTATATTTAAGTTCTTCTCTTATGCGCTTCAAATTTTGTCCTAATCTGTGTTCCATATTTTCTAGATCAGCAATAAGGGATTTAATGGTTTCACTGGCCTTATTATATTTGTTCAATAAACTTTTTCTTTGGATTGTATTATCATGTTGTGCTTAGTTCTCATCATGTTCAAATCAAATGGCAGCATTTCCGTCGTATATTTTCTGTAATCCTTAATTAATTTTATATTTGTGGGATGTGATCCATAGCTAATCCATAACAACAATTTTATATGAATTTCAAATCATATTATATGAAATTTGTTTGTTTTATTTTTTATTTAGACTCACTGATTCATTTCTATTAATCGATTTTTTTGGGTCGAATTGAGTATTATCATTTTTTTCAGACCGACATTATATGACATTAATCGTCATGTCAGATAATTTTTGTGTATTATTTTTCCGATTAAACATTTCCGAAACATAGAGAAAAACGTAAGTACCCTCGGTTTTTCACAAATACTTACGACTTACGATAGGTACATAAACAGAAACATGATGGGCTCCTCACCAAGATTATTTCAATTATTTCTAAAATTTCAATTTAATTTAAGGCTCGATGCCATGATACAGATTCATATATTCTGCGTTTGAGAGAGAATAATCAAATGAATGATAAAGCAAGCCAAATCATCTGAAAGATAAGCCATATTATCATTATCCTGTTCACTCAAAATTCAGCTGGCAAATATTTGCATAAACCCGCTGTTTACAATTACTCTGTTT
>NW_020538040.1:103907750-103988043 GCF_003426905.1 Ctenocephalides felis
TTCCAGTCACGTTTTAGGGCGCACGGATCAACCGATTTGAATTTTCAAAAAACATTCGATTCCTATTGATAGGGAAAAGAGCTGATTAGTTTTTGGCAAAGGCAGGTCCAGCCGTTTCGGAGATACGGAGCAAAGAGTGCAGAAATAGAAATCGAATTTTTGAGAGAACGCAGTATCTGATTTGAATGCTCTAAAAGCATTCAATTAGTAATGATTGGGAGAAGTGCTTATTAGTTTTTGGCAAAGGCAGGCCCAGCCATTTCGAAGATATGGAGCTAAATATGTAAAAAATGGCAGTTTTTGAGAGAACTAAGCGTCCGATTTAAATGATTCAAAGAACTTTCTGCTTGTCTTAACAAAATAATTGATTTTGGAAAAAAATTTTGTTCAATTTTTTTTTTTTTTTTTTTTTTTTTTTTTTTTTTTAGTTTTATCAAAATATTTCAGATTTTATTTTTAATTCTGGCTATAGTTCTAATATACTTTACAAATATTTTCAACTCTGCAATTCAGTTTATATAATTCTCATAAATATTAGACATGTTACAATATTTATAATATCTATTATTTGAAACATTCAGTATTCCTCGAACATTTCGGTACGGGAAGTTCCAGCAATTTGCCTTAAGGCACGATGCCATAAATGCCTCAAGACAGAATTCCACTTACAGCTAGTTTAATTTTGTTCTGTATGAGTGCTAACCGTCACTACATACCCCCATTTTTTGTATTTTCTAATAAAAGATTGAAAATCTTATGATGAATGCTCCAGCTGAGAGTATCGGTGCGGCTCAACCAAAAGGGGATAATTAGTGTTTTTTTTTGCAATATCTAAGAATATTCGTCAAACACAAATGTGCAGATAATCCATAGTGTGGAGTTGACTACATATGTGTTCAATGCTGCTGGTTATTTTGAATGTCCGGTACTAGGTGCCACTTCGTAAAATCACATTTTTATTACCAAAGTTTGATTGATAGTATTAATTATGTTTAGCAAAGATTGCGTTTTTGTTAATTTAGTTTGATTTCTAACTTTGTTATCTAACATAAGTCATAATTTTTACACATCATTTCGTAAAATATTTTTTGATTCATTTATAAATAACCTTAGGTGTTCGGCACTCGGGGACTTCCCCCTAATCATATGCATATATTTAAACCCCCTACTCTGACGGTAAATGTAAAATTTCAATTCCTGGCCACAAAACATTGTAAAATCAATTGTACGAGAATATATAATTCATAGATAAGGAAATGATCTAAATCATATAAGCTTGTAATACCTAAGAGTAAAAAATTATATGTAACACCCTCAATGTATGAAATACATTAAATAATAAAATACATACTTCTAAATTGAAGTTGATGAACCCCTGCAATTAAGCTTGGATTTGTTTCATAGTAACAATTTCTGTTTTCTCAAAAATAAGTTTTGTAAATGATTATATGTTCCAAGTGCCTATAACAAATTCAACGCCGTTTTCCCTAAACTCTATCGCAATCGCAATATTCAGCGTGTTATTTCAAAAACATCAACGTAACGTTCGGTACATCTGTTCGTCGTCGCAATCACGAAGCGTTGAGGACAATGCTGATCCGCGAAGTGAATCTATTATTTACATCGTCCTCATTGTACGTCGCGTATCCTCTTGTCGTCGTCGGGTTCGTCTTCTCGTGGGGGTTTGTGTATCTGTGAATTACATCACCTAATAATACTTATATCGTACGTGATGTCATACGAACGTGATAAATTATGAACAGACGAGCACATTCTTAACTCGGCGGCAGTAGCATTTATGATCGCATTATTATTGCCGGCGCGTAGCTACTACTAGGTGTTCGAGCGTGTCATGTGCTCGAGTACATTTTGCATGGATTGATTGACGACTAATTAAGGAAATAGGAATCGTACATATGTTGGGGGAATTTAGAAAAGTTCCATTTAGTACTGCTAGCAAGGGGGGATCAATATTATTTATAGAATCATGTTCTGTACACGCAGTTGTGAATTACATACTGTGATCATAACAAATATTAGGGTCTGTGCCTATAGTGAATTTTTCAAAATTGAGATATGGACTAGCGATGTTTATGGATCTTTATGTATCTAAAGAAGCTTAGTTGTCTTATGTATGTTCAAATTATCTCACCTCATCACTCGACGTTTTTTAAAAATTGAAAGACATTTGATTGTTCAATTTTTAACTTCCATAGAGTAAGTTTAAACAATCTCAAAAAATATGTGTGGGTCTGTATGTGGAGATATATTTTTCGTCAACAATTTTGAGAACACGGATCAACCAATTTGAATGAATAAAAAAAATGGATTTCAATTGATCGAAAAACGTGCTGATTAGTTTTTGGAAAAGGCAGTCTCAGCCGTTACGAATATACTCCACAAAAGGTACCAAAAATGGTAATTAAGATTTTGAGAGAACGAAGCGTCCGATTTAAATAATTCAAAATTATTTTTCAAACAGTCACGTAGCGCGTTTGTTTAAAAAACAAATTTAAAAAAAAATTAAAATACAAAAACAATCATTTTTTTCAAAAACGTCTTTTTTGTCAAAAATTCTCAAATATAATATTTTCAAAGCTTTCACAAATGTTTAAAACTTTTAAAAGTTATCTTACAATTAGATTAAGTTAGCCGTTGTCTAGTCGTAAGAACATGCAGTCACAAGTTTTAAGTTCGATTCCATTCTCTGCCAGCGTGATATAAAGTAGTATACCAGACTTATTTGACATGATAGGTCTCAAATATGATAAAATATTGGTTTTTGTGCATTCAATCTGCACAGCACTATTAGATATATGTTTAGGTATAATCTCGACAGAAAGGAGAATAGTTGGCCTCTAGGTTCCCTTCTTGAATAACACTAAATTAACATCAGCTAACTACACTAACTAATAACAGCTTAAAATAAACTTATTGTTCGATATCACTGCAAAGTTGTCTTAGTTTACAAATATATTTTATTTAATTATGATTGCGTAAGTCAGGGCATAAAGTTCTAATTTGAATTTGAGCAATTATATTGTGAAACCCAAACGAATTATATCACAATAACAACTCGTATCAAACAAACAATTATCTGACTATGTTCAGTGAAATCTTTCTTTGCTGTTTTTCAAGAATTTGATACCTGATCCTTTTTATCCCGTAGGCGGGATAAAATGAGACGGCCATGGGGCAAACAAGTCCAATAATTATCATTTAAAGGGAGTTTTCGATGTAATAGCATTATTCAACCAATGCAAAATATAAATTTCATGACTACATTTTTTACAGATATAACACTGTATATAACTTTGATCTGGAATTTTGTCAGAAATATTAACAAGCAGAGTTCGAATAACTATTCATTTATTTCTTGTATTTTTTTTAACTTAATTTATTAACTTCCCGTAGGGTAAATTATAGTAATCGCAAAAAATCGAAAATGAAAATTTTTATATATCTTTACGTTTCAGAGGTTTCTGAACATTTTGGCATACCTCAGAAAAAATAGATGTATGTGTGTGTGTGTGTGTGTGTGTGTGTGTGTGCGTAGTATGTATGTGTGTGCGGATACAAATTTTCGTCGACGATTTCGGGAACACGGATAAAGCAATTTGAATAATTTAAAAAACATTCGATCCGTATTGATAAGGAGACGTGCTGATTAGTTTTTGGCGGAGGTAGGTCTAGCCGTTCCGAAGATATGGGGCAAAAAGTGCCAAAAACGGTACCTCAGTTTTTAATAGAACGAAGCGTCCGATTTTAATAATTCGATGCATTTTACTTGTATTGACAAGATGAAGATTTGATCAAATTTTTATAAGGGCAGGTTTAGCGGTTTCGAAGATATAACAGAAAAAGTAAAAAAAAATGCCATTTGGCGGTCAAAAATGATCATTACACATATGCACATCAAATTATCAGATATTTTATAGAGATTTTAACAATAGGTATAAATTTTGTTTTCATTCCTATGAGTTCCGTACCAATGTTTACCCGTTAGACAGCGACGCGGCGCTTACGCGCTTTATATTTTGTCTCTATGCATTTAAAGCAGTACGATTGCTTTGAAAAAAAGTTCAGATCTTCCAACATATCTCAAAATAAAGAAAACATTTTTTTTCAAAAAAAAGATTTAAAAAAAAAAAAATTAAATAATTTTTTTTTCAATTTTTTTTTTTCAAAAAAAGTTATTTTTTGTCAAATTTATAGTTTCTCAAAATCTTATTTTTCGAAGTAATTTTTTTTCAAAAATGTTAATCGTTTTTAAAAAAATAATAATTTTTGGTACGGGAAGTTCCAGCAATTTGCCTTAAGGCACGATGCCCTAATTGCCTTAAGACAGAATTCCACTTACAGCTAGTTTTTTATTTACTTCGTCGTTCTTTTCAGGGTGAAACAATAAAAATGTGGTTTAAGTGCTATACATTTATTCTATCTAATAATATTTCCATCTCTAGTCTGTTTGAGTTCAAGATATCATTACAATTAATTTAAACCTTTATTTTCCGCGTCGTGCAATTGTATTTAATTAATACTAATTTATTTCAAATGTAATAGAAGATTTTCAGAATATTGTGCTAAATACGTATTTTTTATTATAATTATTATTACTTTACTATTATATTATAATTTGATTATATCAATTAAATTATTATTACATTAATCAAAATATTATTATTAAATCAATATATTACTAAATGCCTTGTTCGTACATGTAAATTACATATTAATATGTCATTACATTTGTATATTTATTTGAATTTAAAGACGATTTATGTTTTTAAGTTGCAATTGAATTAAACATTAGTTTTACTATATATTTGTGAATAAATACTTAAAAGAAAAAATAGCTAAGTCAATGCCGATCTTCTAAAATGTCAGTTGGAGTGATCGTATGTGAATTGACTGAATTTCAAGTTAATTATTTACCACGTGTGAAGACACAGGCGTAAATCGATTCTGTAACAAGGGTCTATAACTCATGAAAAATTTACGCAGCTTATTTAGAAAGGGTACGTTATATAAATGATATTGATTTCAAACAATAATATATTTACTTCATAATAACGTTTGCTAATTAGCCAGTTTTCCTAATATGCTACTCGAAATGAGAAATAGACTCCCAGAAACACACACAAACCCCCATATATATATATATATATATATATATATATATATAAGGTAAATTTTTAAATGTGGCGTTCGCAAAAATGAAAAATTGCCTAGAGAAACAAAGCATTAAAGGTATATGTCAAATTCAAACAAATAAAATCGAACATTCTATGAGGGTAAAGTTCTACCGCCTAAAAATTGTTTAATATTTAGCACAATTAAATTAATAGAAAATGTTTGTCTATTGAATCTTCATTTGGCTTATGATTACTTAACAATTACTGATGTTTTATTATTTTATTAACTTCCCGTAGGGTAAGTTATTGTAATGGGCCGAAAATGGAAATTGAAAATTTTTACATTTCTCGACGTTTTGAAGGTTTCTGAACATTTTGGCATACCTCAGAAAAAATGGATGTCTGTGTGTGTATGTGTGTGTGTGTATGTATGTATGGATACAAATTTCCAGTCACGTTTTCGTGCGCACGGATCAACTGATTTGAATGGTTCAAAAATCATTCGATTCCTATTGATAGAGAAAGGAGCTGATTAGTTTTTAGCAAAGGCAGATCCAGCAGTTACGGAGATATGGAGCAAAGAGTGCAGAAAATAGAAATCAAGCTTTTGAGAGAACGGAGTATCCGATTTGAATGATCTAAAAAATATTCAATTAATAATGATTGGGAGAAGTGTTTATTAGTTTTTAGCAAAGGCAGGCCCAGCCGTTTCGAAGATACGGAGCTAAATGTGCAAAAATCACAGTTTTTGAGAGAACTAAGCGTCCGATTTAAATGATTCAAAGAACTTCCTGCTTGTCTTAACAAAATAATTGATTTTGGAAAAAACAATTTTTTTGTTTCAACTTCTTTTTTTTTTTTTTTCAAAATATTTTTTTTTTGTATATCGAAAATATTTCAGACTTGATTTTTAATTCTGACTATAGTTTTAATATACCTAAAAACAAATAATTTCAACTTTGCAATTTAGTTTATATAATTCTTATAAATATTAGAAAGTGTTACAATATTTATAATGATCTATTTGAAAACATTCAGTATTCCTCGAAGATTTCGTTACGGTACGGGAAGGTCCAGCAATTTGCCTTAAGGCACGATGCCATACACCCCACTAGTTTATTTTAAAATAGGTAAAAAAAAGTCTTTTTTTCACATCATTCGGAAATTCTAAGGCACACTTAAATAAATTATTTTAACACTTTCGACTCGGGAGTCGGACTGCCAGTCGGTACGCTGCGCTCGGAATATTATAGTGCTATACTTATCTCTCAACTCGGAATTTTTTTTTGTATCGGATTTTTTTCAAAATGTGGTTATATTGCTTTTAAATATAGTTATTATGATAATAAAATAAAAAAATTGAAAATTAAAAAAAATTGCACTCAAAACCATGCTATATTGTTTAAAAAATCATTTCTTCACAGATCTTTATTAGAATTATGGGGATCATGAGCTAATAAATTAATTTTGGTATATATTTATTTATAAAATTAATAAATCAATCAATAAATGAATGTAATAGTAAATTAATTTTTAAAAAATTAAATGTAAATTTAGTTTGCGACAAGTCGTCGCGGCATCCGAGCGCAACGGTAAAATGACTATGCCGCCGGAGCGGCGGCATCCGAGTCGAAAGGGTTAAGTTTACAATTCTGTTTCTTCCAAATAATCTTTTATAATATGAGATAAGATCGTTGAATGAATTGATTCAAATTGTGTTTGATTAGGTTTTGTTTATATTTGTTTACATCTTTTGTTAACAACTTTTTTGTACAATAAGGTCACAGCAATAAAAAAATACTAATGATAGAATTTATACTATTTATATTAATCTACTTGAAGATATTTGAAACATTTATTGGTAATCATTGATCAATATTTTTTGATTATTTATTATTTTT
Source organism: Ctenocephalides felis (assembly GCF_003426905.1). NCBI lineage: Eukaryota > Metazoa > Arthropoda > Insecta > Siphonaptera > Pulicidae > Ctenocephalides > Ctenocephalides felis. Next base: position 103,914,787 of record NW_020538040.1, read on the forward strand.
ATTTCTCAAGTTTCAGCACTTTTCCTTAAGGCACATTGCCATGCACTACCAGTCTTGAAGATTTATTTTCTTTCTTTATATTGAGTATCACGTTTGAATTACTCCATCATTTTGAAAATTATAATTTCAGTATTATATTATTATTCATAAGGTATAGTATTACAATATCAATTAAATACAAAATTATTGAAATTTTCAACTATTCGAATTATTTAACTAAACATTTAGATTTTGAACTGCTTGTGTACTGTGCAAAATTTGGTTTCGTTAATATCGAATATTTCAATATTAAGCTTGCTAAAATTGAATGTACTTTATATAATTCCCGCATTCAAATTGATTCAAATATTCTTTACTTTCGGCTTATTTTTGACGCTAAAAAAATGTATGACTTTGCTATCAGTGAAAAGTTAATTATCACACTACAACAAGGTGCAATATAATATTATTTGCGATATAGTGCTCTAATTTATGTATCTTAAATGTTCATTTGGTCATTAGAACAATATATAAGATGTGTTTAATTTATTAGTTGACATAGTAACATATTCACAATTAAAATTAGAATGTAAAAATAAAATGTATAAATGTATGTATTCATCACTGTAAGCAAAAGTAATTTTACAAAAACTTGAAATTCAGGTTTTACAGATATCACAGAATTTAATTTCAAGACCATATAAATTATAAATCAACATTTTCTTGTTTTTTTTTCGGATTTCATTTTGCTTGTCTAATTATATTTAAGTTCTTCTCTTATGCGCTTCAAAGTTTGTCCTAATCTGTGTTCCATATTTTCTAGATCAGCAATAAGGGATTTAATGGTTTCACTGGCCTTATTATATTTGTTCAATAAACTTTCTTTGGATTGTATTATCATGTTGTGCTTAGTTCTCATCATGTTCAAATCAAATGGCAGCATTTCCGTCGTATATTTTCTGTAATCCTTAATTAATTTTATATTTGTGGGATGTGATCCATAGCTAATCCATAACAACAATTTTATGAATTTCAAATCATATTATATGAAAATTTGTTTGTTTTATTTTTTATTTAGACTCACTGATTCATTTTCTATTATCGATTTTTTTGGGTCGAATTGAGTATTATCATTTGTTTCAGACCGACATTATATGACATTAATCGTCATGTCAGATAATTTTTGTGTATTATTTTTCCGATTAAACATTTCCGAAACATAGAGAAAAACGTAAGTACCCTCGGTTTTTCACAAATACTTACGACTTACGATAGGTACATAAACAGAAACATGATGGGCTCCTCACCAAGGTTATTTCAATTATTTCTAAAATTTCAATTTAATTTAAGGCTCGATGCCATGATACAGATTCATATATTCTGCGTTTGAGAGAGAATAATCAAATGAATGATAAAGCAAGCCAAATCATCTGAAAGATAAGCCATATTATCATTATCCTGTTCACTCAAAATTCAGCTGGCAAATATTTGCATAAACCCGCTGTTTACAATTACTCTGTTTGACCTTAATTACAGTTAATTGGATTTCAAATACATCCAGCTTGACAATATTATGTATATATATATATATATATATATATATATATATATATGTGTGTGTGTGTGTGTGTGAATTTAAGCGACTCAAAATTTGATTTCAAATAAAGTATCAAATGAAGGCCTATCTTATTACAGCAAACAAAGTACTAAAAACACTGTTCGACGGCAAAAGATGAATACTTGATGATTGCTCATCAAATTACCAGATTTTTCATAAAGGTTTTGATAATGTTTTTACTATTAAACTAATATCAGATTTTGTTTTAGTGCCTTAGAAAAATTTAAATTAAAATGATATTAGTTATGACAGTTCTATAAAACTTTGGGAGATTTTGTATAAATTAATTATTCTATCTTGATTTTAAAATTCAAATTTATATAAACTTGTAAGATTTGAGACGTTAGATGTAATATATAAGACTTTATTACTTAAATCGAAAAAGTTTTTTTTCAGGTTTACAACGTGTGTATAGCAGTTACTAACTACTAGATAGGTATTTAGCTTATGATATTAATGATACATTTTATGCATGCAGCACTTTTAAGTATTTTGAAAGATTTTTAAATTTATTTTACAATTTATAAATATTTTTACAAAATGTTTTCAGAAACTTATTTACTTTTAAACTAAATTTCCAAAATATCATTACATATAACAAAAAAAAACGGTTTATAAAACATGATATATTTCAACCGATTTGAATGATTCAAAAAACATTATAATAATGAAAAGACCGGCTGATTTATTTTTGGCAAAGACAGGTCTAACCGTTTCAAACATACGGGGCAAAAAGTCTCAAAAATCATTTAAAAGGCATTTTATTTGTATTGATAGAATGAAAAATTGATGGATGTTTTGTGAGGCAGATCCAGCGGTTTTGGAAATCAAGTAAAAAACTTAAAAACATGCCATTTGGCTATTAAAAATTATTATTAGACATAAGCATATCAAATTATCAAATATTTATTAGACATTTTAATATCAAGTATAAAAATTGTTTCTATTTTTTGGGCCGTATCAAGATTTATAATGTTTAAAGTTCACTTATATAGTTCAAACAAATTTTCTTGACATTCTCGGCGGTATGGATCAACCGACTTGAATGGGTTTCAAAATTTTCGAAAAATTTCAAAACATTTAAAAGTTTAAAATTTCAAAACAACTTAAGTTTTTCTAAAATGTCGATGTATTCAGAATTAGCAAAACATATCAAAAAAGTTAAAAAAAATAAAAAAGAAAACACTGAAAGTTCGAACTTAAAGCACAATGCCATGTCCCACTAGTTTTTTTTTTTTACAATACAGTAGAATCTAGTTAATCCGACCCTCGGTTATCCCAACAGCGAATAATTTTTTGTATATACATACCTACAAGTCACATTTTTGCACGATTAATGCTGCAGTTTAGTATTTGGGCTCGCCCGTAGGTAAGCGGTTAAGAGCGACGGGACTTGTTTCAGAGGTCCCGGGTTCGATACCCACTTCGAGCAGCCTGTTGTCAGGCAGCAGTGACAACGATTTTCACTTGGAAATATAGGTAGCAATATGTTCCCAAGTGAAAATAGCCCTCACCCGGCATTGTAGCACCAATAAAAAGTCAGCCCTATTAGATTAATTCTAATAACAAAAAATCATCAAATATGGATGGATTAACCATTGGGTTACCATCTAAAAAATGCGAAGTAAGGAGAAGTTTCAGCCCAACAGCTCATAGGGCGTATGGTTCTGATTGCTGTTCAATAATAGTCAAAAAGAAGTTTAGTATTTGTATGTAATGTAATTTCTGAAACTATGTATGTACATACATAAGGAGGTGTTAACTTCTTGATAAACACTATTTTTGTTGATATATGCATTTGTTATTTTTAATAATGCACAACATTATTCTTCATACAATATTTAACTTTATTCACAGAACCATACACTACTACTTGATCAAATTAATACATCATTCTTTATTAATAATTTTCTACTTTTTCTAATATTCGTATATCTTCTTTTCAGGTCGGTTGGGTTAAAGCCGATACGAAAGCCATCCAAGCGATCCACGACCACGTGATAACCCACAATCCTCGGGTGTCCGTCTCACACAGCGACCACTCTACATGGAACTTGCACATCCGCGACGTCGCCGAGGAGGACCGCGGCATGTACATGTGTCAGATCAACACGGACCCCATGAAGAGCCAGGTGAGTTATAATAATTATTACATTAGAAATTAGTCAATACAGGAACACAAATTCTTAATTTGTGGCTGCAATCGCTAAGAGAAAACGAGAAAATTTCGTATCGTACTTATTAAATACTGCATTACAGCTGATTAGCTTGTAGTATAGAATTTGCGTGATTATTTAGAAGATGTTTAAATGCAAAGTGCGGATAGGTTTGAGCAACTATTCAAACTATATCTTATTTTCATATAGAAATCATATAAAGTATTATACATAGTTAGAATCTTCTCAAAATTGTTAGTTCTTTTTTCATATATCGCTACTTCGTATTCCACAAGGCGTGGTCTAGAGTCGCAGCCGTAAAATTTCAGGAAAATTGCAAAATCTCAAGAAAATCACATGAACACACATAACGATTTATATATCATTTTATTCGAAATTTTCTTCATCTTTCGTCCAAACAAAGTTTTTTTGTATCTTTTACCGTTTAGCTTGTAGTATAAAATCTGTGTGAATATTCAAATGTTGAAATGCAAAGTACGGTTAGGTTGCACCAACTATTCACACTATTCGTACTACTTTGTATCTTTTACCGTTTAGCTTGTAGTATAAAATCTGTGTGAATATTCAAATGTTGAAATGCAAAGTACGGTTAGGTTGCACCAACTATTCACACTATTCGATACTTCTATAAAGAAACCGTACTAAATATTATACAGAGTTAGAATCTCAATAATATTAGTATTTCTTCCATATATTGAAATTTCGTATTTCAAACGGTTTGACCTATGGGAAGGTTGCGATTCTGAAATTCAAGGAAAATTGGTAAACCTCAACTAAATTATATGAACACACATATCGAATTATATATCAATTTATTCGTTATTTTATTCTGCATCGTTTGTCCCATCACGTTTTCACGTATAATTTACCATTTAGCTTGTAGGATAGAATCTGCGTGATAATTTTTTTGATGTTTCAATGCAAAGTGCCGAAAAGTTTAACTATTCTAACATATTCTATATTATAAATAAACATATATTAGGCAATGGTATAGGATCAATTTTGTAATAGTTCGTTATTGCGTTCCTATATTGTGTGGTACATTTTTTTTTTACATGCGTCTCGCGTTCTTAATTTTATATTAATATTATATTGATTTACTAAATCTTTCAAAGTGAAACAATCACTGATTTTATTTTCTGTGTTTCATACATATAGATGCTGCATACATATAGTAAAATACAAATATAACTTGAAAGATTTGTCTATTGTAAGAAGTTATTATTTTTACATGCCAATTTCCAGTTCAAATTTTATATAATTTATATAATTTGTAAATTTGTATGAGATAAAATTCTTTTACGTCGATTTAATCATTAGCAAAATTTAAACCTATATTTTATAAAATTGTCAATACTATTAGTTATATATTTATATGGATAATAAAACATATCACTCTCTCTACACTTTTGTAGCATGAAACATTATTTAATAAAATAATGCAAACAAGAGTATAGTGTATTTATGTTTAAATAAATATGTATATACATATTATATATATATATATATATATATATATATACAGTAGAACTCCAATTATCCGAACTTCGACTATCCGAATCGCCGATTATCCGAATCACTTTCAGAAAAAAAAATTGTCCAAAAAAAAGTCTAAGTGCGCTATTATTCTTTCACCAGCAAAGCCAGTGTAGGCACATTGTTTGTTTTGATTTGACGGAGATGTTTACAAAACAATGATTTTTATTTCTAAACTTGTACATTTTTTTTTTTAACTCGTTTTTTTTTATTAATTAATAAACAGCAATCAAAATTACATAAAATTTTATAAGCTATTCTGCTATGGTTTAACAACAAAATATATATATATATGTATATAATAAATGAAATAATAATATAAATAATAATGATAATAATAATGATAATAATAATGATAACAGTAATAATAATAAGAATAATAATGAGAATGATAATAGTAATGATAATAATAATAATAATAATAATAATAATAATAATAATAATAAAATAATAATAATAATAATAATAATAATAATAAAATAATAATAATAATAATATTAATAATAATAATAATAATAATAATAAAATAATAGTATCAGGATCACTCCATTGAGTGACCACTTAAAGATAATATATCTACTCGAGTAGATCTATGGGCCAGTTTCTTTTAAGTCTTCTCCTTGGTTTTCAATCTTGTGGTTATGAGTGATGCTTTTGTCCTTGATAACATCTTTAATATAAGGTATGTTCAGATCGTTGTGAATAGTATAGTTCGAAACATACCATGGAGCATTACATATTTCACGAAGAGTCTTGGACTGAATTCTTTGCATCATGACAATGTTAGATTTACTGGCACATCCCCATAGTTCAATGCCATAGGTCCAAATTGGCTTAATAATGGTTTTATATATTAAAACCTTATTATCCATTGATAGTACAGAGTTTCTTCCTATGAGCCAAAATAAATCTTTAATTTTTAGTTTAATTTGTTGTATTTTAGTTTTTATGTGATGTTTCCATGTCAGTCTTTTATCTAAGTGCATGCCTAAATATCTAACTGTGTCATTTTGTGGCAGCTGCTCTCCATTCAATGATACAGGTGGGCATGTTTCTTTCCGTAGTGTAAAAAAAATGTGGTGAAATTTTGTAGAATTTATTTTTATTTTCCAGTTATTTGCCCATTCTTCAATTTGATTTAGATGCTGTTGAAGCTTCGAAGATGCTTGGTTTGGATTATCATCGACTGCAAGAACAGCAATGTCATCTGCAAATGTGGCAGTTGTTGTTTGCCACCTGGTCGGAAAATCATATGTGAATAGTAAATAAAGAAATGGTCCCAACACGCTTCCCTGTGGTACCCCAGCTTTCATAATTTTTGGTTCTGTGTAATCACTACCTATTTTTATTTGAAACTTCCTATTTTTTAAGTACGATTCAAAAAACTTATAATATAACAGAAGTAATGTTTTAATTTTGTGAAGAAGTCCTTCATGCCATACCTTGTCAAATGCTCGACTTATGTCAAGAAAGGCGGCTGAACAATATTTATTCTTCTCAAAAGTCTTGGTAATTGAATCCACTAGTCTGTGACATTGTTGTATCGTAGAATGTCCTTTTCTGAAACCAAACTGATGATCTGGTAGCAGACTGACTTCTTTGTTTATATCTTCCAGAATAATTTTTTCAAAAATCTTAGACAAAATTGGTAGGAGACTAATAGGCCTATAAGATTGTACCAAATGTAAATTTTTTCCTGGTTTAGGAACCATTATGATAGACGCTAACTTGAAGGTTGAGGGCCGATAATCCATCCTTAAAATTGCATTAAAGATATATGTAATAAAAATTACTCCCTTTCTTGGAAGTTCTTCATGCATTCTGGGTGTAATTTGATCCGGACCTGGAGATTTTTTTATTTTTATTCTCTCAATTTCATTGAATATTCTTTTAACTGTAAAAAATTTCGTTTTCTTAGCTGTAAAATCTTGTCCAATGTTTGTGGAAAACTGAAAGCTATGATTTGAAAATGAAATATTTGGTGTAAAAACTGAGCTTAAGTATTCTGCGAATAATATGGATTATTCTGAGTCACTTCTCGCCCAACAAGTTGAAGAACTGCTTTCCCGAATTGGTGATTTATTCATGATAGGTTTTTTCTTGTTGGCAATAGGCTTCCACACAGAGTTATCAAATCTGTTGAGTTTTTTCAAATAATTGTTAAAGCTATTCTCATTCCATTGTTTAATTTTGACTTTTAATTTATTACTTAATTCATTAAGTATTTTTTTATCAGTTGGATAATGAGAATTCTGCCATATTCTTCTTGCTTTTCTCTTTGCTGCTATCAATCTTTTTATTTCAAGACTAATACTGGGTATTTTATAACTACTATTTTTGTTTGGAGTTGAAGATTTGACCGCATTTTCCATGATTTGTTTGAAATTGACAAGTTCATTGTCAATATCACTTGGAATTCGTAATTTGGCCTTTAAGTTAACTTTTTCTTCAATTATGTTTCTATAAAATTCCCAGTTTGTATTGTTGTTATGCAACGCTGGAGCTTGATTTGTTGGTATAACTGTCGTATTGATTGATGCAATTATGGACGAGTGGTCAGATGATAAATCGAAACAATTTTGAACTTCAATATATGATTTATTAATACCAGAAACTATGAAAAAATCCAAGAGGTCAGGTATTCTTGCTGGATCGGTGGGCCAGTACGTTGGTGTTCCTGTGGAAATAGTTGTGTATTTATGTTGTTGTATTAATTTATCTAATTCTTTTCTCTTGGGATTCACTAATTATATAATAATTATATATATATATATATATATATATATATATATAATTTACATACATATGAGCAAAACGCAGTTGATATATTTCAAAATGTAAAAGATCATATGCCACTCATATGTTGTTGATGTCATGTATATTCAGACAGGGCTTTTTCAAACGAACGTTATGAATGGAATATTCATCATTTATTGCATATCTTCACAAAAGAGTTATTTTTGTAACATCAGCAAAAAAAAAATTTCTCGATCAGATATTAAATATATTGCATATTTTAGCTAAATTATCAACGAGACATATGGCTTAATCAACGTATAATAAGTTCAGTAATTTTTAATTTCTAATCAGGGAAAGAATATGAGCGTGTTTCCATACAGAATCGGCCACACCCCAATATTTAAATGATTTTAATGCCATTTTATAGGTCTTTTCCAACAATTTTCAACACCCTAGCTCATCATTTGGCCGAGATATTATTGAAAACATGTGAAAATGGCCCAAATTTTCAAACTCACTTTTTGTCGGAAATATCAGAGATATGGAAAAAATATTAACGTGATTCTGTTCACACTGATCTTATATATGTTATTCATAACAAATAATGTAAAAAAATATTTGTTAGTGCATGAAAAGGTAAAAATATTTTTATATTTTCCATGTCCTACTACTGCTGCTCTTGGGACTACTTTTAAATTAGCATCATTCGTAATATATATTTCTTCTATTATTCAAAATTTCATTCAAATCTAGGTGGAACTTTATGGTTAAAAGTTGGAATAACTTAAGCTAGTACACGCGCTGCCGGTGCAAGGAACACCCATATAAGTTCGCTTTCCAAGAGAACAAGACGAACAGGCATAACGGTAGGACGTCTAGTATGCAGTAACATTTCCTGCTGATATCTTTCAATTTTCATATCGGTAGAGTCGACGATTGTCGGCAACGCTCGTTCAGCAAGTGACGTCACAGTTCCCTTCTTTCTTTATGCATTTATTTTGAGCTCGACTAGCAATCTGAACCAAGAATTATAATCTTTAACGGTAAGGCTCAGACGCCGCTCTTACGCACTTTGATATTTCGTTTCTATTTTAGTTTTTTTTTATAATAAACAAATAAAACGTGTTTTCATCCCGGTCGCAGAATCCAGGGTAGCCGCCTCGCTATCGCTATCGCCGTGATATTGCGATCGCGATTCCGCGTCTCGTATGTTTTATTCGCTCCGGAATAAACGAGTGCACGTCCCGCCGTATGCATGCGAATGTGCGGCGAAGCGGAACGCCAGGGCCGCGTATTTAAAACGCATGGCACGTACGATAAATATAATAATTTATAGTTCAAGTTATTTTGCAACAATATTTGAAATTCGCGAATCGGCATACGAAGCGGCCGAGGGTAACTTATACGTTATCTTATGTATGTCTGATCATATCCATTCAAAGTAAGGAATTTCATGCTGAAAACGTATTCATCATTGAGAGATTCATCAATTCAGTCACCTTTTTTTAACCAATTATAGTTATTTTTATTGTTGACGAACTTGGTATTACTTCAAATGTTTCAAACGTTTTGGATTGAAATTTTGTTATCTAACGACACGACTTGTGAAATGTTTTCTCATTATTTACATTCGGCCTTGCCCGTAGGTAAGCGGTTAAAAGAGGTGGGATCTGAATCAGAGGTCCCGGGTTCGATACCCACTTCGAGCAGCCTGTTGTCAGACAACAGTGACAACGATTTTCACTTGGAAATATAGATAGCAATATATTTCCAAGTGAAAATAGCCCTCACCCGGCATTGCTGCACCAATAAAAATACTCGCCCTATTACAGAAATTGTAATAATAATATATAATATAGAGATGTGACAACTGATTGGGTTGCCATCTATCAAACAGACTAGTATTAGGTCAAATGAGCACAACAGCTTATAGGACTATTGGGTTCTGATTGCTGTTCAAAAAAAATTGTTTACATTCATCATATCACTTTGAATAATATTTGCTAGACTTCGGACAAAATTTGTTCAAACGCATACAGTTATATTCTAATTCGGTTTGGCTTGCTCTGAACATTTTAATAGCTTGATTGTAAAATTATGAGAATTTCGAAATCAAAGATATTAGTCGTTAATAGAAACTGCAAAATTTAAAATAATTGGTTTAATCAATAAGAATTGAAAATTTCAAACGTTTGATGAATTTTTGAAATTTTGATACCGCCATTAGTCCAAGTTTTGTGATATTATATAAATAAATCACTTTATAGGTCTACAATATTTTGGAATGTTTGTTATTTTCATGAATCGTCAAACAACAATCTCAACAATTAGTTACGGGGGGCTCGCCCGTAGGTAAGCTGTTAAGAGCGACGGGACTTGTTTCAGAGGTCCCGGGTTCGATACTCGCTTCGAGCAGCCTGTTGTCAGGCAACAGTGACAACGATTTTCACTTGAAAATATAGATAGCAATATGTTTCCAAGTGAAAATAGCCCTCACCCGGCATTGTTGCACCAATAAAATGTCAGCCCTATTAGATTAATTCTAAAAAAATCATAAAATATGGATGGATTAAGCATTGGGTTATGATCTAAAAAATACGAAGTATGGAGAAGTTTCAGCCCAACAGCTCATAGGACGTAAGGTTCTGATTTCTGTTTAAAAAAAAAAAATAGTTACGGAGAAACAGTCCGGCCGAATATAAACTTAATCCAATCAGCAGCAGTAACATTAACATTTCCTGCTGATGATATCTTTCACAGGGTTTTTAAATTTTTTAAATTTATTCAGGATTTTTAAAGCGCAAACTTTTGTACTTTTTACTAAAATTATGGAAACGGCTCGGTCAATGCTTTTATAAAACTAATCATCCCTAGTTCTAATCAAAATTCTTTGAAAGACTTGAAATCGGCGCAGCCGTTTTTAAGGAAATGCCAACGCAGAGTCAAATTTTGGCTCACATATATACACACAAACTTTCTCCAATTCTCAGCGTTAAATGATTTAGACATTTTGATGAAATATAAAATTAGGCAGTTGGATTTTTTTTGCAAAATCTAACTTTCTCTTCGGAACGTTGAATAGTAAAACAAATATTGTTTTCTTCAATATTTGTACGTTTTCCTATTGCACAATTTTTACAAGTTGCTGGTAACATACTGCTCTGTCAGCAAATTAATTTAATATTGAATTATTAAAGATAATAAACTAATTAAACATGGAAATTATTTGATGTTTTTATATTGTTCTTTCAAAGAGTTCTGTTGCTTCAAAGTTGAAATATTGGTTAGCCTTAAATTATTAAGCAAATGTCGATTTATTATTATTATTAACTTCCCGTAGGGTAAGTTATAGTAATCGCAAAAAAATCGAAAATGAAAATTTTTGCATTTCTCGATGTTTCAAAGGTTTCTGAATATTTTGGCATACCTTAAAAAAAATGGATGTATGTGTGTGTGTGTGTGTGTGTGTGTGTGTGTGCGTGTGTGTATGTATGTGCGGATACAAATTTTCGTCGACGATTTCGGGAACACCGATCAACCGATTTGAATAATTCAAAAAACATTTGATTCGTATTGATAAGGAGACGTGCTGATTAGTTTTTGGCGAAGTCAGGTCTAGCCGTTCCGAAGATACGGGGCAAAAAGTGCCGAAAACGGTAACTCAGTTTTTAAGAGAACGGAGCGTCCGATTTCAATAATTCAAAAAACATTTTACTTGTATTGACAAGGTGAAGAACCGATCAAATTTTCATAAGGGCAGGTCTAGCGGTTTCGGAGATCTAATAAAAAAAGTAAAAAAAAATGCCATTTGGCGGTCAAAAATGATCATTAGACATATGCACATTAAATTATCAGATATTTTATAGAAATTTTAACAATAAGTATAATTTTGGTTTACATTCCTATGGGTTCCGTACCAATGTTTACGCGTTAGACGTCGACGCGGCGCTTACGCGGTTTGATATTTCGTCTTCATGCAGTTAAAGCAGTACGATTGCTTTGAAAAAAAGTTTAGATCTTTCAAAATATGTCAAAATAAAGAAAACATTTTTTTTTCAAAAAAAAAAATTAAAAAAAAAAATCAAAAAAAAATTTTTTTTTCAAAAAAAAGTAATTTTTTGTCTAATTGTTTGTCAAAAATCTTATTTTTTCGAAGTAAATTTTTTTCAAAAATGTTAATCGTTTTTAAAAAAATAATTTTTGGTACGGGAAGTTCCAGCAATTTGCCTTAAGGCACGATGCATTAATTGCCTTAAGACAGAATTCCACTTACAGCTAGTTATTTTTTACCTTTGATAACATTTTTTCAAATGCATTCATATAAATAAATAAATATGTATATCTAATTATAATTTATTTGTATATCTAAAAATACACATTTTTGCAGAAATTATTCAAAATGTAAATGATGATGTCACTGCTTGTGCTCCATGTCAACGCGTTCAGAGGTACAGAAATCACAAGTGTCACTCAGCGCGGTAATTCACATCGCTCGAGTAAAAGTTGGTGAACTCATTTCACATTCCTCGTTTTACAACAATGTAAAGCACAGATATTTATACTTTTATAAATAATAATGTATAAAGGATTGAAATATAACATCAAATATTACGCATTTAATATTAAGTCAGCGATACGAGAGAGCACATATTCAGTTGAAAAATTTCTCAAAATTAATAACGCTAAAATGACTCCAGTAATATTCTAGGATATTTTGTACATTTAGAAGCGTATATTACATGCATTTTTGTGAACAAACATTTAGCTCTAAGCAATATTAGCTCTAATGTATTCTGGCTAATACCACAAATTAAAGTGTCGAAACGTGATACAATTATCATTATCAACTGTTAATTTCAAAGTACGGTCAGACAATTATCAAATAACCAGACAATGTTTATGAAAGTTGAGATGCATTGAATTTTTAAAAGTTGAGACAAGTGATTTAGGTGAGCTGAGTAGGCAAAATTATATATTTATTAGGTACTGAAAAACTAATTAGTAATATAAAATTATAAGTTACAAATGTCTTTTTATTAATTTCGCTTGTAGTAAATTAATGTATTCGTAGAAAGTGTAAGATTTTTTCATAACTTTACCATTCATTTTCCCATACCTTTACGTTTCAAACTATATCTTAGGAAAAAAATGTTTGTATTTGTTGTAGGGTAGGGCGAGGCTTAAAGGTTCGCGGGTAAAAAGAGTTATCATCAATATCTCGAAAACATTTGAAGTTTGAAATTGGATAAAAAACTTGAAGTTTATCTCAAAAAGAATTTTTGACAACAATATTTGGAAGTAGAGGGCAGAAGATGTATAACCAGCTATCACCTTGATTTATTTAATTAGGAGATAAACGGCAATGTTTAAGAATCCATAACAAAAGCAATTCTTATTGTTATTAGTTTTTTGGTTAATAATAATATTTAAATATACATTATTTAATTGGTTTAAAAAATGCATTGTTATTTTTGAGATAGATTCAACAGATTTTCTCACATAACTTCTAAGAAAGCTCAAATATGTGTGGGGTAAAAAGGATCAACTAAAACTCTACATTGGAAAAGATTTAAACAATAAGAAATTAGTAAATCAAATATGAATTAAGCATGCAATTTTAAAAGAGATAAATTAAACTAAATTTTATTTGACTGCTGCTGATAAATATTTCTGACGAAATACCAAATCTATATTATATACGGTATTTGGTGAAGTTTTAACCAGCTTTATATTGAAGAAACTAGTAGAAGGTCGAAAATTGAGGTTATTCTATCTATATCAAGTAATCAATTTATAATAAAATAATATGCTTGAATGTGTTTACTTAATCTTGGATTCAGTAAGAATAATTCAGAAAATTATTAAAATTTGTTGATTGGAAAAACTTATTACATTTTTATCAAATTAGGAACATATTAAGAACTCTTTATGAACCGAATTTTTGTTTCACATCTAATTAACTTAGGTATATTAAGAGTTAGTAATCATGAGTCTAATCAAAAACAAAACAATTTTTGTAAACAATGTTTGTGGTTTAATGTATTAAAGGCCGTTGAAGTCACAGCGGCCTATAGTTTTGTGTTCGTATTTCTGTTCATGAAACTGTTAGTTCAGGTTGAAGATTCTAGCGAAGGACATAAATATGTCTTGACAACGTTATAGAATTAAGATATATATATATATACATATATATATATATATATATATATATATATATATATACATATGCATCAGAATAAAATTGAATGAAAAAATCTCACAAAAAATTCTGCAATTGTAAATTATCGAAAAATTTGGAAGGGAACGTAAAAATTACGCAGGCCTATCGAGCGTTAGTCTTGTTAGCGATTATTAACTTCCCGTAGGGCAAGTTATAGTAATCGCAAAAAAATCGAAAATGAAAATTTTTATATATCTTTACGTTTCAGAGGTTTCTGAACATTTTGGCATACCTTAGAAAAAATGGATGTATGTGTGTGTGTGTGTGTATGTGTGTGTGTGTGTGTATGTATGTATGTATGTATGTGTGTGTATGTATGTGCGGATACAAATTTTCGTCGACGATTTCGGGAACACGGATCAACCGATTTGAATAATTCAAAAAACATTCGATCCGTATTGATAAGGAGACGTGCTGATTAGTTTTTGGCAAAGGCAGGTCAAGCCGTTCCGAAGATACGGGGAAAAAAGTTCCGAAAACGATAATTCAGTTTTTAAGAGAACGGAGCGTCCGATTTTAATAATTCAAAAAACATTTTATTTGTATTGACAAGATGAAGAATCGATACAACTTTCATGAAGGTAGGTCCAGCGGTTTCGGAGATATAGAGGAAAAGTAAAAAAATGAGCCATTTGGCGGTCAAAAATGATCATTAGACATATGGACATCAAATTATCAGATATTTTATAGAGATTTTAACAATAAGTATAAATTTTGTTTACATTCCTATGGGTTCCGTACCAATGTTTACCCGTTAGACAGCGACGCGGCGCTTACGCGCTTTATATTTTGTCTCTATGCATTTAAAGCAGTACGATTGCTTTGAAAAAAAGTTCAGATCTTCCAACATATGTCAAAATAAAGAAAACATTTTTTTTTTCAAAAAAAAAGATTTAGACAAAAAAAATTTTAAATCATTTTTTTTTTAATTTTTTTTTTCAAAAAAAAGTAATTTTTTATCAAATTTATAGTTTCTCAAAAATCTTATTTTTTCAAAGTAATTTTTTTTCAAAAATGTTAATCGTTTTAAAAAAAAAAAATAATTTTTGGTACGGGAAGTTCCAGCAATTTGCCTTAAGGCACGATGCCCTAATTGCCTTAAGACAGAATTCCACTTACAGCTAGTTATAATTTTTATTGTACGCATATAAAGTCTAGGCCTCGGTCCATACAATATTTTTAACTTCCCGTAGGGTAAGTTATAGTAATCGCAAAAAAATCGAAAATGAAAATTTGTATATATCTTTACGTTTCAGAGGTTTCTGAAAATTTTGGCATACCTTAGAAAAAATGGATGTATGTGTGTGTGTGTGTGTGTGTGTGTGTGTGTGTGTATGTATGTATGTATGTGCGTGTGTGTATGTATGTGCGGATACAAATTTTCGTCGACGATTTCGGGAACACGGATCAACCGATTTGAATAATTCAAAAAACATTCGATTCGTATTGATAAGGAGACGTGCTGATTAGTTTTTGGCGAAGGCAGGTCTAGCCGTTCCAAAGATACGGGGCAAAAAGTTCCGAAAACGGTAACTCAGTTTTTAAGAGAACGGAGCGTCCGATTTGAATAATTCAAAAAACATTTTACTTGTACTGACAAGATGAAAAATTGGTCAAATTTTCATGAAGGCAGGTCTAATGGTTTCGGAGATCTGATGAAAAAAGTAAAAAAAAATGCCATTTGGCGGTCAAAAATGATCATTAGACATATGCACATCAAATTATCAGATATTTTATAGAGATTTTAACAATAAGTATAAATTTTTTTTACATTCCTATGGGTTCCGTACCAATGTTTACGCGTTAGACGGCGACGCGGCGCTTACGCGCTTTGATATTTCGTATTTATGCAGTTAAAGCAGTACGATTGCTTTGAAAACTAGCTGTAAGTG
Organism: Ctenocephalides felis; assembly: GCF_003426905.1. Taxonomy (NCBI): domain Eukaryota; kingdom Metazoa; phylum Arthropoda; class Insecta; order Siphonaptera; family Pulicidae; genus Ctenocephalides; species Ctenocephalides felis. The sequence goes on from NW_020538040.1 coordinate 103,930,948, forward strand.
GAATTCTGTCTTAAGGCAATTAGGGCATCGTGCCTTAAGGCAAATTGCTGGAACTTCCCGTACCAAAAATTATTATTTTTTTTTAAAACGATTAACATTTTTGAAAAAAAATTACTTTGAAAAAATAAGATTTTGAGAAACTATAAATTGTACAAAAAATTATTTTTTTTTGAAAAAAAAAAAATTTAAAAAAAAATTTTTTTTTTAAAAAAATTTGTTTTTTTTTAAAAAAATTTTTTTTCTTTATTTTGACATATTGTGGAAGATCTGAACTTTTTTTTCAAAGCAATCGTACTGCTTTAACTACATAGGGACAAAATATAAAGCGCGTAAGCGCCGCGTCGCTGTCTAACGCATAAGCATTGGTACGGAACCGATAGGAATGTTAACAAAATGTATACTTATTGTTAAAATCTCTATAAAATGTCTGATAATTTGATGTGCATATGTCTAATGATCATTTTTGACCGCCAAATGGCTCATTTTTTTACTTTTTCCTCTATATCTCCGAAACCGCTGGACCTACCTTCATGAAAGTTGTATCGATTCTTCATCTTGTCAATACAAATATAAATTTTTTACAAATATATTTTTTGAATTATTAAAATCGGACGCTCCGTTCTCTTAAAAACTGAGTTACCGTTTTCGGAACTTTTTGCCCCGTATCTTCGGAACGGTCTGACCTGCCTTTGCCAAAAACTAATCAGCACGTCTCCTTATCAATACGGATCGAATGTTTTTTGAATTATTCAAATCGGTTGATCCGTGTTCCCGAAATCGTCGACGAAAATTTGTATCCGCACATACATACACACACGTACATACATACACACACACATACACACACACATACACACACACACACACACACACACACACACACATACATCCATTTTTTCTAAGGTATGCCAAAATGTTCAGAAACCTCTGAAACGTAAAGATATATAAAAATTTTCATTTTCGATTTTTTTGCGATTACTATAACTTGCCCTACGGGAAGTTAAAAAGTTTAGATCTTTCAAAATATGTCAAAATAAAATAAAACATTTTTTTTTCAAAAAAAAATAAAATAAAAAAAAAATATTTTTTAAAAAAAAATTTTTTTTTTCAAAGAAAAGTAATTTTTTGTCCAATATATAGTTTCTCACAAATCTTATTTTTTCGAAGTAAAATTTTTTCAAAAATCTTAATCGTTTTTAAAAAAAAAATTTTGGTACGGGAAGTTCCAGCAATTTGCCTTAAGGCACGATGCCTTAATTGCCTTAAGACAGAATTCCACTTACAGCTAGTTTAACTTCCCGTAGGGCAAGTTATAGTAATCGCAAAAAAATCGAAAATGAAAATTTTTATATATCTTTACGTTTCAGAGGTTTCTGAATATTTTGGCATACCTTAGAAAAAATGGATGTATGTGTGTGTGTGTGTGTGTGTGTGTGTGTGTATGTGTGTGTGTATGTATGTACGTGTGTGTATGTATGTGCGGATACAAATTTTCGTCGACGATTTCGGGAACACTGATCAACCGATTTGAATAATTCAAAAAACATTCGATTCGTATTGATAAGGAGACGTGCTGATTAGTTTTTGGCGAAGGCAGGTCTAGCCGTTCCGAAGATACGGGGCAAAAAGTGCCGAAAACGGTAACTCAGTTTTTAAGAGAACGGAGCGTCCGATTTGAATAATTCAAAAAACATTTCACTTGTATTGACAAGATGAAGAATCGATAAAATTTTCATGAAGGTAGGTCTAGCGGTTTCGGAGATATGGAGGAAAAAGTAAAAAAATGAGCCATTTGGCGGTCAAAAATGATCATTAGACATATGCACATTAAATTATGAGATATTTTATAGAGATTTTAACAATAAGTATACATTTTGTTGACATTCCTATGGGTTCCGTACCAATGCTTATGCGTTAGACAGCGACGCGGCGCTTACGCGCTTTATATTTTGTCCCTATGCAGTTAAAGCAGTACGATTGCTTTGAAAAAAAGTTCAGACCTTCCACAATATGTCAAAATAAAGAAAAAAAAATTTTTTCAAAAAAAAAAAATTAAAAAATATTTTTTTTTTTAAAAATTTTTTTTTCAAAAAAAAGTAATTTTTTGTCCAATTTATAGTTTCTCAAAAATCTTATTTTTTCAAAGTATTTTTTTTGTCAAAAATGTTAATCGTTTTTAAAAAAATAATAATTTTTGGTACGGGAAGTTCCAGCAATTTGCCTTAAGGCACGATGCCTTAATTGCCTTAAGACAGAATTCCACTTACAGCTAGTTTGTTTATGAAATTATTAACAAAACAAATGATTCACTAATATTTAGCAATCCAACGCAAATGTAATCTTGTTATTCTCTTGTTAAATATTTATGAAAATGATACTAATCTTCCTTTCTAACTCACACTATAAACCCGGAAGTTTAAGCAGTGCATAAGGTACGATGTTATACACCACTAGTTAGAAATAAATTAATGTGCTTTATTAGATTCTACATACGTGAAATAGCTCTTATCTTTTATAAAGTTCAAAGTAATGCTTCAAGGTAATGGTTCAAATCATTTGTTACGTGCGCGTCTTGAGATACGTCGAACATTTTGGTGGATCGTCAACGGAGAACTTGGCTTGAAATTGCAATAGTGCAATTCTGCAAAATATTGCTCTATCTCCGAGATATGCAGGGATGGAAATATTGCTATACATCAACCGAGGAAATCGCACACATACCACTTTGTACCTAGACAAAAAGAACATATTATATATAATGATTGTACATGGTATTGTATTTGATTAAGGCAAACTGCTGAAACAGTTTTATAAATAAATAATTTTTAACAATTAAATGTGCAAGTAAATGCCCCATCGTTAATTTAAAAACCAGTGAAGTTATAATTTTTTTAACAACTATAATTAAAACTAGAGGGAAAAATAATTAAGAAATAAATAAATTTTAACAATTATTTTTTTTTTATTTTAATTGACAATTTTGATCATTACATTGCTATAATTAAAACCATTGGCTTTTGTAATGATTTAAAACAAGCATTTATATTGATGATGCAAAATCTTAGTAAAGTAAAAAGTAATATTTTTTTAGAAAAACTTTGTCAGTTCTAATTCTTAACTATTTCATCATTGAATGAATGAAATTGTTTTGCTGTTTTAGAAACATTTATCGACTGCTCTTTCTTTTCCTATAGGCGGGGTAAGGAAGCAAATAGGTTCAATGTCTTACTTATAAATTCGAAGGAATTGTGCGAAATAATAGCTACATTATTTAACCAATGCAACATATATATATATATATATATATATATATATATATATATATATATATATATTTCAGGGGTACATTTTTATAGAGATGATAGTGTATATAACCTTGATATAGTATTTTGTCTTAGCAAAGCATTCAACCCAGAAATATTCATCAGCAGAGTTGGAATAACTATTTATTCAATCTCTTTACTGCTTTTATCTCTTGTAATATACTTTTATCTCTTGTAAAATTACTTTTTTAACTTAATTTACTTTATTTACTCTTTACTGCTTATTTTTACATTCATTATTTATTGTTTACGTCTTTGCCAAGGTAAAGATTCAATTGTTTTTTTTACCCCACCACATATAAGCTTTTATAGAGATTTTATAAAAAATCTGTTGAACCTAAATTAAAATCAACAATACATCTTTTAAAGCAACTAGATAACGTATACTTAAAAATTATATTGCTCTTGATAATTTTGTTTATATTTTGATATTAAAGTCGTAAAAATCAAGAGGATGACTGTTACACATCTTTTGTTCTCTACTTTCAAATGTTGTTGTTAAAAAAATTCCTAACTACTTGTTTCTGAGATATCTGTGGTGGACCTTTTTTCCCGCGTAGCGTTAAGCCCAGCTCTGTGTTTAAATTATTTATAGCATTTTTATATTATCTACAACATATTCAGATATTACAATATTTGTAGGCAATTTACAACAATCTCATGGTCAGACAATTTACAACATATAAATAACTATATAGATATGGATAACTTTTGTTTTATCCTTTCACAAGGAACTTTAAACATTTGACATAAAAGTCGCATTTTGTAGACGCTTCAATTAAACTTCAAATAATTTTCAAAGCACCGTATCACAAGGTAGAACCTGAAGTAGCTATTTTTATCGAGTACACATTTTTTAACTTCCAGTAGTGTCATAAGAGCTTCAAATACCGTATTAAAATCGTTATACCGGAATTTGTAACACCGGAATCCCGGTATTAATAACGGTATTGTCAACGAAAAAATTACTAGTCATATTTTTATTTACCGCAGTTATATTGACATATTAACATCATTATTGTACTAAAATGAGTACATAATATTTATTTTATTACATAGAGAATAGGAGTAGATAGATACAAAAAAGTGCAAGTAAAAAAATATATATTAATGTTATATTTTACATGTAATAGGCTCGCATGGAATTACGTATTTAGGGAAACAATAAAATTGAATTAATAACTTAAATCATGTTTATTAAAATATGCGTTTTAAAAAGATAAATAATCAATTGTTTCATCTTCAAGCGAAGACCAAATTTTAGTACGATTAAAACAAGCCAATAAAGCTTTCTTTCATTCTACACTTGTCGGCACAATTGTCATAAAGAAATAATACGAGTACATTATTAGTCAAATAATAATTTGTATAAATGGTTCTATTTGTTAGGTAGCAATCTTGCCGATGTGTCATATTCGGCTGAATTGAGTTGGCTATACACATACCTAGTGTAAAACTTGTGTATGTGTATCGCGTAAATTCCATTTTTAGCAACATACTGTTATTCCCGAAATACCGATATTTTTGTATCAATACCGGTATTGAGTTTACGGAATCCCGGTATTGGAAGTCCTAAGTCATAGCAATCGGAAAAAAAACAAAAATTAAAATTTTTATATATCTTTACGTTTCAAGGGTTTCCGAACATTTTGGCATACCTTAGAAAAAAATGATGTATTTGCGTGTGTGTGTATTCGCATACAAATTTTCGTCGACGATTTCGGGAACACGGTTCAATCGATTTAAGTGATTCAAAAAATATTCGAATCCTATTGAAAAGGATACGTGCTGATTAGTTTCGGGCAAAGGCAGGCCCAGCCGTTTGCAATTTGCTTTAAGGCACGGTGTCATGCATCACTAGTTATCAATCTTTTCAAGTAAAATTAAACTGCTTTATATCAGTTTCTGCAAAACTAGGGTTAAAACTTGGAACTGTCTTGCTACAAGGTAATATTAGCATATCCTACCACTTTTGCCTCCTACCCGAACGAGCGCTCTCCAACGATTTCAACACTCACGTGCTCTGTATACGCGATAATATTGAAATTGCTACGATCGCTAATGTAATAAATTAATTACATCTTACAGATAAGCCCATGCTACCGTTTAATTCCCTGACACCATTATCTACGCGTTAGGTTAATATTCCTAGGTCGGAATTGTTTCCAGTTTTATCTATATGGGTAGAGGCATGATTCGAATTGCACGCTTAAGTATATTAGGTTGGAGTGATCTATGTACACACATGGACACATACAATTTTTCTAAGACATGTTAACATGGTAAATTTTAGTTATAAAGACAAATATTTGTAAAATTTTAACTTACACTGTGGAAAACTTATAATAATAAAATAAATTTATTTGGCATTTACTTTCGCATTACAGATCAAATACACATGTTAATTCTAGTCATGGATTAGAAAAATATATACACAATGTTTACGTGCAATCGCGCTACTAACAGTTTGTTAGCTAATATAAAAACAAGGTGGGGTGTTTTAATGAAATGCAACCGAATAAAGCAAGTTTTGAATAATTGATACTCAGTGCCGACTAGAGATAAGTAACTCACTCCGGAGTTATTACTCCGATACAACTCCTCCCTCGGAGTGAATCCGAGCAGAGTTGTGTCGGAGATTTTGTCATATCCGACTTTTCGAAGCAAGCGGTCGCTTTCTCCTCTCACAAGTAGTTTTATGACATTTTAGGTATACGAGTCAAAATTATGCCATTGTGTATTTTCCAAAAAATACAAAAATATTACTTTAAAGATACAGAACAATAAAATTGTGTTTAAGTGTGAATAGCTCAAATGTATAATTTATTGAATAATAAGGGGTCATATTTCTAACTACGACAATCTTTGGCCGTGAATGGTGGCAATCAGGAATATACATACCGAAAAATACACGAAACGAAATACATTTAATCTGGTTTTTCGCGGAGTCGAATTCGAACCGATCCGGCTTCGGATATAATAAGCCCATCTCTAGTGCCGACATAGGAGTATAGCATTGTCACTAAAAAAATTCGTTTATGCTTACTTAGCATAAAACATATTCTCAAAAACACACAACAGTGATTAAAATAAGACATCAGATATAAGCAATCTTTTAGGGTAAAAATATATCTTCTCTTATTATTATTATTATACAATAATTTTTACACTCAATAAGAAAGCAAGTAAAATTTTAAGAATAGAAAATGGGTTCTGAAAATATGAAATCCTTTGTCCAATGCCAGTGGCTTTAAGGTTGAAAGAATGTAGTATATGATAAACTTTTTCAATCTTGCCCTGGTAGTGTTGAGGCGGAGTTCTCTGGAAAGTGAGTTTGGATGAACGCTTTGAGGCAGCTTTTGTTAATCTGAATAAGTTCATATTTAATCGCTTACTGTTTGCATGTTTATGAATTGACCAATTTGGATCACACATAAGGTCATTCAAAATTCCTTCTAATAATTTATTTTGATATATTAAAATTTTTAAGACGTTTGATTTGGAAGTTTTTAGTTGTATACCGTATGTCCAAATTGACCTAATAATGGTGTTGTGCAAGTAAATTCACCATCGTTAATTTAAAAACCAGTGAAGTTAAGAATTTTTTAACAACAATAATTAAAAGTAGAGGGGAAAAATATATAATAAGCTTGTTTCTTACGACGTTGCTATCTGGAGAAAAACGGCAGTGTTTGAAAAACCATTACAAAAGTATATTCTTTCGTTGTTGCTTTTCTCGTTGTGAGCACTGTTGTTTAGTTTACGAGCCCTTAATATAATATTAAATAAATGTTATTTAATTGTTCTATGAAATGTATTGTTAATTTTAAGTTAGATTCAATAGCTTTTCTTTGAAGGATTAACTAAACCTTTACTATGGCAAAGGTGTAAACAATGAAAAACAGCAAATGAAAAAGTTAAATTAGGCTAAAATTACTTTGCATTGGTTGAATAATGCAATTATTTTGTAAAATTCCGTAAACATACTAAAAATAAGACATGGGACTTATTTGCCCCCTGGCCGTCCCATTTCACCCCGCCTGTTGATCAAACCAGGTGACAAAACAGCAAAAAAACACATTTCTACAATGATGTATTAGCTTGAGAGTTTCACTCTACGTAGTCAAATAGTTGTTTATTTGATGTGTTATTTGTTGTAATATAATTGGTTTTAGTTTTTACAATATAATTGCTCAAAGTCCAATTGGATTTTTGTATCCCTACCCTACTATACTATAAATTAATAATATTGTTAATGAATTTTTTTGGTAATATGTAATTTATTTATTAATTATAGACTATTTTATATTATAATACACATTATGCATTAGTTTCTTCAGTTATCGAAGATTTTATATAAATTTTGCAGTAACAACAGTCGGGCCGTCGTTATATTTGCGATGTAAGTGAAATAAATAGCTATTGCAAACCCATCTATGTAACGTAACATAGAGTGTCTACTTTCTCACGTAGCCTTTGATTTGGTATTCCTTCCTTCGAATTATCTGCGGAATCGCTAATGTGCCGTGTTGATTAGCTTAAAATCTCTTCGATCTCTCGCGGTGTTATTATTACGTGGCGGCGGAGTTACCGAACTGCCGAAGTATATCGCTCTAATCCCCGAGGCTTAGCGACGGGTTGGCTTTGTCGCCGACGGAGGTGGAGGACCGTCGACACGGGCAGGGATGACGCAAATTAACATTCCGGGATTCAGTTACGATCACAAGATTTACAAAATTAATCATATTTTAAGGAATGGTTAAGAAATTTCCTTCCTTGTTATTAAGTAGTCTTTAACCACTCTGGTACGAGCGATAAGTATACTTGACGGGCAATAACACAACCGAGCGTCACCATTACTTGACAGCCGTGATACGAACGTGTTCACCCTAGCGACGACTACACGTGACAGAATTGTCACCACAAAGTCGGTATATGAACTAGGCAGCGTGCGCACGATGCATGCCGGCTGTGAGCGACATTTTGTGGACAGAACTGGTTAAATGTTAAAAAATATTCATTTTGAACAATTCCATTTGAAATCTAATTTTTTGTTAGACTTTTTAAAGTTGTGTTGTATTTAGGAAAGATAATATCTACCAGATTTTTACTTTTATTTTTCAAATAAGTTGTTTATTACTGCCAGAAAAGCCGTTTTGATATGTCATGTTTTAAATAGTTCTGAATCGTCGGAAATCGAAATTGGAAAATGGATGTTCACGTAAGTTTGCTTGAACATTTAAAAAAAAAGATAAAACACAGTAAGGACTTGATTTCATTATTATTTTGTGATGATCGATTGAGTCATGTCCTGGTAAATACATTTATGTATTTTAATTTGAAAAATATTTTATTGGGTTCAATTTCAATAAGCATTTAACAAACTTCTTAACTTGAGAAATTAGGAGTTTAACACATATTTTTTTGCTTTCTCAGAAAGCTTCAGATCGATTAAAAAAATCGAAGTATATTTGCAAGGTATCAGATATTATATCAATGTTATTCAAGCCAAAAATAATTGTTAAAAATTCATCAACATGATTTGAATTCTGGCGATTCATCTTAATTATTTCCTGGTTTCCAAAATAAGGCGAAATGCTACATCTCTTGACAAAATGCTGCATCTATTTATATTTTGAATCTTGTTTACAAACTTATACGATTGAATTATGAGACAAACTTGAACAGTATTAATACTTTCCACTCGGCTGTATCCTGTGAAACAATTGAACTCATGAACGCAACGCTAATTGTAAGTATAGCGACCCTATGGTATCATAGCCAATAGAATACGTCGACGATGTTAAGGTCCAGATATATAACCCAGACCCATTGTCAAATACTATCACTTATAACTTGTATTCTGCTAACATAACATGTAGTGTAAATACAAATAAATATTTATTATTGTTATCAATCTATATTAACAAACATAAAAATTATAACGACACCTAAAACAACCCGCTATACCTTTTGGAAATTGCTTTCAACTTTACTGCAGAAAATGAATGTAGATATTATTGTTGATATTACTGCAGAAAATGAATGTAGATATTCTAAAAACAATTAAAGATTTAGTATGCTTACATATTTGAGGTACCAGAAAAATTTTATCTACACTAAAAAGCAATAGGCTTTAGCAGTGGCGTCGGAAACGTGTGGGCTGTGTGGGCTTGAGCCTGTGTGGGCTCAGCCCACCCATCAATTTCAAAAAATTATATGGGCTAATATCTCTAAAAAAACGAGCCCACTGGCTGCCTATCAACAAAAAAAAACGAGCTCACCCATCAAAAATTTGGTTCCGACGCCACTGGGCTTTAGGCATAGCCAAACATATATCCATTCTCAAAATGGGATGTCAAATATTCAATGGCTCTGTATTAAAGGTATCAAATAATATATTTTGTGGTTTCAATAACTTACCATGGGAGAAGTTTAGAGTAGGCTAATATATTGTACACACCTCAATTATAATTCAGTTAAAACATAGATTGAAAAATGAATAAATTTCTTGGTCTGCCCTGTTCCGTGTCACGAAATCATTCAAAAGTCGCGCGGGTCGAACAAGATTATTCCATTTCTGTCTTACGGATACTCGGATACTACTTATCGCGCGTCGACTCCGACTCTCTAATACTGCAATCCATCTGCCGAGATATTAAAGTTTCATTATTAATTCCGGCGGTGAAATATCCGAATGGGAAAATAGAGAATGCTTCAATAGTTTTTACGGCAACACTTCCCAAGATCGTTCGGATATTCGGTTTAATATTGGCAGACCTTCTGGTGTCAGTAGTAATAATTAAATTTTAAAATTGAAGAAGATATTGACTCTTGATTGGAGATAGATTAGACTTTATAGCAGAAAGTCTAATGGTGAATATTATATTTTTATATGTATTTTTGCTCTGTTATTTATTTTACGATTGAAATCTTAGATTTGTTGCTTATTATACATACGATTGAAGAGGTAATGCGTACTGTTCTTAATAACGGTTTATTTCAACATAATAATAGTAATTGGTAAATTGTAATAAACGCATAATCAGTAATTATTGTTGTATCATGTACCTGCAGCTTACAAACGTCTTGAAAATATGTTTTGTTCCAATATACTAATATTGGAAATTGAAATTTGAATCTTAAACTAGTGGGGCGCATGACATCGTGCCTTAAGGCAAATTGCTGGAACTTCCCGTACCAAAAATTATTTTTTTTTTAAAAGATTAACATTTTTAAAAAAAAATTACTCTGAAAAAATTATATTTTTGAGAAACTATAAATTTTTGACAAAAATTTACTTTTTTTTGAAAAAAAAAGACTTTTTATAGAAAAATTTATTTTGAAATATTTTGAAAATTCTGAACTTTTTTTTTCAAAGCAATCGTACTGCTTTAACTGCATAGAGACGAAATATCGAAGCGCGTAAGCGCCGCGTTGCCGTCTAACGGATAAACATTGGTACGGAACCCATAGGAATGTAAATAATATATATCTACGTATTGTTAAAATCTCTATAAAATGTCTGATAATTTAATGTGCATATGTCTAATGATCATTTTTGGCCGCCAAATGGCATTTTTTTCTCCTTTTTTTACTAGATCGCCGAAACCGCTAGACCTGGCTTCATGAAAATTTGATCAGTTCTTCATCTTGTTAATACAAGTAAAATGTTTTTTGAATTATTCAAATCGGTTGATTGGTGTTACCGAAATCGTACACGAAAATTTGTATCCGCACGCACACACATACACGCACACACACACACATATACATCAATTTTTTCTAAGGTATGGCAAAATGTTCAGAAGGCTTTGAAACGTCGAGAAATGCAAAAATTTTCATTTTCGATTTCTTTGCGGTTCTTATAACTTACCCTACGGGAAGTTAATAACATTGATCTAGTATTTTGTCAGAAATATTTAACAGCATAGTCAGAATAATTATTTATTTAATTTATTACTTGTAAATATGCTTTGTAAATTCATTTTACTTTACTAAATTTTACTTTTAAATTTCTTATTTTGATACAGATTTTCCAAGGTGAAGGTTAAGTTGGTCTTTCTTACCCCACTCGTGTAGGCTTTTATATAGAAGTTATATAAACAACTGTTGAATCTAAATTAACAATACATCTTATAAAACAATTAAATAACGTATATTTAAAAATTAATGTTTCGTAAACTAAGCACCAGTGCTAATGACCGCAAAAACTAACAACGAAAAAAAAACTTTTGGATAACGAGATAGTAAGAATCCAGGTGACGACTGGTTATACATTTTTTCACTCTACCTTTAAAGATTGTTTTTAAAAAATTCTTAACATTACTGATATTTAAGATATCAATGGTGAACTTTTTTACCAACGGACCTTTAAACCCCGCTCTATCCTATACGAATTATACATATATTATAAGATCTATATTTAAAAATCATGATTTTTTGAGCAGTTTTTGTTTTTGAACAACCTATATTGAAATCTAGTAGTTATTTTGTTTTGAATCTCACATTTTGTATGATTATGAATTAAACTATACCATAATATAAAGTTAAATAACATATACATATCTTTATTTGCGTTTAGTGTAAAAACGGGGTAAGTTTTTCATGCTATTTATTGTTATTAGTTAATAATTTTATTTTTACATTTCCAAATATTTTTTTGGACTCGTATACCTTAATTTGTATCTAAAGTACAACTATAAGGTTCACCGTTTTGTTAAATTTTTGCTTATAAAAAAGACCAGACATATTTTTAACTTCCCGTAGGGTAAGTTATTGTAATGGACCGAAAATCGGAATTGAAAATTTTTACATTTCTCGACGTTTTGAAGGTTTCTGAACATTTTGGCATACTTCAGAAAAAATGGATGTGTGTGTGTGTATGTCCACCCCACTAGTTAATTCTATTTTCACTCCAAAATTGCTTCAAAGGTCGAATGTTACACTATGTCAAAGTTCATTATAGCATTTATGACAGTTCAGTGACATTTGTTTTTTGTTTGTTTGTTTTATCAGTATCGCTCTATAATATATTTGCAAAAAGCAAAACAACGAATTTGCAAGTAATATTTACTTAACGTAATATTTACTTTAAATTTCAATTTCAAACATTGATGTAATATAGTGAAGATCGGTTCGCCATCTCAAATTTTTGTAAGTATCGTGCCAACAAAAGCTTGTGTTAGTAACGCAATTGCTCTATCAAATAAAAATAGTAGACGTGTGCTTGCATACTAATATGTACACATGCATATATATATACACATAAACACACATTGAAAATTTTATAGTAAAACTTTTTTGAAATTTGATCATTTTTAGAATTAATCTTATAGTACTGCTCAAATGTGCTTCATCTTAGTTTTTCCTACAAAGTTATTGAAATATATTTGTATAGTTAAAACCCTATTTTAAATGTGTTCCCTTTCATTGAACAAATACTGGACTTGAAACAATTATTATTCGTAAGTGTTAAATTTGTTATATTTTAAATGTTTCTATTTTTATTAAATTTTAGGTTTTTTCAAAAAAGAACAAATATTGGATGAAAATGACATTTTACAATTTAAGTTTTTTATTTAATATAAATTTTTGTGTGTTGGTGAGTTCAAGATCAACATCTACAGGATCTCACATCCATTCAATCACAAAAGTAAGAGTTAGCGATGGTGCTTATACTCGTCGAGATAAACATCATATGGAAAATGGACAACATCATACAGAATTTGATCATGAAGCTATATTAGGAAGCGCTAAAGAAGCTGAAGAATTTGACCACCTTACTCCAGAAGAATCTAAGAAACGGTTAGCAAGTTTGCTTGTAGAAATCTATTCAAATGGCGATTCACATATACAGAAAAATGAACTGAAAGCTTGGATTCTGCTGTCATTCAAAAGTCTCTCAGAGGAAGAAGGAGCTGACAGTTTTCTAGATTCCGATTTGAATGGTGATAATCTAGTGACCTGGGAGGAATATGTTAGTGGGACATATACTACAGTTATTGAACAATTACCATCAAACGATTCAGTAATGGATAAACTTAAACTGATTAAATTATGATAAAGATATATATGATGCCGCTGATGCCAATAAGGATGGAAATCTTGATTTAAATGAGTTCATGGTCTTTAACAAACCCGAAGAATATGCACAAATGTCGCTGATTATTTTGAAACAGACTTTAAACAATAAAGATTTAAATGCGGACAATGTTATAGATTTTGATGAATTTATTGGCCAGAAAGCTAATCGTCATGATAAAGAATGGGTCACAATAACAAAGAAAATATTCTACAAAGAATATGACAAAAATGGTGATGGAGTATTAGCTGATAATGAGATATTATCTTGGATCATTCCAAATATTGATGCAATTGCCTTAGAAGAAGTGAATCATTTATTTGCTAGTACCGGTGATAACCTTGCCGATGCATTATCATTTGAAGATATTATTAAAAATCATGAACAATTTGTTGGAAGCAAACACACAGATTTTGGTAAAAATTCACAAAATACCCATGTACCCGAAGAATTATAATTCTAGTGTTTTTTTATGTTCTTTTTTTAATGTTCAGTACAAATATTTATATGAAACATAATGTAAATTGATGACAACTATGTTTATATTGCTATATTCTATACAGATAATTTATGTAAATTATGTGTTTTATGTGCCAAATACTTTGTATTTAGTTTTTGAAAATAATCAATTATTTGTTTCAAAAAAATCCTATTTTATTCATTGTTTGAATTTCTTTCATAAGATATTGATTTTTGGCTCTGTAGATGTGTAAAGGCTTTTTGTTGTCATAATTTAAACTATTATGTGTTATTATGTATTAATTAACATGTTTTAGAAAAATGATTGATTCATTTTTTTTAAATTTGTTCATAAAATACAATATACACTTACTTTTATGTAAGTTAAGCAGATTTTTACAATCAACAAAAAAATGGACGTTTTAGGTGTCCGCCATACTGTTAGAACTCAAATAATCATAAAAAAAACTATTAGGGTGCATCGCATCGTGTGTTAAGGCAAATTGCTGGAACTTCTCGTACCATAATTATACATTCGTGAAATGAAAATTATCAATAATTGTTTTAAATAATTTCGAAGAGGGCTAAAAACCGTAATTCAGTTTTTGAGAGAACGGAGCGTCCAATTTTATTAATTTAGAAAATATTTTATTTATATTGACTAAACGGAGAACTGTTTAAGTTTTTAAAAAGGCAGATCCAGCGGTTACAAACTCTCTATAAAAAAAAGTTTAAAAAATGCCATTTGGTGGTCAAAAATATTCATTAGACATATGCACATCAAATTATCAGATATTTTATAGATATTTTAACAATGTGTACACATTTTGTGTTATTTTTTTGGGTTTTGTACCAAGTTTTTTAATTTTGAAGTTTTTTATATGGTTCAAACAAATGTTGGTATTTTCGACAGTATCGATTTGTATTATTGAAAAAACATTCGGTTCGTACTCGATCGCGAGGCGTTTTTGCAAAAGGAACATCTTGCCGTTTCGGAGGTATGGAGCGCAAAGGGTGTAAAAAAGGTCATGCAGTTTTTGAGATAACGTAACATCCGCTTAGATTAATTCAAATAACCTTTTCCTTGTTTTGTTTTAAAAAACTCAAATTTTCGATTTTTTTGAGTATATTTCGAAATTTCCAAAAAAATCAGGAATTTTCAAAAATTTCCAAATATTTAAAAATTTTTAAGTTTTTTTTCAAAAATTCCAAAAAATTTGGATCTTCTAAAAAATTTCAAAATTACGAAAATATTTCAAAATTTTCAAAAAAATCAAACTTAAAAAAATTGAAAACTGAAAACAAACACATAATTTGTTTGTAGAATACGCTCATCGCCCAATTTAATTAGCACTTATCGATTTCCAGTATGTATTTAAAACTATTTAAAACAATTATTGATTATTGTCTTTCCTCGAATATTCAATTATGGTACAGGAAGTTTCAGCAATTTGCCTTAAGGCACGATGCCATGCACCACTAGTTTATTTATAAAATGTTGTTTAAATGCGAGATACCGAAGAATATGCAATGATTTACTACAAAATATAACTTAACATCTATGAAGGCGCTATCGCTGGATAGCGATCCTTCCCACGCCGTCAAATAATATATAACTGTAACAAATGTATCTGAATGTACTTTGTATAGCTTGCTATGAATAATAAATAAAAAAAAAATGCGAGATACACTTTTTTTTTTTTTTTTCTTTATTTGGCCTCTAATAACAATACAGCCACATACAATATTATATTAACATAATTTATATATTTATACCACTTAATCTAATAAAATTAACCAAAATACTATAGCACTTTACACTTCTTAATATTGTAAGTAAATTAACTGGTTTGTCTATGCAATTGCACTCATGCAGCTTATTCAACATATCTTGTCTGTTTTTTTCAAATAGGCCACACTCCAATATTAAATGTTCACCACTTCCAACTGCTTTACCACACCTACATGCATTCGAAGCTGCAACACCTATCCGATGCAGGTGTGATGGAAAGCTTCCATGGTTTAATCTTAACCTCGTTAATGTTACTAAGGTTCTTCTATCCTCGAATTTGAAACTTTCTTGCCACATTCTGCTTCCCACTGCTGGATTGCATATTCTATAATATGCCCCTCTAGTCTCATTTGGATCGATCCATACTTTTTGCCACTCTTTAAAATTTCTATTTTTACACCGTTTCACATAATCCTTGTATGTTGCTACGTGCATAATAGATCCATTTTTTGTTGCTTGTTTTGCTAATTTATCAGCTATTTCATTTCCTTTGATTCCTGAGTGAGCCTTAATCCATATTATTTTAATGGTATACCCTATTCTTATCAGCCTATTAATATCGTACCACACTTCATAGAACAATATATCTGATGTCTGAGTTTTGTTGTATAAATTTTGTAGAGTTTCTATACTACTTTTACTGTCGGTGAATATAACTGTCTTCATTATTTTGTGCCTTTGAATTAACTCTATTGCCTTTTTAATAGCAAAAATTTCCGCAGTAAAAATTGAAGCAAAATCAGGCAGTTTATATCCCAACTTAATGTTCAAATTTTCCAAATATATTGCACAACCCACTTTCTGATCAAGCTTAGATCCATCCGTGTAAATTACATTGTAATCTCTTATTTTTGTCATGTTTATATTAAAAATATCATCAGAAATGCTATATATATCCAGATAAAGTGTATTATAATATGGGTGTTTTGTATAATTGATACCTTCCTCTCTTATTTTATTTACATACAAATAGCTATTAACTAGGCATGGTTTTTTTCGCTTTTTCCAATACTTATATATTGTAGTGTCTATTGAAATTTTACCTACTTTTTCTATAATTTGATTATCCTGTATTATTATTTTTTTAAGTATAAATTTGTCACAAATGAACTGTCGTCTTAGGTATAAAGGCATCTCCCCACTTTCCACCAAAAGGGCATTAGTGGGAGTGGATCGCATAGCCCCCATACAAATTCTCAAACAGTTATATTGAGCTTTGTCCAATACCCTACAGTAAATCGAATTATTAAATACAATACATCCATAATCAAAAATGGGTCTTATTAGTGTTTTATAAAGATTCAAGGACGCAATAGGGTGTGATCCCCACCATGTACCATTCGTCATTCTCAAAATATTTATTCTTTTTTCTACTCTTTTAAGCACATAATCCATGTGTTGTTTGAAAGATAACTTTTGATCAAATATAACCCCTAAGAATTTGTTATATTTTTGTACTTTAATGATGTGATATTTACTATTTATCTTATCCACATGATTAATATTTCTGTGTCTTGTATAAATACCAATTGAACTTTTATTATCTGATAATTCCAGACCTTTCTCTTCCAGCCACACATGAAAGCGATCAATATTCTTACTCATTACCTCACAAGCTTCTTGCAGGCTTGCTTTTTCTACGTAAATAACCACATCGTCCGCATACTGCAAAATTTTTGTTTCTGGCTCCAAGATCCCTTCTATATCTCTTACGTATATCGCATATAATAAAGGGCTTAAAATACCTCCTTGTGGTAATCCTTTATATATTTTTCTTGGTCCAATTATTTTACCATTTATCCTAAAATATACTTCCCTTTCAAAGATATTATTAGTAACTGCCCTAATAAAATTACATGGTAATCCGATCTTTGACATAGTTTCTGATAATGTTTTAGGTAAAACATTATCGTATGCACCCTTGATGTCACTAAAAAGTGCCACAACATACTTATTTTTCGTAAAGGATATATGTAAGTCACTAATAAAATTACTTAAACTATCCTGTGTTCCCATACCCTTCCTAAAGCCAAATTGACTTTTTGGTAGTATTCCATATTTTTCACTCCACCACTCCAGTCTTCTTTTAATCATTCTGTCCTTAACCTTTGAAACACAGGATGCAAGAGAAATCGGTCTATACGTGGAGATCTCATTCGCATCTTTATTAGGTTTTTTGATTAAAATTGTAATATACTTATTCCAGGCCCCAATTACTTCCGGATTTGTCCATACTTTATTCAACAATTTTAGTAAAATCTCTTTTGCCACCATTGGCAAGTTTATGAGCATAGAATAAAATATTCCATCCATACCTGGTGCGGTATCAGTACCTTGAATTAAAGCAATTTCTAATTCCCACAATGTAAAAGGTTTCACTAATAGGAATGTTTCGCGTCCAAAAACCTTTTTATCCACATTGAAATAATCATTTCTAACACTAGATGGAGCATAAGTATCAATAATATTATCAATCATCATTGGGTTAACGTTTTCTTGTAAATTTTCAGGTTCTATATATTTTTTCAAACATTTAATTGTTCTAAATACTTCCCTGGTAGACGTATTTGGTTTGATATTATTTGTATATTCATGCCAACTATCTCTCTTCTTTCTTCTGAATATCGTTCTGATTTCAGCATTAATGTTTTTACATATTAAATAATTATGGTAGTTAGATTTCTGCCTATAATTTTTTTCTGCGTCTCTTCTTTTCCTAATAAGTTCGTCGCACTCATTATCCCACCAAATAGGTTTAAAGTGTTTGATATTGGAGCATATTCTCTTTTTTGGTATACTTTTCTCCGCTGCAATATTGATTATGTTCATAAATTCTGTATAAGCAACAACCGGGTCATTTACTTCAAAATCATTTGAGTAATACTCAATTACTTTTTGATATTTTGTCCAGTCGGCAGCTTTGCAATTCCAATATTCCCTAGTTCTATTTATAATAGGTGATTCTCTTAGTTGCATCATTATTGGATAATGATCAGATCCAAGAGAATGTTTCCTGACATTCCATACAATTTTATGTGCCACCTCGTGAGTACACAATGTAATGTCTACCACTGTCGAACTATTCTTAAAATTCAAAGTCGGATTCCCGTCATTTAATATAATTAAATTGTTGTCATTAATAACTTCCAATAAGTTATTGCCAATCTTATCATTCCAATTACACCCCCATGCCATATGATGTGCATTAAAGTCACCACAAATTATGTAAGGTTTGGATATCTGACTTAATAAATCATTCCATTGACTAACAGAAATATTATAGTTAGGTACAATATATACCGAAATTATAGATAGTTGATGTTTTCCTGCACAAAATTCTATACCAGATATTTGGAATTTATTTATATCAATTGTTCCCGTATTAAAAGCTAATACTTTGTTTATAATTATTTCATTCTTAACTAGAATTGCAGTACCACCATACCCATCTTTTCTGTCACTGCGCACAGTCTTATATCCCCTGAGCGAAAATTTCCTATCACTCTTCAACCATGTTTCTGAAAATGTAGCAATATGTACTTTGTTTTCAAATAAGAAATGCTCAATACTACTTTTGTTATGTATCAAAGACCTACAGTTGAATTGTAGAATATTTGTTACCATAAAATAAATTGTAATTGTGATTGTATAATTTTCTTTTGCACATTTTCCATGCGCTCATTAACCTTAATTTCTCTTATTGTTGTCCACATCTCCTTCACTACCTATTCTATTCATTACCTCTCTTAACATTTTGTTGATGTCTTTATTATTAGGTTTGTAGTATTTTTTAACTAGTTTGATAAATAAATTCAAAAATTCATCGGTATGTTCTTCATTGACGTTCTTTATGGTATCTACTTCTTTCTCTTTGTCTTTGTTATCAACTTCATTCCTAGTGGATACTCGATATTTTTCTCTAAAACCTTCCCTATCTGTATGCACCCTGTTCCTTTCACTTGATTCCCCTTTTGATTTATCTTCTTTTCTATTAATTATATTATTATATTTGGTTCTTTCTTGTTTTTTGGCAATGTTTCTCTTGAAGGGTCTTGTAGATGTACTGTACAATATTGATGTGCTGGCCGATACCGGTTCATCATTGTTATCTTCCAGGTCAGATAAAATTTCAAATTTATTTCTAAGAATGTTGTTGTTAATTTGTAAACTTTTCCTGCTTTCTGTGCTTATCACTGGGAAATTCTTTTCTTTGTCTAAATTGGTTAGACTACCTCTGGTTATTCTGGCATACTTGTTGTTTTCTACAACTGACCTTGCTTCGTGAAAAGCTAAGTTTTGTGTTGCCATTATTTCATATATTTTCTTATATTTCATAAATATTGGGCATTCCCTATTATATGCTGCATGTTTACCAAAACACAAGCAGCATCTTAAATCGTCCGTATTTATGCAATCTTGTAAGGCGTGATTTTCTGCGCATTTTGGACATCTTACCTCTCCTCGACACTGATCACGAACGTGGCCGAATCTCCAACATTTGTGGCATTTTATTACTTTTTTCACGAATGGTGTTACTGGGCATTTAACAGAGTGGATCGCTACTTTTTCTGGTAATTTTGTCCCTTTAAAAGTGAGTTTAACACACTGTGATTTGTATGTCTTATGATTTTCTTTTTTCGATCTTATACATTTAACTCCCACTATCGGATACTCGGATTCGATGACATTCACAATTTCTTCCTCAGATAATTCGCTATCTACGTCAAAAATGATTCCGGTCCGCACCGTTAAATATTTGGGGATATACGCTCTTAGATTATTCGATTTGAAAAAATCACCATCTAATAGTCTATTAGCTGTCACACCATTACTTAAAATCAATTTTACTTTGTTTTTACCAATTACTCCAATTTCTTCCAAATTTGTTTTCATATTTGGCCATGCATCATGAATTTTTTTTCCAAGTGCCATAGGATGCAGGCGTCCTATGTTTTTATTATAAGATTCTACGTATATTATATATGGTCCTTTATCGTAACTGTCATATCGTACTTTATCCTGTTCGTAATTGTCGGGCATCATTTCGTTTTCTTTGTCATTATGTTTTGTTATTTTACTCGAGTCCTCACCACAATTATCAAATTGCATTACGTTATCTAACTCATGAAAGTCATGCAACATTTTATCATTCTGATCATTTATTTCGGTATTACTCGACCCCGCACTAATATTTTCATTGGTCATTTCTTCGTTGTTTGCATAAGTTGTTGTTTCACTTAAATCCTTATCGCACTCATCAAATTGCATAACGCTACTTAATTCTTGACTGTTCCGATTTGCTTCAGTATTCTGATTGATATTTACAATATTCGATACCATAGTATTTCTTTCATTACTTGTTCCATTACTATTATTATAATTTGAAATATCACTATTATTTGTTATCTTAGACGCCGTGTCATTGTTATTATTTCCAACAGTATGTATAATATTTTCGGTTCTTCTAAGTTTGGTTGCACTTTTGCCAATTACTTTATTCATAATTTTTAATTTATTATCTTCCTTAATTGTTTTATTTTTGTTACTGTTCTTTTTATCTTTACTATCTGATATTGCAGAAATTCTGGTATGTTTTTTATACTTATGTAATAATCTGTTCTTAATTACATCTACCTCACTCATGATGCTACTAGGATTTTTGTTTGAATTATAATGTACTTCTAATTCTTCTTCACTAATTTCACTCATTAACATTTCATTATCAAAACTATCATTTATCGTATTCATTGCCGTTGCAATTGTTTCACCGATTACCGAACACTTTGTTGAACAATCGGGCGGCCGTCCGCCTTCTTGTCCGGATTCCATTACGTCACTTTTTTAATATATATTCACTGAACACTTGTCGATGTTACCTGCTCCGAGGTCAAACACAAACTGCGAGATACACTTATAATATATTTTTTTATAATTTAATTGAATAACTGTTCATTTCAAACATGTGTATTATTTTCTAATGGCAATGCACCTCTGATTCTTCAATTTCAACTCCAACGTATCCTTATTTCTCCGTGTACATTTATTCATCCATCAAAAATCACATATCGATTTAGTACAAATTTCTTCAGGAATCTGGCAAACCGGCAGGAGGTAGTCGCAGATAAATAAAATGATTTTGAAATATCGTTTTTGCACAACAGTTCCTTACCGTATGGCGGGCGGTCGGGACGGCCGTGGGGCGCTCCTTGGAGATGCGGTAATAATAATAACTCACAATTCAAGCGACGTCATATTATATTTCCCGTACTTTATGAGTAAAGATATCGGACGTGGTTGCAGAATGAACGTTCAGAAGCAATTTTCGAAAAACGGCGGAACGAGTTATTTTTAGGAAACTTGAACGTTAATTTCGTAATAATAATAACGGTTAACTAATAAATAAATAAGGGCAAGTGGCACTTTGCCTTAAGGCAATTTGCATCAAACTATAAATGGTAATGATATAGGTTAGAGCGGGGCTTAAAGGTCCGCGGGTAAAAAGGTTCACCACCGATATCTCTAAAAGAAGTAAATTTAAACTAGTTGGTATTGGTATTTAGCCTTGAGCCAAGTTACATGAACTTCCCGATATGTGTAAATAATCGACTTAATCAATAATAAACAAATTAACTTATGAGTGATTAGAAGTATTCCGAGAGGATTTATTGCACATAATTGAAAACGAACAAACACGTTAACTCGGAGTATTTTCTAAAAGCAAATTTTCACAAATCAATAATTTTTATAATTGAACCAGTTTTCATAGGACGTTAATGGTTTAGTATGTTCATTACGACCAAATAATCTATCGTTATACCAAGTAAATCATCTAATTTTAATTTTAACAAACGTCAAAAAAACTACTCATTTTCTCAAATTTTGATGAATTTTAAAAATTAAACTACTTGTCGTAAGGCCGTAATATTTCAGTAAGTTCTATGAGACCATGATATACATCGCCAAAGAAAGTTTCATAAAAATCGGCTTAAATTTTTTTTCAACAGTTAATTACAAGAAAACGGCTCGGTAGATTTTCACCTAAAACTAATCAGCATTATTCCCAACTAATATCTTTCGAACAGTTTTTGATTTTTTAAAATCGATTCGGTAGAATGAGCTTAAATGTGGACGAAAAGTTTAACACTATTTTTCAAATTACAAAGAAACGGCTCGGCAGATCGTCTCACAAAACTGACAAACTATAGTGTTCATTGAAATACATCGAATGGCTTTTAAATTTCTGAAATCTGTTCAGGCGTTTTTGAGCAAACGTCGATGAAAGGTCTAATTTTGACAAATGCCGATACCAATTTTTGCAAACTTTGACGAATTTTTAAAGCTAAACGAGTTGTCGTAGGGTGATAATATTTCAGTATGATCTAGAAGACTATGATATCTACCGCCAAAAAAAATCAAAACATCATTACAAGAAAACGGCCAGGCCGATCTTTACCAAAAACTTATCAGCACGATTCCCAACCAATTTTTTCGAACGGTTTTTGAATTTTTAGAATCGATTCAGAATTGCAGGCTAAAATGTGGACTAAAAATTTCTCACATTTCTGCTATTTTAACGGCTTGGACGATCGTCGCACCAAACTCAGAAACGCTAGTCCTCATCGAGATACATCGAATGGCTTTTAAATTTTTGAAATCCTTCGAACCGTTTTTGAGAAAACGTCGATTTACGACATAAAATCTGTTCACATACACGCACACACACGCATACACACACACATATACACACACATACTTTTTCCAAATTTGGTCTCATTCGATTCAGAATGGCTTGAAACGTCGAGAAAACATAAAATTAGCGAATCGGATTTTTTTATGAAAACATAATCTTCTCCTTCGGGAAGTTAAAAATTTTTAAGAACAATATTTGAAAGTAGAGAGAAACAGATGTATAACCAGCCTTCATTCTTACGACATTGCTATCGGGAGATAAACGGCAATGTTTGAAAATTCTTAACAAAAGTATTTTCTTTCGTTGTTAGTTTTTTTGGTTGTGAGCACTGTTGATTAGTTTACGAAACCTTTATATAACTTTTAAGTCTACGTTATTTAAGTTAGATTCAACAGTTTTTTGCCTTATTATTAGTAAAAGCTTATACGTGGGTGAGGTAAAAAGGACCAATTTTATTTCTACCATGGCAAGGGTGTAAACAATATAAAAAAGTAAATTAAGTTACAAAAAGCAATTTTATAAAAGATAAGTTAAATAAATATTTATCTCAACTCCGCTGATGATTTTTTGACGAAATACCATTTCAAGGTTATGAACGGAAATATCTTTGTGAAAAATATACTTGTGAAATTTATCTTTTGCTTTGGTTGAATAATGTAGCAATTATTTCGTAAAATCACTTTATAATTAAAAATGAACAGTGGACCTGTTTATCTCGTGGCCGTCTCATTTTTCCCCGCCACGGGGTAAAAACGGTCAGGTGAATTTTTTTTTAGAAATAGTAAAAAACACATGTGTATAATGAGGAATTAGCTGAGAGTTTTACTGAACATAGTCAGATAGTTGCTTGTTTGATAGGTGTTATTTGTTGTGATATAATTGGTTTTCACAATATAATTGCTCAAACTCAAATTTGACCTTTGTGTCCCCCTCTATCCTGCTTCATCAAACGAAATTGTGATTTAGCTATTTAGATAAAAAATTAAACTGTTTATTTTGTAAATTAGGTTTTGGCTTTCACTAAAAATTAAAGTGTGCGATTTCCAGTTGACATCTTCTAAACACATTTATGTGTGTACTTATTTATTTTTATTTTTTTTTATTGTTTTATTTTAAACATATAACTCACAGAATAGTCCCAAGAGGACCTAAAATACAATTAATTAGTATTAGTAAATTAATTATAGTGCAAAAAACATGTGCTTGTAAGTCCTACAAGCTCCCATCATTTCAAATGTTATGGGCGCATTGCTATACAGAATCGGCCTGGTATTTAAATAATTTATACGCTATTTTAAAGGGTTTTTTTAAAAAATCCAATATCCCAATTTTCAACTTTGTATTTCATCTAACGGCCGAGGTATCATTGAAAATATGCCGAAGTGGTCCCTTGAGAAAACGTTGACAACATTCCAATTTTAACCACATTACAAGAGCGATTTTTGACAAAAATTTTGAAATTTTGATCATATGTTTTTAAACTGCAATTAATTTTTAAAATTTAGCCACTTTTTGTAAGGCCGTAAAATTTTAGTATGACCATGATCTCTGTCACACAATTCTTTTATCAATATCGGCCAAAAATAATTTTAAACATTAAATTACGAAGAAACGGCCCAGTCGATTAAAAGGACTAATCAACGCCATTCTACTATATACTTTTTCCAAATTTGGTCTCATTCGATTCAGAATGTATTAATATTTCTGGGTTTTCGCTTGCGATCATTTGACCGTCTCATGTATATAAAAAAAAATTTAATAGCAGACAACGATTTCTTTTCTAAATTTTTACATGCGCTACATGCATATGCTTAATAACTAGATTAAATTATGTTACGTTTAAATAATGTTTAAACATTTGTCTAAATTTACAATTTCAAACATGTAATAATACAAAAATTTAAATTCCACTGATAATTACACAAACAGCTAAAACATTGAATAAATGCGCATAGTTCAATAAGACCATGATGAATATTAGTATAACAAAGATAATCAAAATGTTTAGACAATCAATTGCGAGGAAACGGTTTGGCCGATCTTTACTAGAAATTAATTAGCCATTAACAAACACTACCTACCAAACCATCATATTTTGAATAATTTTTTTGCCGTTGTTATGAAAAGGTCGATTAAATGTTGAATTTCGGATCACATACACATACATATACATATATATATATATATATATATATATATATATATGTGTGTGTGTGTATAAATAAGGCATAAGTTCATAGGCCTTCAGGAATCCAGACAAAATAATGAAATCGAAACATGATATCCGATTTTCTCTTATGTTTCGTCTAACATCGTCTTCACATAAATCGAATACAAAACGAAGAGAATTTAATATAAAGATATCGAAATACGAAATGTTGAAACATATTACGTTCAGACGAATCCAGAAAAAGTTCGCAGCTTTGATTTGATCACATTATTACGTCGACGATCAACCTATCGGCCGACGGACGAAGGACGATAATTCAACTATCTCAGGAAGATTTTCCGATCATGGTTAACTTTATAATATTAGTCCGTGCTAGGTTATTCTATTTTAAATCATTGTATACATTACTTAAGCTTGCGGAGCTAATATAAGTCTAGACATACAGTTTGTAGCTAAATATCATCACTATACGAATTAATTTATTGATGCAAATCTCATAATTTAAAAAAAAATATCTATTGGATAGTGCGGGCGTTTAAACAAGTAAAAAGGTCCACAGATATTCCAAAAACAAGTAAAAGTAAGAATTGTTCAACAACAATATTTGAAAGTAGGGGCAAAAGATGTAAAACCAGCCATCACCCATCTTACGATGTTGCTATCAAGAGATAAACGGCAATGTTTAAAAATCCTTAACAAATGTATTTTCGTTTGTTGTTAGTTTTTTGGTTGTGAGCTTGTTTAGTTGTTTATTTTACGAGACCATAATATAATTTCCAAGGATACGTTTGTTTTATATTATGTATTTTTATTTTTAAGTTAGAATCATCAGTTTTTTTTATATAACCACTATTAAAGCTTTTACATATGGGTGGAGTAAAAAGCACCATTGGGCCTCTATCCTGCCAAAGGTGTGAACAATAAAAAAATAGTAAATAAGGTTAAAAAGTTATTTCACAAGAAATATATTAAATAAATAATTATTCCAACTCTGCTGATAAACATTTTTGACAAATATTATATCAAGATTACATACCGTGTTATCTTTGCGTTGGTTGAAATGAAACTATTATTTCGTAAAATTCCTTTAAAAAAGTCGTTGGATCTGTTTGCCCTCCTGGCTGTCCCAAATTGCCCCGTCTATTGGGTAAGTAACAGATGACAAATTTTAAAAAATAGTAAGAAAAAACATATTTCTGTAACTCAAAATTAACCTGGAATTTTGCTGAACATAGTTTAATACGTGTTGTGGGTTGTGATGCATTTTGTTCAGAGAGTATAGCTAATTAAAGTTAACTTAGATCTTTGTGCCCCGACCTAACCAATTATTTAATTATGCATGAAATAATTATTTTTATATTTATCAAATCCTAACATTCATTTTGTCCTACCTAAAATTGAATGATTTTTATCGTGTTTATTTCGTAGATATTTCTTCTTTGTACCTTTATCTTTGCTATTGTATTTAATTTTTGACAAAATTCACCACCGAAATCACATGGAGTGGAAATCACATTTAGTGTGTTTTTGTAATTGTTTAAACAATAATAATATTATTTATATTAACGGTATAAACTATTGAAGATCATGAAACGAGTAAAAGTAGTGGAACAATTTCCTATTCTTTTCAATCATTTTTGAAATTAATCTATGTAATAAATTGTATATTTATATAAATTGCAAAAATTAAACCCTTTTTTAATTAAACCATTTTCTTGAAGTTCCACTTGAATGTATTACAAATAATTGTTTTTACATCTAAAATATTACAAAACTTTGAATATTACAAAAAATTAACAAAATTCAGGTTTAGAATTAGGATTGTTGTGTGATATATATATATATATATATATATATATATATATATATTAGGGTGATCCTTAATATGGACATTTTCGAATTTCTTTGCTCTCAAGGGCTCAAATGGTTCCAAATAGATAAAAAACAATTATCTGAAAGTTTCAGCTTCTAATATTAACTTTTAGATAGTGCGCAATTCAATCGAACTTCGTCTGGAAATAGCATGTAAAAATTTTTGAAAATAAAAAAAAATGTTTAGGTATAACTTAGCGACAGATTAATTAAAAGTGAAAGTTTGTGTCATTTTATATTGAAAATTCGGCGCTCTGCAAAATTTTTGAAAATTTTTTCATGCTACTTGATTGTATTGTGCTATCTAAAAGACATAGACTAATATATATATATATATATATATATATATATATATATATATATATATTATTTCTTTCAAAAAATTATTTCATCTTTCTTATGAAGTTTTGCCAAATTTTGAATGATCCAAATTATCGTGCTTCAGCGATTTGATGTTAACTGATTTTTCAATCTCCTCAAATATAGTAAATTTAAATGATAACCTTAATAACGCACCTCATTCGTTTTTACCTGGAAAAACTTCATCTCGTTTGTCGACGACACATCATTTCATTTAATTCGAAGAAAATTATGCATCCAGTGAGTTTCCGAGTTTTCTTTGACCGCGGGGCGCGTCAAATTTACGTTTGCCTATTACGCGGGACTCGAAACCGGCGGATACACTGCGGCGGGCGCTGCTATTATAATAATAAGTAGAACATTTAGAAGGAGAGCTGTCGGAAATCTTTTGTATAATTTTCAACGGCATTATGAGTTAATCGAATTTAGAGATTTATAGTATCAAACTAGTGGGTCATGGCATAGTGCCTTAAGGTAAATTGCTGGAATGAAAATAATCAATAATAATTGATCAATTCTTAATAACGTTTTTTTAATATTTTCAAATATTTTGTTAGAAATGTTGTAACTCTTATAAGTTATATTTCATAGACAAAATATAAAAGCTTTTAAATTAAGCGACGAAAGGAATGAATATATGAATAAATGATTAAGAACCATTTATTTTTGTATAGTCACTATATCATAACTTTCATTCAATGAACATGTATTTAACATATTTAAGATTATTGGAGACTGTGGATTATTTGGCACCGTTTTTAATGATATAATATATTCTTAATAAAACAATTTTGAAAATATAATGCTTTTTTTTTCATTAATTAATATAGTTAGTACGCCATTGAAATGGAATTTGCATGAAGTATTTTAAACCTAAATGATCATACAGAGTGTAAAATATTTTAAATAAAATACTATAAAAAATATAATGCTTGTTACCATTTTTTATTTTCATTTCTACTCGAAATGAAAATTGTACAAGGTTCATACGCATTTAGAACTATTTTATTGGCAGATTTCATAAGAAATAACATACATATCTATAATATAAAAATGAATCGCAAAATGAGTCTGTAAGCGCATAACTCAACAACGTCTGAACCAATTTGGCCAATTCTTTTTTTAAAATGTCCAAGGATGGTTCTTACGGCGAGAAAAAATCGAATATTTGCCGGAAAACCCCTAAAAACAGCCCTTTTCTTTTTTATATACAAACGTTAGTATAATATTTTCATATTCTTGCCATCGGATACGAAATATATACTCAAGAACTCAAGTCATTGGAACGTTTTGGGTCTGTTTTTTTACTGAGCTCCAATTTGTATCAAATTTTGAAATTAGGTTTATCTTACTTTCAAGTTCAAAAGTAAAAATAATTTAGACTTTATTGCCTTTCCCGGGGGGATGACATCTCTCTCAGTGGTGTAATTTCCTTTTTCAAAATAACGTCAGATATCATAAAAGAACTAATTATAAGAACAAATGTTTTATATTGTGTTCTAAAAAAGCAAATACTCATCATTTTATTAAAAGCAGCTGTATATTTAAGATCCATATTGGTGGATCATTTCGATGTAGACTATAGCGTAAAAAAACATATTAATTTTTAAGTAACTGATAAATATCTGTATAGGTTATTAAACAAAATTGGAACATTTGAATTGTAAACATAAGATCAGGATAACGTATGCCGAGTCATCAAGTTTTTATATACAAGTAACAACGTTAGAATAGTCGTTTGTGGATTAAAAACACTTTATTGCAGATATTTATATATAAACAACTGTTGTAACTTACGTTTTTCAATATTTAAAGCTCACTAAATAAATACTGAAAATATTGAAATCATACAACCATAGATAAGGAAACAATACAACATATAAATAATAAATATAAAACAAAGGTTTCAAACCATTTAAAATTTATGGCAAAGTTACACGAATATATACTCTTCTTTTATCCATCTTTCTAATTTTTTTAAAAGTGTGTCAATGTCAATCCATCATTGGACTCTCATATTTCTAAGAATTATATATTCTTAACATAACGCACATCATAAATATGTATAACTGTGTCCACTGTCCAGCATTTTCGAAAAAAAAAATAAGAATTTGGAAAAAAAAATTAGCTTCAAGGCTATGAATGTGTGGATATGTGTATATTTTGTATGTATATATTTAGACCTGCTACAGAAGAACAGAAAAATTGATTTGAATAGTTGTAAAAATATGTGATTTAAATTGGCAGAGCCTATTTTTTACCGGAGATATGAAATGAAAGGAATAACATCGGTGCATTAAAAACAAAAAAAATAACTTATTAGATACTTACAGATATTTCAACATTGTGCATATTTTTTACCAAATTTTGTGTTTTGTGCCAGCATATAAGAATTTTTAGAATTCACATCAAAAATTCAGTTAGATAGAATAATTTGAATTATATTTATCGTAATTGATGTTAACAATTATTCTGGTTTATTTGGGGTGCCATGTACAAAATATTCATTTGAATTGAAATTATATTCAAATAAAAATTTATAAACATAACTAAAGTTTAAATCATCTTCAATACTATAATTGAAATGATATATTTAAAATCTTTGAAAGCTATTTCGAGTAACATAAGCCTGGTAGCATCTAAAAGAGGTTATAAGATCTTAATTTAAATAATTATAATTTATTTTAATGGAAGATACTGCAATAGTTAAAAAATTAAAAAAAGTGTAACGGCGCTAAATCGCTTAGTTATGTTTGAATAACTATTGTTGCAAATTACTGGGATATAATTAATAATTCCAAACTTATCACTTATGTCATTAGCTCCCTAACTATTTGTTTGTTTTAACGTTGCGAGATAACGTTATTAAAATGCGAAACGATGGAGGAGCCGCGGGCCAGCGTGCAACTTTGGCAGTACTCCCGTATCCTGATTTAAAACGTTTTGCTTGAAGGACTCTCGAAAGGAAAAAATGCAATGTATAAAATAAAAAGAAAATCAAATCAAAACGTAATCCTGCTTATTTTGATTTTGGCTTTCTTTGTTCTGGCGTATTATAATTACAATACAATGTTTTCGTTTTAATTGTAATAAAATTTTAATTTTAAAAGGAATGGAATATATATATATATATATATATATATATATATGTTGTTATTTATTTTTTACCTTTAGGAACTCTGTTTGTTTCATTCTCAGATTGTTTTCTATTAGAAAATAATAAATAAATATATTTTTAACAATAAAAATATACGAAAAATTGTGGAATGCATTAGGGGAAAGTCCCCAAGTGGCGGACACCTAAGGTTATTTATAAATAAATCAAAAATTATTTTACAAAATGTTTATTAAATTATGATTTATGTTAGATAACAAAGTTTGAAATCAAACTAAATTAACAAAACCGCAATCTTTGCTAAATAATAATTAATACTATCAATCAAATTTTGCTATTAAAAAATATGATTTTAAACAGTGGTACCTAGTATTGGACATTTCAAAATAAGCTGCTTTGATCACATATGCAGCCATCTCTACGCTCTGTAATGTCTGCACATGTGTCTTTGACGAATATTCTTAGATATTGCAAAAAAGTCACTATTCATCCACCCTTTTGGCTGGGCCACACCGATGCTCTCAGCTGGTGCATACATAAGCTGTTCATTCTTTGACTAGGAAATACGAAAAATGTGGGTATGTAGTGACCGTTAGCACTCATATAGAATAAAATTAAATAATATCAATATGTTTACTGTCCGGCACTAAGGGACGACTTAGTGTCCGGTGCTAAGGGACAGACATTTTCGTTCATTTGATGGCACCTACCTAAAATTGGGTTAAAGATCTAATGATATTCTACCATTTTACGGATAACAATCAAGTACAACTTTTATCTTTGCATACCACTCAAACGTAAAGGCATAAATATGCTGGAATTACTTCCATTGACATTTAGGTGATAGCGTCACCGTGACGCCGTGATTTTGCGCTTAAAACAGAAAAGGGTTGATCTGGCCGTGGCCGTGTGCATCACAGGCGAGACTTGGCGCGTGATCCTGTACCTGTGTTCCCAGTGCCCCTTTTACTTGTATTTTGAAATAAAAAGATTTATACGTGTTAAATACGGTGTCCGGTGCTTGGTGCCGTCCGGCGTTACGGGACTTTCCCCTATACGGGGTTTCGCAGAATTTGGCGTCAAGCCGAAATGGTCTGACAGTATAGATTGTAACTATCGTGCTAAAAATTAGAAAAGAATCATCTTATTCAGTTTGAAAGTTATGAGCTTTCAAGTACAATCTAAAGCTTTGACCGTTTTTCGGTTATTGTGGTTAATTTTTATTATGTCACTTTATTTAAGTTCTACAACTAAAATCCCAAATAATACATTGCTCCGAGTTTTCAAAAACTAAGACTTTTTGTTAAACTATAAATTTAAAATTTTCAAAATCAACCGTCTTTGAAAGCCGTCCTTTAAAAAAAATGTACTAGTCTTAGTAAGTTTGATTAGAAATTTGCACAATTGCAAAATGGTATAATACTTCTTAGTTTTATACTGAGAAGAAACGAGTAAAAAAAATATAAATTTAAAATAACAATTTTTCAACGCATTTTACTCACAAACAGTTAAAAAAACAACATGCAGTTTTGTTTCTTAAAAACTTAATACCAGTTATTTAAAAAAATAATAAAAAATTTAAACCACAGTTTGACCAAAGCTCTAGGTTTTTCTTAGGAACCCATACCTTTCAAATTGCATTTTTTTTTTCATGATAGTTACAATTAATACTGTCACCCCACTTCGGGTTGTCTCGTTGAGTCATGGGATGTGTAGAAAACTAAAATATTGTTAATAATTAGTTTTGCGTGTAACTATCCAAACGGTTGTCTCATTTCTGTGTGATAAACTTTATTATTACAATTTCTCTAAATGGGCAAATACTTTATTGATGCAGTTTTATTTTCACTTGAAAACATATTGTTATCTAAATTTCAAAGTGAAAACTAATGTCACCGACTGCTTGACATCAGGCTCCTCGAAGGGTGATCGAACCCGGAATCTCTGATTCAGGTCCAGTCGCTTCAGCCACTTAGCTCACACTCACGAGCGAGCCCTTAATTATAATTTGGAACGAAAGCAGCAAACCTTTATTTCATTAAAGAAAAATAAAGTTTCTTGAGTATTGAAAATATCAGTGTTCACAAATATATTTCTCATGCGATAGAAATAAAATAAACATGGACAATAGATGATGTCGAATATACTGAATATACTGTAATTACATGAAGTTCAAATCATCTCTCGTGTGCTCGTGTATTTGATGAACAAGTGGGTTTAATAACATACAGATCCCGCTGACAGGCGAACAATAATGTTTTCGAAACGGCCGCGTCGGACGACGGGCGACGCGATGCAATAAAATGCAGAAAAGTGACGCGGGACAATTCAACGAACGAATGAGAAAAAACATGGTTCAATAAGGGTTTGCCATATTTAAAAAATAATTTTAAAATAAATCTAAAATATAACAACTAGAGTTTTTTAAATGATAAAATACAAAAATTAAGTAATTTGCAATTTTTCAATAATGAGTGTAAGTTTTCTTTTAACCCTTTTGGTACCTGGGTACACATACTTATCATATTGTTTGAACATATCTGGTTAGTTAGCTTTATGTGTGAAATGCAATTGATACCACGCCGTAATTTATGACTCGTATAAGTTAATTTAGTTTAGCACCTGATGCGTTTTGATTTTTCTCCGATCAGTTGCAAAAATCATACTATATTTAATGAAATATAAAGAATAGTCAAAATACGGACAAAATGGTATTTATAGACAGAATTACACAGTGTTTATTTATTAACACATTGCCGCAACTTTGTAATTTGAAGATCGTGCTTAGAAACACGCTTTTTTTTAATTATTTATGATTGCCAGATGAAATCGAGTGTGAGTAATATGGTTGGAAGTGAAAATTATTAACTATTATTAAATTATTAATTATTAATTATTAGGAAGTTGTTTGCCTACATAGCGCTAAAAATCGGATGGCTATAGGCGTCATTTGTAGTAACGTGTTAAAAATTGGCTAGTTCTAGTAATGTTTCCGCGACTGTATAATAGATAACTGTATTTTGTATAACGAAAGCCATAACCACAATCAGCGATTCTTGTCACATTCTTGTCGTAGTAATCAGTTAAAAAGTGTATCCCGTCTTCAGAAGTATATTAAGAGGGACGTTTTATCTATTTTTTTGAAGACTTTTTATTGTAATTTGTGTATTTGAGTTTACATACTATTTTACCATATCTTTAGAATATTTGTAAAAGCTAATATTGCAAAATTTTCATTTTACAACCAAATGCAATATACCGTGTAAATCTGGTACCACCAACGACACCCCCAACTGCTACCAAATGATGTTGGACCATCCACCAATGACTCCAAACAATATGTAGGGTCTTTCTGCTGCTAACAAAGCTGTTACCAAACCATGGAGGAGGCTTATCAGTTAAACAGACGAAAACGTTTTATGTATTTATTTATTTCATTGTCTCTTGTACACTTCACATATAACTTGAACAACTGAATAATTGAGTATGATTAAGGTATTGAACTAGAACGATGAATAGACTCATACTGGTCTTAACTCAAACTCCTCTCACTCTTTATCTTTGTCAATGTTATATGCGCGTTTTGCGGTTGGGAAGGAATTTTATCACACGTGCTAGGCTTGGCCGAGGATATTGCGCTTACAATGTTGTAGCAATGAGTAATTTACTACGAACTACGGTGTTTGTATTCTGACCTTTATAGTGGTTTATAATATTATTTGTAATTATTACGAATGGGTGCATACCCCTTACAACCGATAGACGAAATTCAATATTCATGAAACTATAGCTGGGAACGTCGTTTATGACGATCTGTGTGTAGGAGTGTAGCTTGTAAACTACATCCAATGTGTCGCCTTTTGCCTCAATATTTATAACTCATAGTTAAAGAATTGAGAATTCTAATTTGTTATTGTATTTTTCAGTTTTTCAGAAGTAAAATTTTAAATTTTTAAATATATTTTCTTTGATAATGATTTAAAATTTTAAAGTAGGTTGTCCAAGGAAAACTTGAGTGGGTTGCTGGCCCGTACAGTAGTATCACTACTGCGGAAAACACTGCTGTAGTAAAATTGTTAATATAATAATAGGTTGTTAATAAAATAAAAGATTTAGGCACATCTAGCCAACGCTCTATTTTGCCCATATGGGGTTGTCATCATCAAAACTATATAGTACACATCTCGTTTATTTCGGAATGTTCCAAATATATTTTTTCCCATTTTTTAAAATGACACAGAGAGGACGCGAAAGTTTAGCCCACGGACGAGAACGATAGTGTAGTTGGTTGTATTCGGGCATGAACTCGCCGCGCGTTATCAAACGGTACAGTTGTCTGTTATTTTCTGTTGATTGTGTACGACTGAAACAGAGAAAACACATAAAACAAACACCGCACTTTGCCAGAGGAAAGACAATTCGCTGTGCTGTTGTTTGAAATAATAGACATACCAAGCAAAAACGAAACAGAATGACTAGAATGAGATTTAATATAGGTAAATCGAACACTAAGGTGATCAACTTACTGTTTTATTGTATTTCGGATTGCTTGGTTTTTATTTTTGATGATGATTTATATTTTTTACAATATGTATTAGAAATAGAGACTTGTAGACCACAGAGATGAAACTCTGATGAT
The DNA here is from genome assembly GCF_003426905.1 of Ctenocephalides felis. Taxonomy (NCBI): domain Eukaryota; kingdom Metazoa; phylum Arthropoda; class Insecta; order Siphonaptera; family Pulicidae; genus Ctenocephalides; species Ctenocephalides felis. Next base: position 103,966,452 of record NW_020538040.1, read on the forward strand.
GTTACTTTATTTATCGGCTCAACTTTCTTCGACAAACATTTTCAACACTCTCCTTACAAATAAATTTTATGTTAATTCCTCAAATTTTTAACTGTGGGACGGAAAGTGCACTACTAGTTTAATTTATTGTTGGTACTAGTTTCGACACTAGAAACGATTCACTTCGATACTCGTTTAGAAATAATGTAGACCTACTCCTAGGTTTAATACTAGATAAGATTAGTAGATATTTTTTGTTTAATCTAATGTGCATAGTTTAATTTGATTAGTTTATAAGACTACCTGGATCAAATCTATTTTAGTTTAACAGCAATAATATTAGGACCACCACTGGGCGGCCTGATATGCCCTTTCTATTTATATTAATCATAAAAATTACTTGATGTCATATTTATAGACAGTTGTGATTACTTAATGAAATATAAAAAAAAAAAAACTTTGATACTCGTACGTATCTTTCAGCTAAAATATATAATGATTTGATATAAACATTTGAAAGGATAACTATATAAAATAATAAAAAAATAAATAAAATATCGAAATAAATATATAAATAAAATATACACACCTGGTAAGAAACTTTCCAATTATAACTTCCCGAATCGTTGTAATTGAGCGTTCGAAGAATGAAAATAATTAATGATTCATAAAAATTCAATAACTAATAAAAATTGTTTTAAATATTTTCAAATAGATTATTTATTATAAATACTGTAAATTTATAAATGCTTATTGGACGACGAGCGTATTCTACAAACAATTTAAGTGTATGTTTACAAAAAAAATGTTTAATTTTTTCTTATTTCGATTTTCTTGAAAATTCTGAAGTTTGATTTTTTGAAAATTTTGAAAAATTTGATTTTTTGGTAATTTTGAACTTTTTTTTTAAATTTTCAAATTTTCTTAAATGTTAAATTTTTTTTTTCATTTTTTGAGAACTTGGAAATTTTTGGAAATAATAATTTTTTTGAAAATTTTGGTATTTTTGAAAATTTTGAAATATTTTGATTTTTTTTTTCAAAATCGTTTGTTTAAGATTTTTTTAAACTATTTAAAACAACAATGAAACTAGAAACAGATGATCCGTTTTCCCAAAAACTGTATGACCATTTTCGCAAAAATGTCTCGCGGCCAGTGCAAACCAAAAATTTTATCAATCATTCAAATCGGTTACATAGATTTTTGTTTATTTGGAACTTTTTAAAAAATAGATTTTTTTCATGTTTTAAACTTTTTTTCGCAGCAATCGCGCTGTTTCTGAGACAAAATAAAGAAGCGCGTAGCACTGCGTTACAGCTTTATGGATAAACATTGGTACGGAACACCCATAGAAATATAAACAAAACTTGAACTCAATGAAATAAGTGAAACTTTGATATGCATATGTCTAGTGATTATTTTTAACCGCAAATTGGCATTTTATTTACTTTTCTTTATTGGATTTCCGAAACCGCTTGACCTCCAAAAATTTAATCAGTTTGTGGGGAATCAAGCAGGCTAGACATAGAGGAAAAACAAAATAACTTGTCATTTTTGATATTATAAAATTTTCTTAATCAATAAATTGTTTATATTTTTATCCAATGGATTTTATATTTTTATATTCATAACTACTCCCACAAGTTTTCAAATTCAAAAGTTCACAAGTGCTCAAATTCACTTTTTAATTTTTTTATAATTTGTTTATAAATATACATAACCCTTAATTTTTTAACCATCTACCAGAAATCCCTATTTTATAAAAATTATTATAGTAATTATCTTTTTTAATCAATTGGTAATTGATAGACTAGCAGACTGGTAGACAGATAAACTAGCAGCCAGGTAAACAGGTAAACAGATAAATAGGTAAATAGGTAGATACATACGTAGACAGATGAACAGGTAGACAGGTAAATTGGCAGATAGGTAAACTGGTGGACAGTTTACAAATTCGAAGATATGTGAAATGCTATACGGGACAACTAGTAGATAAATATATACACAGATGAACACGTCGACAAGTAAATTGGTAGTCATGTAACAGGTAAATTGGTTGACACGTAAAATAATGAATTGATAAATAGGTTGATATGTAAATTGGTAGTCAAACAGATTGATATAGGTATAGGTAAATTGATAGACAAGTAAATTGATAGACATGTAAAACGGGTTGACAGGTAAATTGGTTGACACGTAAAATAATGGATTCATAAATAGGTTGATGTGTAAATTGGTAGACAAACAGATTGATATAGGTATAGGTAAATTGCTGGACAGATAAATTGGTAGACTACTAAGTTGATGAACAGCTAAATTGGTAGACTGATAAACAGGTTGACAAGTATACTGTTGGACCTGTAATTATTATAATTGTGAATTGGCTGACAGGTAAACTGGGAGACAGTAAACTGGTAGACAGGTGTAGAGCTAGACAAATTTAGAGGTCATATAGACAAAAAACTGGTTGACTTGATGTAACAAATATGAATTTTTGTTCAAATTTTTAATTGAAAGTAAAACACGGCGAAGGCGATGTTGAAGCTTGATTTATGTTCGATTTAATCGGCAACTGTATATTAATGATTTCTTGAATTATATCTGGCAAGATAGTGGTGCATATCATTGTGCTTTAAGGCAAATTGCAAGAACTTTTTGCACCGTAATTAACATTTTTTAAAAGTATTTAAAGTTTTTCGAAAATATTAGATTTTTGACAATTTTGAAATGTTTGACTCTTGACAAATTCTATTTTTTTATATTCTAAAATATTTTGAAAATTTTAAACTTTATTTTTAACCGCCAAATGACAGTTGTTAGCTTTCCGTAGGGTAAGTTATTAATTGTTGAAAGTAATTGTCCAAAAATCAAAAATGATTTTTTTTGCATATCTTCACGTTTCTGAGGTTTTTGAACATTTTGCCATACCTCACAAAAAATTGATGTGCGAGTGTTTTGTGTGGATACAAGTTTTTGTCTACAATTTAGGGCGCACGGATCAGGCGATGTGAAATATGCAAACCAACATTTGATTCCTGCTGATGTAGAGACGTGCTGATTAGTTTTTGGCAAAAGCAGGTCGAGCCGTTTCGTAAAAACGAAGCAGAGAGTGCACAAAGCAGAAATCGAGTTTTCGAAAGCGCGGAGAATCTGATTTAATTGATTCAATAACATTTCGGCTGGAGTTGACAAAAAAAAATCAAAATATATGTTTAAAAAAAAAAATAATGAGTGAACTATAATTTTACTTACGTTAATCTAATACCAAATATAAGCTCTATTGACAATTTAATAAAAGCGAGCTATTTAATTAGATAAGGTATCTTTCATAAAATAATGTTTACAGTTTTGTTTTCACGATATTTTGTAAAAAAAAGACAGCCAAATAGCTGTTTTTATTGAACGTTGATATGTGATAATGCAAAAAAAGTAGATAAAACAATTCTAAATGCGGATTATACATCGTGGTAATTTCATCTCTATCGGCGCAGAACTTATATATAATGTATAAATTAAAACTATAATTATACCTTTATCTTAAAATTTATGTTTATATTTTTCCTGTAATTTGTTTGGCTAGTTGCACAAACTCGTATGTAAATTTCAATTTTGTATTTTGAATAATTACCGCATGCTTCGTAAATTTTGAACGGCTATTCATTTCGTTTATGAAAATTTATTAACAGCATTTTGCGTAAATTATTTAAAAGTGAGCTGGTACGGTGCACTCGGCCGACGCTTTTATATTTCATTGCCGCCGGCACACGCGGATTCATTGATGTAATAAAAGCTCTATGCGCTCTGTGTAAAATATAGAGCCGCCCGATAATGGATGTTTAAATGCGGTAATATTCATAAAAAATCGTCTTTTTTCATCTACTTTTCTGCGACAACAAATAAAATGCTACGCCGAAACTATCCCGGCGGCGAGTGTTTATATTATTCTGCATGCGTCATTGTGTACTTAAAAGTACTATTATGTTGCCTTCTCCTTGGCGCCGGCGAGGATATTTTCTTGGGTCATAAGATATACAGCAATATTGTAAACGCTAATGAAATAAGTAATTAGTTTTAAAGACACTTTGCAAATAAAAGTGGTGGTAAATTTATTGAAAAATTTTCATACTTTTTGGAAGGATGTAATTTTTTCTCAAACGTATCGTGATGAGTAATAATAGGAAAAAAATGAAAAAATGGCATGATGTTTTTTGTGTTTAATGATATGTTTTTATTAATACTATAACCTGTATCAATCATTTTTACTTATTTTCCGTTCATTGACTGCAAGTCACATAGTGCATTTATCAAGTAAGAACTGTAATAACTTATTTATTAAGGAAAAATTCAACTAGTCACAAAAACCAATTTGCCTATATAGAACAGATTTGTCTATACATACTGAAATGATAATTTTTAAGAAGGCAGTTCGTGAATAAGTTGTTTGATTTTTTCCGGACATCTGCACATTAAGCTTAAGCCCAAAGCATATTCAATCAAGTCTCTTCTTTTTACGGGAGGATATTTTAGTCTGTTTGTAGAAGTGGTTAGAGTAGAAGTAAGAAAACAATCAACTTTAACAGATTTGAATATTTTTTTCTTCCTTTCGAATAAACTAACCTGTAGCGCTTGCGAAATAGTACTATATCATTTGTATTAGTTAAAACAATTGAAATTTCATCGAGCACTTGAATATTGCAATACAATTGATCAAAATTACATAGATACATCGATTTTTACAATTTATTACAAATAACAATAGATCAGTCCCAAAAGACATGACAAAAACGTGCTCAAAATAAACTATTGAAAGCGTAACACACATTTGGACTGATTACAGAGACTAGACTGTGAAAATGTTGCTCAACTTATGATAGGATTTTGATGACGGCTTTCTTAATTTTAATAAAACTTGCCCATTTTAAATAAAACTACTGTGCTATATTGTCTATGTATACCATTTTGTCCATATTTTACCTACTTATTATTTTCAGATTTGGGTGAGCTTATAATTAGTTAAAATCAGTCATAAATGGAATTTTTGAAATTATGTTTAGCGGTTTGTAATCTAGAATAGAATAGATAATATTGTTAAGGCTTGGAAAACTAACCATGATTATTTTTTATAATCTTTTTAATATATCATGATTATATATCATTTCAATAATACTCTATCGAAACCTTATGCATTTTTAAATACATCAAAAACCAATGCTTTATTTGCGAATATTCTATTTAATTTTATGATTCTCCCGCATCGTGTTTTAGTAGAATCAATTTCGAGCCCGTTTCCATTACGAATACTCCTCGATTTTTCGAAAAGTATCGAATGCGGTTACCACAACTATAAATACGCCACAAAGGACACTCGGCGCCGCATTTTGATCTCGCAACCGCGTCACGCGCACAATAAGGATAAACCCGCGCCTGGGTAATAATTTATTTAAATTTTTTCTCGGAGCTTTAATGATATTCAAATAGTGAAACTTTTCAAAAAATATGTATCTACGGCAACAGCAAAAAGGCGAATTCGATAACGTTATTAAAACAAGTCAAGGGTCGCTGTGAGGTTATTATGCCATAAAACACATGTTCAATATGTTTTGGGACGACTTGAAAAGGGTCGCTTCGGTGACTTATACTGTATATATTTTTATAATAAATCTTGCCCATCGGTCGGTCGTGTGTTTTATTTTTATTAAATTTCAGAAAACAAAAGATATATGTGTTGTTGCGATTTTTAATAAGGGCCGGCGCTGGTTCTTCGAAATGTGTCAAGCTTGAAGAAATCTCTGATAAACATCGCTCAGCGAATGGATAATTTTTTATTCAAGGGTAGAACTTTTATATATATTTTTGTACATTTCTTTACGTTATTGTCTATTTCATACATTAATTGTATTATGTTTTATATGCCAAATACATTATATATTGGATAATGCGGGGCACAAAGGTCCAATTTAAATTTGACCAATTATATTATGTAAACCAAACCAGTTACATCACGAAAAATTACACATGCCAAACAAACAACTATCTGACTATTTTCGGTAAAACTCTCAGCTAATTCATTGTTGAATTTTTTTTTATTTTATTAAAATGGCCTAGTTCTATACAGACATTTTAGCAATATCAATTGAATATCAATTGAATACATATTACATATATTACACAATAATATACATTACAAAATATTACTTCTGTATGAATGTATAAATAATAATAATAATAATAATAATAAAACTGAAGAAAAAATAATAATAATAACTTATCATCATTAACTTGATTTCCGTAAATCCCTACAATTTCGTATTACAATCATTCATGAAATCCATAATTCATTTTTGTAGAAATGTGTATTTCAAAAATCTGTACCCCGGTCTTTTTACTGCAAATTTAAACGGCCGTGGAGCAAACAGATTCAATGTCTTATTTTAATTTTAAAGAATTTTTGCAAAATAGTAGTTACATTATGTGACCAATGCAAAATATAAATATCATGGATGCATTTTTTACAGAGATAACACTGTAAATAGCATTTATTTGGATTTCGAGAAATATTCATCAGCAGAGTTGAAAAACAATATCTCTTTTAGAATTGCTTTTTTTAATTTATTTTATTTTTTATTTGCTATTTTTTAATTTTTACATCTTTGCTAGGGTAAAGGTTCAGTTGATTTACTTAAATATTATTTTAAGGTTTTGTAAACTAAGCAACAGCGGTCATAATCAAAACAAATAACAACGAAAGAGAAAATTTTATTTGTTATGGATTTTCAAACATCAACAAAAATATAATATGTTTATAAATTCTTGTTCATCGGAAGTAAATTCAAAGAAGTGAAAACAAACAAATTGTTCTATAGAAATGAATTGATTAAAATTCGGAAATCGCAATAAATTTAAAAATTGAGTAAATTTAAAATTTGAAGTATATATATATTATTAACTTCACGAAGAAGAGGTTTATGTTTTCATCAAAAAATCCGATTCGCTAATTTTATGTTTTCTCGGCGTTTGAAGCCATTCTGAATCGAACGAGACCAAATTTGGAAAAAGTATGTATGTGTGTGTATGTGAACAGATTTTTTGCCGTAAATCGACGTTTTCTCAAAAACGGCTGGAACTATTTCAAAAATTTAAAAGCCATTCGATGTATCTCGATGAGGACTATTGTTTGCCAGTTTTGTGCGACGATCGGCCTAACGGTTTCTTTGTAATTGGAAAAAAGTGGTTAAGTTTTCGTCTACATTTAAGCTCATACTACCGAATCGATTTTAAAAAATAAATAACTGATCGAAAGACATTAGTTGGGAATGATACTGATTAGTTTTAGGTGAAAATCTACCAAACCATTTTTTTGTAATTAACTGTTGAAAAAAAATTTAAGCCCATTTTTATGGAACTTTTTTTGGCGATACATATTATGGTCTTATAGAGCTGACTGAAATATTACGGCCTTGCTACAAGTAGTTTAATTTTAATAAATCGTAAAAGCTTAAGATAAGGAGTAGTTTTTTTTTGACGTTTGTTAAAATTAAAATTAGATGCTTTACGTGGTAAAACGATAGAGTACTTGGTCTTAATGAACATACTAAACCATTAAAGACCTACGGAAAGTAGTTCAATTAAAAAATTACTGATTTTTGAACATTTTCTTCAAGAAAATCCGAGTTAACGAGGTCGTTTGTTTTCGATTATGTGTAATAAATCCACTTGGGATACTTCTATTGACTCATAAATTAAACTTAAATTAAATTAACATATCGGGAAGTTCATGTAACTTGCCCCAAGGCAAAATACCAATACCAATTAGTTAAATATACATTTACTTTTACAATAAATATTTAAATAATTAGGTGAAATATATATTTTTTGTTGAAACAGTTTTTCACAATTACTAGTTTTAAATGGCATTTTGTTTGACAAGTTGCATGAACTTCCATATAGGTGTCAATATCAATAAGAATTTAAGTTTAGCTATTGAAAAGAAATTTTTAATTGTTTAGTTTGAAAATAAAGTTTTCTTTTTAAATTAAAACTAATCTATGCGTTTTTCAATCGATATCATTCAAACAGACTTAGAGTACATGTAATTGTATTATATAATTGAACATACACTGTGTATGTCCTGAAAGCGCGACTAATTATTCTAAACTCAAATGAATTTGTGCGTTAGAACTATGAAGATCATTTATATATATATATATATATATATATATATATATATATTTATTATTTCATAAAATACATATTAATGCATATGGCTTTATTCGATAATCGATTGCTCCTCTTTCTTATCATTAATCTTGATGATAATTTTCCTTCAAACACGTTCCAATATTCTAATTAGCCAATAATTAATATCAATAGAATTGCTCAGATGATAATTTGCATGGAACTACCTACATGAAGCGGGTGTCTCGCACCGAAATAATTACCTGGCCGTGTTTCGCACAAACGTTCGTTGATTATCACTACTTGGGACTTGTACGAATCTCGGGTGTGACTGAACAAAATATCAATCATGAATAATTGATTGTCTAACTAGTTGACATGCGTGTAATATTAATATTATTCCTACGGATGGTGTTGTACGGTACCTCTTCCTCGTAATTACCGACTACAAACAGCGGGGTAGTTACGGCGTACAGGTGCTGTCGTTAAACTAATGTCGATATACGTGGCGGTGTTTCCTAATCAAAGTGCTCGCCGAGAGAATACCATCCTATCGATGTATTCTATTATATTATATTACATTATATTCTATTAGATTCGATACAAACGATTGCCATTACGACGCTCGGTCACGTTTTACAGAGCTAACTTTTGGAAATTTGTTTAAATTTTTGAACTATTATTGTTAAGAATTAATTCTTAATGTTAGTGGATATTTTGCAACGTACGCCATGAATGGGTTTTTCTTCTATTTTTATAGAATTTTTAAAAAAGCGCGTCTTATTGTTCCAAGCTTTATATTATATCATTATATAATATTTTAGGATGTTCGATAAAACTATGCGTAGAGTAGGGAGGGACACAAAGGTCCAATTTGACGTTAAGCAATTATTATGTAAAAACCAAATCGATTATATCACAACAAATATCAATAAAACCATCTGACTACATTTAGTAAAACACCCAGCTAGTTTATCATTGTAGAAACATTTTTTTTCTATTTTTCAAAAATTTGTCACACAGTTCATTTTACCACATAGGCTGGGTAAAAAAAGACAGTTTGGGGGCAAACATATCCAATATCTTAATTTCTAATTTAAAGGTATTTTACGAAATAATAGCTAATATATTGAATCAAAGCAACATATAAATTTCATTAGATTGGAAACATTTTTTACTAAGATAGATGTATTAAGCTTTGTCTGGTATTTTGTCAGAAATATTTATTACAGAGGTCATATGACAATTATTTAACTTATCTCTTTTAAAATTGCCTTCTTTAACTTAATTTACTTTTTGTTTATTCTTTTCTCATTGTTTACACTTTTGACAAAGTAATGTTTTAGTAGGTCCTTTTTATCCCACAAATATAAGCTTCATTAGAAGTTATTTAAGAAAATCTATTGAATCTAAATTAAAAATAACACTCCATCTTATAAGGCAATTAAATAACGTATACTTAAATACCATATTACTAAACAACAGTGCTCACAACCAAAACAAATAACAACAAAAAAAGTACGTATCTCATAATAGCGCCGTCGACGTCGTAATAATCAAGGTGATGGCTGGTTCTACTTTTTAATAATGTTGTTAAAAATTCCTAACTATACTCGTTTTTAAGATATTGGGGTTAAATTTTTGTACCTGCGGACCTTTGAGCCCCGCCCTACCCTAATATAATAACACTGTTTGTAATACTATAATACTTTCTTAACTAATTGTAATGGTATTGGATGAAACTATCTACTTTGCATATTGATCATACTCAAAGAAGTACTTGAAATGGCAAAACAATTTACCAATTACAATAAGAATTTGAAATTGTGGAAAATTTAATAAGAAATTTGGTCTTTTCAAGAGTAGCTAAATTTATGAACTTAACAACGCATTATTTATCAATTCTAATTAATTTCTGTAATATGGATCAAATGCATGTAAACCTAACAGAGTATGATGTGGGCTTAAAGGATTGTGGGTAGAAGGGTCCACCACCCATATCTCAAAAACAAGCAAAGTTAAGTTTCAGCAATATTTGAAAGTAGAAGGAAAAAGATGTATAACCAGCCATCACATTTGTTCTTGCGACGTTGCTATACGGAGATAAACGAAAATGTTTGAACATCCATTTCAAAACTATGTTATTTTGTTTTTTTTTATTGTGAGCACTTTTGTTTAGTTTACAAGACCTCAATATAATTTTTAAGTGTACGTTATTCGTCTAACAATGTCGAATTTAACCGTTAACCTCTATAAAATCATACACGTGGATAAGGTGAAAAGACTGAACTGAATGTTCACCCTGGCAAAGGTGTAAACAATAAAAATAGTTTAAAAAGTAAATTAAGTTAAAACAGCAATCTTATAAGAAATGATCAAAATAAATAGTTATTCTAATCTATCTGCTGGTTAATATTTCTGACGAAATACCAGATCAAGGTTATATATATATATAGTGTTAAACAAGCGTCGAATACACCTCAATGATGCTGTTATCACTTTGTAGACAATTAATTACTACACTGTTAAACGCTTGTGTTTAAAGATATTAGAGATAAAACTATGAAAAAAAAATTAAATAATTGAGTAACTCATGTACGAGCTAAATTTCTTAATATGTTCTTAGTCTCGCAATTTATTGAATACTAAAAATTATAAATTTGAAAATATAATATAAAAATTATTATGACGCTGCCTGGAAGAGATGGCATCTTACAAAAAACTACAAAATTAGGAAAATTTCTATAATCCGTTAAATACGGATGGCAATAAATCTTGTCCATTTCTTTGGAAAGGTATATGTATTCATAACCAAGTTAAATTTGATGCAATAATCTGTATTCTTTTGTATTGAAAGAAATTTATTATTATAATAGTATTTAAAGATATCAATTTACTTAGGCTATTGTAGAAAGAATACTTAATATGCAGTAATATCCGGTGTCTACATAAAGTAAATAATATTTTAAATATTTAAAATGTGGCGGATATAGCTCATAGGTAGCATCTTCGACTCACATGCCGGAGATCGTTGGTTCGATTCCAGGCACTTCCTAATGAATTATAATAACGAATTTGTATATGATAATATAGAATTGTAATTGAATAAGTTAGTATCAGTAGAAAAAATGAAGAAGATGGATTTAGAAGAAAGAAGAATGAGTTAAAAATGAAGATAATATAAAACGAATTAATAGAAGAAGTATTTGAAATAAATAGTGTTTTGACTAAGAATTTGAAATGTTGTGTTAAAATTAATTAGAATCAGAAGTAAGAAAATGAATTAAAAAAATAATGTTGAATAAATAATAAAAGAAAGGTTGTAGGTGGCTAAATGCTTCATGTAAGCAAGGCCAATTAAAAAACAAATTAAAACGAATTCTTAACAAAAATGATAAAAATATTTCAAAAAAATCCTTAACATATAGTGTTACATATTTATGTATAAAAATGTACCCATGAAATTCATATTTAACATTGGTTGAATAAAGTAGCTATTATTTGAGAAATCCCTTTAAACTTAAAAAAATGCATTGGACCGGTTTGCCCTCTGGCCGTTTTGAAAAACAGCAAAAAAAATTTCTACTATGACGAATTAGTTGCGAGTTTCAAAAAATTTCTACTATGACGAATTAGTTGCGAGTTTCACTTAACATGTTCAATAGTTGTTAGTGTGATATGCGTTATTTGTTGTGACATAATTGGTGTGGTTTTCACAATATAATTGCTCAAATCAAATACGACCTTTGTGTCATGTTCTACCTTATGTATGAGTGTGATATTCTTTCTTTGACAGTTTCGCGAAAAATAAATATCGCTTTTTATTTACGTAAGTTTCTATTTCCTTCGCCTCTCTATTTTTATCTCTATTTGTAGCAACATCCGTGTAGATTGTAGAACATGGAGAACATTATGTTGCAGTCGTATTCGTAACCGTTTTGCGTCTATTACTTACCGCCCTCGATCTTTTTATCCCGCTCGGCGTGGAAACCGACGAATCGCTCATCGGACGAGCGGGCGTTATAGAAAGAAACCGACTTGTATGGCTCAGACGTAACTCTTCCTCAAAGTCACCTCAGAGGGCAAAGAATCCTATCTGCCTGAGAAATATGTACACGGCACACAGTATTGTGCGAACTCACTATTCTTAAAGGAAAACGGCAAAGAAAAGGCGAAAGAACTCTTAAAGTTGGGCCACAACAATGAATGCCTAGTCGTTATGTCACTAAAAAGATATGGACAATACATTCGAATAGAACGAGCGGCAGAGTTTGTGTATTAAATTTTATATCCATGGCGCAAACTAATGTTTTTCTATGTCAAAAGGTGATATTGTGACCCAAATATGGAAATATGGCTTGTAGTATTATGTGCTGTTATTTGAATAACATACTAATGGTTTTCAAAAAACCGTTTCTGACTAATGTAATGCACATATAAAACAATTGGACATAAATTATTGCTTAGGTTTTATATTTTATAACAAAAAGTATATTGAATTTAATGATAGGGTAGGGTGGTGCACAATATCAAGCAAACAAATAAAAAAATCCCAGCTAAGTCATCATTGTAGAAAGGTGTTTTTTGCTGTTTTTTTTTTTTAAAAAAAAAGTGTCACCGGATCTTTTTACCCTATAGGCGGCGTAAAAAAAGGGAGCCAGGGGGCAAAACAGGATCAATGTCTTATTTTTGATTTTAAAGGAATCTTACGAAAGCAACATTATTAAACCAATGAAAAATGTAAATTTAATGAGTATATTTTTCGTACTTTGTATATAACATTGATCTGGTATTTTGTCAGAAATATTAATGGAGTTGAAATAACTATTTATTTAATTTATCTCTTTAAAACTGCTTTTATAATTTAATTTGCTTTTTTGTTCGCCATTTTTATTGTTTACACCTTTGCAAGTTTAAAGGCTCAGGTGGCACTCTTTTTTACCCCATACACATTTAGGCTTTTATAAAGGTTATATAAAAGAGCGGTTGAATCTGACATTAAGTAAATAATACATTTCATAAAACATTTAAATATTGTAGACTTCAGCATCATATTAAGGTCTCGTAAACAAAATAATAATGCTCTCAACCAAAAAAAAACTAACAAAAAAAAAAAAACTTTTGTTATGGATTTTTAAAGTTTGCCCTTTATCTAGCGATAGCGACGTTGTAAGAATCAAGGTGATGGCTTGATCTTTTACCCTTTACTTTCAAATATTGTTATTATTATTTTTTAACTTTACTTGTTTTTGAGATATCGGTGGTGGACCTTTTCACCCGCGGACCTTTGAGCCCCGCTCTATCCTACATCATTTTAAACTAGTACTTGGCATTTTACCTCAAGACAAGTTACATAAACTTCCTGGTATGTGTAAATAATCGACATAATCACGTGTTGATATTTAGCAACTTCTAAAATTGCAACAATTTTTTTTTAATTTTGGCACAGTCCATTATTCCAATCAAAGATATTTAATAATTACGACAGTTTTCGTGTGTTAATAATGTTATAGAATTTTCAGAAGTACAAAGATTTATTAATGACCTAGAAATGACCCGGCTGATCTTTACCAAAAACTAATCAGCACATCAGAATTTAGTGCACTTTAATTAATACAATTAGTATATAAACAGTTTGTTCTTAAGATAAAAATTGAAAATCGCATTCGTTAGTTTCTAATTGAAAGCGACAACTATATTTTTGAAATACACAGTTGAAAACTTTATCTCAACAGCTAAATCTGAAATCTTTTTGATATAGTCTAATATTTAAATGTATCGGGAAGTTTACTTGACTTATACCTGATCATAGCTGAAGATTGAAAAAAAAGAGTGCGCGTAAAGTTCACACGCGATTGAAGTAAAACTTATTTGCTACTGTACAAGATGGCATTTAAGTAAAAATAAATACATCATATAACAATTTTGAATAATGTTTATTAGTAATATGGTAATACTCGTGATGCACACATTTATTAGTGTGAACCATTATACACATTCATATAATGATAAATTATAAATTATATATTTGTAATAGCATTAAAAATATGTATAATATTTAAACACAATAATGTAATTAAAGTCATACTTCAAATATGACATGATCGGTTTGTCATTGTAATTAGCATTTAGAAATAAACCTTCATTAGAAAAATGAAGTAATTGCTGATTAACAACTTCTATAATATCCGTTTACAAAACAGCAAACAGTGTTTTGGCAACTTCACTCATCATGAAATAATTCTGTTTGAAGAACTTCATGTAATTAAAATTAACATACATTCATTGACTGATAGTACTTTTTCGCTGGCGATATAATCTTATTCTTTGAACAGATGTAATATCTGTTTTGCCTAAAAAATATTTTCCATTTCAACAACTTCAAAGATTTATAGAAACTACGAATAATATAGAAATTATTTCAATAAACTTATGTTTCATACACGGCGCAAATGCTGCATTCGTTTTATTATTTTTATTATAATTATTTACGGGGGATAGGATAAAATATTTATCTGATTCAGGCATTTTTCATTAAATCAAGATTTGTACTACGATGTAACTTTAAAATGTTTATTTATCTATGCCGATTTTCTTGTTGATATCGGTACGCATACAACGTTGACGCCGGTACGCTACGCATACAACGTTGATGCCGGTACGCATACAACGACAGATCTCTATTCACATACGCGACGACTATCACAATCGACCGATTGTGATTATCTTATCTGCCGCAACGCACTTTCGTTGCATTTGTACGGATTTACACACTAGTCGCGCCTAAAAAAGTTTTACTTCAAAAATGAACTTTAGTTTGCTTCAAATAAAGAATTTTATTTGTAAATATTATTTCAAGTTTTGTACCATTTTTATTTATACTACAAATTTCAATATCTCCTAAATTCTGGGTGAATATTTGCTCGAACAACGTCATACACTACTAGTTTAGTTCAAAATTTGTATTTCATCCACAGCATAACAAGCAAAGAAATGTTTTGCGCAATTATGTTTTAATTTCTCTGTCCTGAACACTCTAATGAGTTGATGAGGCGAGATGGTGCTTTCAAATTAGTCGCTTAACTTTTGATTTTCTTCTTGTCCTCTTCCTAGCACGTTGCTCGAGTTCGAGCAAATTACAGGTAAAAAGACGAACAAAGTGGTCAAGTCTTTGTCAAGGCAAAATATTGTACGGACGACGAGCTCTTTGATCTTTTGAACTTCAATATGTTTGATGATTTTTCCTGCATACGTTTATGCACATTAATAAAATGATTGGAATAGAAAATTTATCTTCCGTCGTACACAAAAATGTTTTATTTATTTTTACGTTTCTAATTCATCTAACTATTTTTACAATAAATATGTGTAGGATATGTGTATGTTAAATTCTGCCATCTTTTTAACAATAAGCCATTTTATTTGTATTTACAATGCGTATGTTTTTTTGTAGAACCTGTTTCGAACGTTTTGTAGATGCAGTTTAGACTCTTTGTCGGTTTATTTCAGCGCTTTTGATGTATCCAATGCACATATCTAAAAATAAGTAATATGATTTCAATAATATGCATAATTTTTAAATTTTTATCAATGAACAGAAATAAATTAAATTTTACTATTGAAATTCTTCAAATTTTGCAGTCAGCAAAAACATTTGCTTTCAATTTATATTTAATTTTCTTATCTATAAATTGAATTGATACTGAATATATGATTGAACATAAAACTTGCTTTGTAAATTATAAAAAAAATATTTTTTTGCATGTCTTCTACGTCTGTTCAAACATATAATGAGTTTTTTTTTAAACAAAAGATTCATGATTATTTTACTCATGTTGCTCTAGTAAGCTAATTTAGGTATTGAGTGAATTTCTAGCAAGTTACCTTAGTATTGATAGTAATTCAAAAGGAAAAAGCAGTACATGATTATATTGGAGTATTTTTATTATGGTATGAGAAGAAAATAGTTTGTGAAGCTTCAAAAAAATTGTTTATACCGAGAGCAAGTCCTTCTTATCTAGCCTATTCAATTAATATAAAAGTGTTTTTTTATTAAAATTGTTATTTTAAATAGCAATTTCAGTTGGAACTCCTTTTCTCATCAAGAAGTAATAATGGTATCCCATAGGTGTATTTATTATATATCAATCTTGAATTTTCTGTTGCTCGCGAAGAAATGTCAGCGTGACAGACGAACGATTGATCAAATCATTAGGGAGTAAATTCTCATTTTCCGAACGAGCATGTTGTTCTTGTCTATCTTATACCTAGAAATTTGCATATTCTTGCATTTAAACGTATCTTTGTTTATACACATCACACAATTAATTTTATCAGATATAATTGTTTATCTGTGTATACATGTTATGATTTTTCTTTGTAGCTTGCACATCAAAAACAGAAATTGTTTGTTTTACTCGCGAGTGATATGTGTTTACAATGGAATATTTTAGAAAGTTTGTTATCATCTTCAGCGTCTCTACTCATTTAAAAGATAAATCTAAGAATTATTACATAGCATTTTATTCGGTTTAGCGATTTTGGAGATGCGGAGCAAAAAGTGCAGAGAATAAGAGAACGGCGCATCCGGTTAGAGTGATTCAAGAAGCATATTGCTTGTGTCGTCGGTGTTAGTTTATTAAGTTTTGTTATGTTGTGTTTCGGTAAGAAAATAATAAACACTCTAAACATGCTATGCCAAAACTGTAAAATTGAAAATTTCATGTAAATTTTGTGACGCTCACTGTCATATTGTAATCATTTTATTCACTTTTGTTTTATTGTTATTTCCAATGTTGCATTTTAAATTCGAATAGAAATTGTGATTTCATGTTAATTTCAATAAACATTTCTACTAAATAAGTTATCTTTACAGTTTTCGATTCCATTCGTCAACTTCTCGTCGCCTCCACAGTTTCTTGTGTGACAATTGTCCTCGTTGGTCTCGTCGTCGTTGACGCTTTATTTTCATTTTTATCGTCATATTTTGAATATTATTTTCTTTGTATATGCGTCTGACGCGTCTTTTGTGCGCGTTTTCGCCAACAAAAGAAAATATCCATCTTCCTGTCTGGGAGCGAAACGTCGCGGCAAATACGCCGCGTAAAGGATAATGAACGGTATGTCGAAACCTCAGGTTTTGCAAACGGCGGAAAGTTTTTAATCCTAGATATAGTCATGAGGACTTAAAATTGTAAATTTTCTCTCTTGAGCTTTATTGCATTTTGCGATATAGATAGTTAACTCTTTGGGGACGGCTGTCCACCTGAGTGGACAAACATACTTTGTGAGGCACAGGCTATTTTATAAACAATGACTCAGTTTGCATCGAAAAGTTGAATAAATTACATATAGCAATTTTAAACAGTGTTGTATTTTGAAAATAATTTTAACTTATTTTAGTAGTATTTTTAGCCTTTTACTTCGCTATGTAGTCTTTTTTTAATATTTAAAACAACCGAGCGCTTAAATATGGCAAAACGACTGGTAAATTTTGTGAATTAAGCAGTAGTGAAAATAAGTTTCAAATAGACATTCATACAGACGATTCCCCTTCAATAATCGAGTTTGACATACATCAACAAACACCCCGACAACAAATGCCAAGCAATATAAGGCATCCAATAGATTATTTTACTTTATATTTTACAAATGAATTATTAGACAATATAATAGAAAAAACAAACCATTATGGCAGCAAAAAAATGAACAAATATACTGACTAATCAGTGGTATATTCTAAATGCGAGTGATAAAAAAGGGATTGTATTGTCTGTTCTGACAGAAAAGCACTAGGAGGAAGGCGGCGAACAACATTTTATTGTAAAACATGTCAAAATCATCCAGCTATGCATTTTGGAAAGTGTTTTTGAACGTCACCATTCTTTATAAAATGATCAAAAATAAATTAATATTATAAATGTATGTCCTTCAATAACCACAAATTTTTATCAAACAAATTGCATAACATACACAATGAAATCAAGTTTACAGCCGGTACAGTAGATTGTTTTGAAATCGGTGCCGTACCGTAAGTGTTAATATGTTTCGAGCGCTTTGTTTTGTATTGTAATATTTGAAAAGGTTGTGTGGAAATACACTAACGCACACGCGTAGGGTAGAGTGGGGCTTAAAAGTCCGCGACTTAAATGGTCCTGCACCATTTTTTTTTAAAAAATAGGTAAATTATAGTATTTCAAACGATATTATATTAAACCAAAGAGCGAAAGATGTGTAACCAGTCGTTGTCTGAAATCAGAAGAGTTGGCTATCGCGGTATAACCGACCACATAGTCATTTTTTAAACGCAAGTTTTATTTATTATCGTTTTTTCGTTTTGAGCAGTGTTATTCAGTTTTTGATACCTAAATACAATTCTTAAATATTTAATTGTTTTATACGGAGCGTTGTTATTTTTTAAGTTAGATTCTACAGTTTTTTATATAAAACTTCTAAAATAGGTTATATGTGGTTTGGGTAAAATCGACAAGCTAAACCTTGAGACTGGCAATGGTGTGAACAATAAAAAAATCGTAAATAAATATGTGTCATATTTTCAATTGAATATAATAGAAGATGAAAGTATTTTTTATCGTTAGTGTTATAAATAATGTTTAATCCTTTCGGGAACAGCGTGCCGCTCATTGTCAGTTTCTCTACTGAATGGTCTGGCACAACGATATATTCCAAGATATTTCTATGATTATTAATAAAAAATGTGAATGACTAGGCAAATACAATATCGAATGTAGTCTAGGGATGAATTTTTATACATAGCATATCATATGGATATCGGACGATGTGTTAAAGAATTCAATCGATCTGTCATATTGTCATGCAAAATAAATTTGCATTGCAGTATAATCTATCCATTGCCGTAGTATCTGGACCATAAAAATAAAAATGCTTTAATAAAGTGTTGAGATTACAATCAATAAATTTTTCATTTCGCAAATGGCACGCACATCTGCGTTTCACTTTCGCCAAATCCCGAAAGTATGTTATTGTTAGAGCCCGATAGCTTTAGTTTATCATCATTTACGGTGGAGACCGCGATTCATTCAAAAGAACGCAATGAAGAGACAGACGAAGAACTATAATCGGCTTTGCCACCTCTGAACTACGACAACTCCTATATGTCACCTGGCCGGAAACAAATGTTAGACGAACGCGATAAAAATTGTGCAAAGTTGAACCGGGGAACTTTTTCAAAGCGCCGTTTGTTTTTGAAACTGTAATTCGAGCACGAGAGACTATATGTAACTTCTCTATAAGAAAATAAAGTGGAGAATTTGTCTTCATGCGTATACTTACGAATATTATATTTTGTAAACGGTGATAAAATATGCATTATGTTGGCTGTACTTTTATTGCAAAGTACAATTGTATATATACGAGTAGGGTAGAGCAGGGCATAAAGGTTCAATTTGACTTTGAGCAATTAAATTGTGAAAACCAAACCAATTATATCACAACAAATAACACATATCAAACGAACAAATATATGTCTATTTTCAGTAAAACTCCTAGCCAATTCATCATTGTAGAAAATTGCTTTTTTTGCTTTTGCAAATTATACCTGGCTTTTTTCACCACAATGGCGGGATAAATTCGGGCAGGCATAGGGCAAATAGATCCAACGTCTTATTTTTAGATGTAAAAGGAGCTTAGTTACATTATGCAATACAAAATATAATTTACCTCTGTACATTTTTACAGAGAAAACACTGCTTATATTCTTGCTCAGGTATTTGGTCAGAAATATTCATCAGCACAGTTGAAATAACACTTTATATAAATAAATTGCCTTTTTTCACTTAGTTTACTTTTTTTATTGAAGTAAAACTTCTTTAAACGCGACTAAGGTGTAAATCCGTACAAATGCAACAGAAGTTCGTTACGCCCGAACTGTTCGTCATTCGCTCTCGATTAGATCTTCTTTATACGGGTCGATTGTGATTACCTGTCGTGTATGTGAATAAATATCTGTCGTTGTATGCGCACCGATATCAACAAGGAAATCGGCATAGGTAAATAAACATTCTAAAGTTACATCGTGGTACAAATCTTGATTTAATGAAAAATGCCTGAATCGGAAGAATATTTTACCCTGTTCCTTGAAAATAATAAAACAAATGAAACATTTGGGTCGTGTACTAAACGTAAGTTTATTGATTAGAAATTATTTCTATATTATTCGTAGTTTCTATAAATCTTAAAGTTATTGAAATGGCAAATATTTTTTAGACAAGACAGATATTACAGCTTTGTCAATTTTTGTTAATGATGAAAAAGGGCTCGCTAGACTTGAATCAGAGGACTCGGGTTCGATTCCACTTCGAATAGCATGTTGTAAAGCAGTGGTGACAACAATTTTTACTTCGAAATATAGATAGCAATATGTTTCTAAGAGAAAATACACCCGGCATTGCTGCACCAATGAAAATAATTGCCCTATTACAGAAATTGTAATAATAATATATCATACAGATGTGAGCATTTTATTTATTTATTTATTTATTTATTTATTTATTTATTTATTCATAAGCAAGCCGTAATCAATAATAATAGATATTATTTCAGGCTCTTGTCAAATAAAGGATAGTAATTTTATAATAATCATAGTAGCTGCACGAATTTAGCTTCTGAAAAAAAGAGCTGAAAAAAAGCATTCGAACATTAAATACAATGTTCATCATCAAGTTCATTATATTAAAGTCTATTTGACCACCAGACAAGCTCAAAATTCTTGCACAAGGTTGCAAGTTATACTCATTTAAAATCGTAAAAATTAAAAAAAAAAATAAAATAGCAATAAAAAAAAATTAAAAAAATATGGTTGTACAGACAATCAAATGGTCAGACTACATAGATAAAGGATAAGGATTATGCAAGAAAATAGTTATTGAAATCAAATTACTAACGTTTAGATGATAACGTTACGACTAATTAAACTTGTTATGACTAATCTCGACCAGAGCATCCATTAATGAAATTGCTTATGAATAAATAAATAAATTATATCGTATTGCCTGTTCATTCTGAATTGAGTATAGGAATATCGAACTGTGTAATAAACATCCATCAAACTATCCCCCGCCTCCGAGGAGTATTCTATTCGCAGATTTCGTCCATTATAAATTCATAATGCGTCTTTGGGCCGTCGCTAAGGGACTGCGATTCGCGTCCTCCTTAACGGCATCCGGAGTGTATTACTCCCGGAAACAACAAACTTGCTCAAACTTTCTGAAATATGTTTAATATATTATTCACTGATGTGGAAAACTTATAAATTGTATATCTGGGAGATTCCTTATTTTTACGTCTCTCGGAATTCTATTTGTTTCACTTTGATCTACCGAAAAGAAAGTTTTTCGCGGACATGAGACAAATGCATCGATATTCGAAATTCAAACTTTGCGATATTTTATCGTTGAAA
>NW_020538040.1:103989043-104023394 GCF_003426905.1 Ctenocephalides felis
TTGGACCGGTTTGCCCTCTGGCCGTTTGAAAAACAGCAAAAAAAATTCTCTCTACTATGACAATTAGTTGCGAGTTTCAAAAAATTTTCTACTATGACGAATTAGTTGCGAGTTTCACTTAACATGTTCAATAGTTGTTTAGTGTGATGCGTTATTTGTTGTGACATAATTGGTGTGGTTTTCACAATATAATTGCTCAAATCAAATACACCCTTGTGTCATGTTCTACCTTATGTATGAGTGTGATATTCTTTCTTTGACAGTTTCGCGAAAAATAAATATCGCTTTTTATTTACGTAAGTTTCTATTTCCTTCGCCTCTCTATTTTTATCTCTATTTGTAGCAACATCCTTGTAGATTGTAGAACATGGAGAACATTATGTTGCAGTCGTATTCGTAACCGTTTGCGTCTATTACTTACCGCCCTCGATCTTTTTATCCCGCTCGGCGTGGAAACCGACGAATCGCTCATCGGACGAGCGGGCGTTATAGAAAGAAACCGACTTGTATGGCTCAGACGTAACTCTTCCTCAAAGTCACCTCAGAGGGCAAAGAATCCTTCTGCCTGAGAAATATGTACACGGCACACAGTATTGTGCGAACTCCACTATTCTTAAAGGAAAACGGCAAAGAAAAGGCGAAAGAACTCTTAAAGTGGGCCACAACAATGAATGCCTAGTCGTTTATGTCACTAAAAAGATATGGACAATACATTCGAATAGAACGAGCGGCAGAGTTTGTGTATTAAATTTTATATCCATGGCGCAAACTAATGTTTTTCTATGTCAAAAGGTGATATTGTGACCCAAATATGGAAATATGGCTTGTAGTATTATGTGCTGTTATTTGAATAACATACTAATGGTTTTCAAAAAACCGTTTCTGACTAATGTAATGCACATATAAAACAATTGGACATAAATTATTGCTTAGGTTTTATATTTTATAACAAAAAGTATATTGAATTTAATGATAGGGTAGGGTGGTGCACAATATCAAGCAAACAAATAAAAAAATCCCAGCTAAGTCATCATTGTAGAAAGGTGTTTTTTGCTGTTTTTTTTTTTTAAAAAAAAGTGTCACCGGATCTTTTTACCCTATAGGCGGCGTAAAAAAGGGAGCCAGGGGGCAAAACAGGATCAATGTCTTATTTTTGATTTTAAAGGAATCTTACGAAAGCAACATTATTAAACCAATGAAAAATGTAAATTTAATGAGTATATTTTTCGTACTTTGTATATAACATTGATCTGGTATTTTGTCAGAAATATTAATGGAGTTGAAATAACTATTTATTTAATTTATCTCTTTAAAACTGCTTTTATAATTTAATTTGCTTTTTTGTTCGCCATTTTTATTGTTTACACCTTTGCAAGTTTAAAGGCTCAGGTGGCACTCTTTTTTACCCCATACACATTTAGGCTTTTATAAAGGTTATATAAAAGAGCGGTTGAATCTGACATTAAGTAAATAATACATTTCATAAAACATTTAAATATTGTAGACTTCAGCATCATATTAAGGTCTCGTAAACAAAATAATAATGCTCTCAACCAAAAAAAAACTAACAAAAAAAAAAAAAACTTTTGTTATGGATTTTTAAAGTTTGCCCTTTATCTAGCGATAGCGACGTTGTAAGAATCAAGGTGATGGCTTGATCTTTTACCCTTTACTTTCAAATATTGTTATTATTATTTTTTAACTTTACTTGTTTTTGAGATATCGGTGGTGGACCTTTTCACCCGCGGACCTTTGAGCCCCGCTCTATCCTACATCATTTTAAACTAGTACTTGGCATTTTACCTCAAGACAAGTTACATAAACTTCCTGGTATGTGTAAATAATCGACATAATCACGTGTTGATATTTAGCAACTTCTAAAATTGCAACAATTTTTTTTTTAATTTTGGCACAGTCCATTATTCCAATCAAAGATATTTAATAATTACGACAGTTTTCGTGTGTTAATAATGTTATAGAATTTTCAGAAGTACAAAGATTTATTAATGACCTAGAAATGACCCGGCTGATCTTTACCAAAAACTAATCAGCACATCAGAATTTAGTGCACTTTAATTAATACAATTAGTATATAAACAGTTTGTTCTTAAGATAAAAATTGAAAATCGCATTCGTTAGTTTCTAATTGAAAGCGACAACTATATTTTTGAAATACACAGTTGAAAACTTTATCTCAACAGCTAAATCTGAAATCTTTTTGATATAGTCTAATATTTAAATGTATCGGGAAGTTTACTTGACTTATACCTGATCATAGCTGAAGATTGAAAAAAAAGAGTGCGCGTAAAGTTCACACGCGATTGAAGTAAAACTTATTTGCTACTGTACAAGATGGCATTTAAGTAAAAATAAATACATCATATAACAATTTTGAATAATGTTTATTAGTAATATGGTAATACTCGTGATGCACACATTTATTAGTGTGAACCATTATACACATTCATATAATGATAAATTATAAATTATATATTTGTAATAGCATTAAAAATATGTATAATATTTAAACACAATAATGTAATTAAAGTCATACTTCAAATATGACATGATCGGTTTGTCATTGTAATTAGCATTTAGAAATAAACCTTCATTAGAAAAATGAAGTAATTGCTGATTAACAACTTCTATAATATCCGTTTACAAAACAGCAAACAGTGTTTTGGCAACTTCACTCATCATGAAATAATTCTGTTTGAAGAACTTCATGTAATTAAAATTAACATACATTCATTGACTGATAGTACTTTTTCGCTGGCGATATAATCTTATTCTTTGAACAGATGTAATATCTGTTTTGCCTAAAAAATATTTTCCATTTCAACAACTTCAAAGATTTATAGAAACTACGAATAATATAGAAATTATTTCAATAAACTTATGTTTCATACACGGCGCAAATGCTGCATTCGTTTTATTATTTTTATTATAATTATTTACGGGGGATAGGATAAAATATTTATCTGATTCAGGCATTTTTCATTAAATCAAGATTTGTACTACGATGTAACTTTAAAATGTTTATTTATCTATGCCGATTTTCTTGTTGATATCGGTACGCATACAACGTTGACGCCGGTACGCTACGCATACAACGTTGATGCCGGTACGCATACAACGACAGATCTCTATTCACATACGCGACGACTATCACAATCGACCGATTGTGATTATCTTATCTGCCGCAACGCACTTTCGTTGCATTTGTACGGATTTACACACTAGTCGCGCCTAAAAAAGTTTTACTTCAAAAATGAACTTTAGTTTGCTTCAAATAAAGAATTTTATTTGTAAATATTATTTCAAGTTTTGTACCATTTTTATTTATACTACAAATTTCAATATCTCCTAAATTCTGGGTGAATATTTGCTCGAACAACGTCATACACTACTAGTTTAGTTCAAAATTTGTATTTCATCCACAGCATAACAAGCAAAGAAATGTTTTGCGCAATTATGTTTTAATTTCTCTGTCCTGAACACTCTAATGAGTTGATGAGGCGAGATGGTGCTTTCAAATTAGTCGCTTAACTTTTGATTTTCTTCTTGTCCTCTTCCTAGCACGTTGCTCGAGTTCGAGCAAATTACAGGTAAAAAGACGAACAAAGTGGTCAAGTCTTTGTCAAGGCAAAATATTGTACGGACGACGAGCTCTTTGATCTTTTGAACTTCAATATGTTTGATGATTTTTCCTGCATACGTTTATGCACATTAATAAAATGATTGGAATAGAAAATTTATCTTCCGTCGTACACAAAAATGTTTTATTTATTTTTACGTTTCTAATTCATCTAACTATTTTTACAATAAATATGTGTAGGATATGTGTATGTTAAATTCTGCCATCTTTTTAACAATAAGCCATTTTATTTGTATTTACAATGCGTATGTTTTTTTGTAGAACCTGTTTCGAACGTTTTGTAGATGCAGTTTAGACTCTTTGTCGGTTTATTTCAGCGCTTTTGATGTATCCAATGCACATATCTAAAAATAAGTAATATGATTTCAATAATATGCATAATTTTTAAATTTTTATCAATGAACAGAAATAAATTAAATTTTACTATTGAAATTCTTCAAATTTTGCAGTCAGCAAAAATATTTGCTTTCAATTTATATTTAATTTTCTTATCTATAAATTGAATTGATACTGAATATATGATTGAACATAAAACTTGCTTTGTAAATTATAAAAAAAATATTTTTTTGCATGTCTTCTACGTCTGTTCAAACATATAATGAGTTTTTTTTTAAACAAAAGATTCATGATTATTTTACTCATGTTGCTCTAGTAAGCTAATTTAGGTATTGAGTGAATTTCTAGCAAGTTACCTTAGTATTGATAGTAATTCAAAAGGAAAAAGCAGTACATGATTATATTGGAGTATTTTTATTATGGTATGAGAAGAAAATAGTTTGTGAAGCTTCAAAAAAATTGTTTATACCGAGAGCAAGTCCTTCTTATCTAGCCTATTCAATTAATATAAAAGTGTTTTTTTATTAAAATTGTTATTTTAAATAGCAATTTCAGTTGGAACTCCTTTTCTCATCAAGAAGTAATAATGGTATCCCATAGGTGTATTTATTATATATCAATCTTGAATTTTCTGTTGCTCGCGAAGAAATGTCAGCGTGACAGACGAACGATTGATCAAATCATTAGGGAGTAAATTCTCATTTTCCGAACGAGCATGTTGTTCTTGTCTATCTTATACCTAGAAATTTGCATATTCTTGCATTTAAACGTATCTTTGTTTATACACATCACACAATTAATTTTATCAGATATAATTGTTTATCTGTGTATACATGTTATGATTTTTCTTTGTAGCTTGCACATCAAAAACAGAAATTGTTTGTTTTACTCGCGAGTGATATGTGTTTACAATGGAATATTTTAGAAAGTTTGTTATCATCTTCAGCGTCTCTACTCATTTAAAAGATAAATCTAAGAATTATTACATAGCATTTTATTCGGTTTAGCGATTTTGGAGATGCGGAGCAAAAAGTGCAGAGAATAAGAGAACGGCGCATCCGGTTAGAGTGATTCAAGAAGCATATTGCTTGTGTCGTCGGTGTTAGTTTATTAAGTTTTGTTATGTTGTGTTTCGGTAAGAAAATAATAAAACACTCTAAACATGCTATGCCAAAACTGTAAAATTGAAAATTTCATGTAAATTTTGTGACGCTCACTGTCATATTGTAATCATTTTATTCACTTTTGTTTTATTGTTATTTCCAATGTTGCATTTTAAATTCGAATAGAAATTGTGATTTCATGTTAATTTCAATAAACATTTCTACTAAATAAGTTATCTTTACAGTTTTCGATTCCATTCGTCAACTTCTCGTCGCCTCCACAGTTTCTTGTGTGACAATTGTCCTCGTTGGTCTCGTCGTCGTTGACGCTTTATTTTCATTTTTATCGTCATATTTTGAATATTATTTTCTTTGTATATGCGTCTGACGCGTCTTTTGTGCGCGTTTTCGCCAACAAAAGAAAATATCCATCTTCCTGTCTGGGAGCGAAACGTCGCGGCAAATACGCCGCGTAAAGGATAATGAACGGTATGTCGAAACCTCAGGTTTTGCAAACGGCGGAAAGTTTTTAATCCTAGATATAGTCATGAGGACTTAAAATTGTAAATTTTCTCTCTTGAGCTTTATTGCATTTTGCGATATAGATAGTTAACTCTTTGGGGACGGCTGTCCACCTGAGTGGACAAACATACTTTGTGAGGCACAGGCTATTTTATAAACAATGACTCAGTTTGCATCGAAAAGTTGAATAAATTACATATAGCAATTTTAAACAGTGTTGTATTTTGAAAATAATTTTAACTTATTTTAGTAGTATTTTTAGCCTTTTACTTCGCTATGTAGTCTTTTTTTAATATTTAAAACAACCGAGCGCTTAAATATGGCAAAACGACTGGTAAATTTTGTGAATTAAGCAGTAGTGAAAATAAGTTTCAAATAGACATTCATACAGACGATTCCCCTTCAATAATCGAGTTTGACATACATCAACAAACACCCCGACAACAAATGCCAAGCAATATAAGGCATCCAATAGATTATTTTACTTTATATTTTACAAATGAATTATTAGACAATATAATAGAAAAAACAAACCATTATGGCAGCAAAAAAATGAACAAATATACTGACTAATCAGTGGTATATTCTAAATGCGAGTGATAAAAAAGGGATTGTATTGTCTGTTCTGACAGAAAAGCACTAGGAGGAAGGCGGCGAACAACATTTTATTGTAAAACATGTCAAAATCATCCAGCTATGCATTTTGGAAAGTGTTTTTGAACGTCACCATTCTTTATAAAATGATCAAAAATAAATTAATATTATAAATGTATGTCCTTCAATAACCACAAATTTTTATCAAACAAATTGCATAACATACACAATGAAATCAAGTTTACAGCCGGTACAGTAGATTGTTTTGAAATCGGTGCCGTACCGTAAGTGTTAATATGTTTCGAGCGCTTTGTTTTGTATTGTAATATTTGAAAAGGTTGTGTGGAAATACACTAACGCACACGCGTAGGGTAGAGTGGGGCTTAAAAGTCCGCGACTTAAATGGTCCTGCACCATTTTTTTTTAAAAAATAGGTAAATTATAGTATTTCAAACGATATTATATTAAACCAAAGAGCGAAAGATGTGTAACCAGTCGTTGTCTGAAATCAGAAGAGTTGGCTATCGCGGTATAACCGACCACATAGTCATTTTTTAAACGCAAGTTTTATTTATTATCGTTTTTTCGTTTTGAGCAGTGTTATTCAGTTTTTGATACCTAAATACAATTCTTAAATATTTAATTGTTTTATACGGAGCGTTGTTATTTTTTAAGTTAGATTCTACAGTTTTTTATATAAAACTTCTAAAATAGGTTATATGTGGTTTGGGTAAAATCGACAAGCTAAACCTTGAGACTGGCAATGGTGTGAACAATAAAAAAATCGTAAATAAATATGTGTCATATTTTCAATTGAATATAATAGAAGATGAAAGTATTTTTTATCGTTAGTGTTATAAATAATGTTTAATCCTTTCGGGAACAGCGTGCCGCTCATTGTCAGTTTCTCTACTGAATGGTCTGGCACAACG
Source organism: Ctenocephalides felis (assembly GCF_003426905.1). Lineage (NCBI taxonomy): Eukaryota > Metazoa > Arthropoda > Insecta > Siphonaptera > Pulicidae > Ctenocephalides > Ctenocephalides felis. The sequence continues at coordinate 103,996,189 of NW_020538040.1, forward strand.
ATATATTCCAAGATATTTCTATGATTATTAATAAAAAATGTGAATGACTAGGCAAATACAATATCGAATGTAGTCTAGGGATGAATTTTTATACATAGCATATCATATGGATATCGGACGATGTGTTAAAGAATTCAATCGATCTGTCATATTGTCATGCAAAATAAATTTGCATTGCAGTATAATCTATCCATTGCCGTAGTATCTGGACCATAAAAATAAAAATGCTTTAATAAAGTGTTGAGATTACAATCAATAAATTTTTCATTTCGCAAATGGCACGCACATCTGCGTTTCACTTTCGCCAAATCCCGAAAGTATGTTATTGTTAGAGCCCGATAGCTTTAGTTTATCATCATTTACGGTGGAGACCGCGATTCATTCAAAAGAACGCAATGAAGAGACAGACGAAGAACTATAATCGGCTTTGCCACCTCTGAACTACGACAACTCCTATATGTCACCTGGCCGGAAACAAATGTTAGACGAACGCGATAAAAATTGTGCAAAGTTGAACCGGGGAACTTTTTCAAAGCGCCGTTTGTTTTTGAAACTGTAATTCGAGCACGAGAGACTATATGTAACTTCTCTATAAGAAAATAAAGTGGAGAATTTGTCTTCATGCGTATACTTACGAATATTATATTTTGTAAACGGTGATAAAATATGCATTATGTTGGCTGTACTTTTATTGCAAAGTACAATTGTATATATACGAGTAGGGTAGAGCAGGGCATAAAGGTTCAATTTGACTTTGAGCAATTAAATTGTGAAAACCAAACCAATTATATCACAACAAATAACACATATCAAACGAACAAATATATGTCTATTTTCAGTAAAACTCCTAGCCAATTCATCATTGTAGAAAATTGCTTTTTTTGCTTTTGCAAATTATACCTGGCTTTTTTCACCACAATGGCGGGATAAATTCGGGCAGGCATAGGGCAAATAGATCCAACGTCTTATTTTTAGATGTAAAAGGAGCTTAGTTACATTATGCAATACAAAATATAATTTACCTCTGTACATTTTTACAGAGAAAACACTGCTTATATTCTTGCTCAGGTATTTGGTCAGAAATATTCATCAGCACAGTTGAAATAACACTTTATATAAATAAATTGCCTTTTTTCACTTAGTTTACTTTTTTTATTGAAGTAAAACTTCTTTAAACGCGACTAAGGTGTAAATCCGTACAAATGCAACAGAAGTTCGTTACGCCCGAACTGTTCGTCATTCGCTCTCGATTAGATCTTCTTTATACGGGTCGATTGTGATTACCTGTCGTGTATGTGAATAAATATCTGTCGTTGTATGCGCACCGATATCAACAAGGAAATCGGCATAGGTAAATAAACATTCTAAAGTTACATCGTGGTACAAATCTTGATTTAATGAAAAATGCCTGAATCGGAAGAATATTTTACCCTGTTCCTTGAAAATAATAAAACAAATGAAACATTTGGGTCGTGTACTAAACGTAAGTTTATTGATTAGAAATTATTTCTATATTATTCGTAGTTTCTATAAATCTTAAAGTTATTGAAATGGCAAATATTTTTTAGACAAGACAGATATTACAGCTTTGTCAATTTTTGTTAATGATGAAAAAGGGCTCGCTAGACTTGAATCAGAGGACTCGGGTTCGATTCCACTTCGAATAGCATGTTGTAAAGCAGTGGTGACAACAATTTTTACTTCGAAATATAGATAGCAATATGTTTCTAAGAGAAAATACACCCGGCATTGCTGCACCAATGAAAATAATTGCCCTATTACAGAAATTGTAATAATAATATATCATACAGATGTGAGCATTTTATTTATTTATTTATTTATGTATTTATTTATTTATTTATTCATAAGCAAGCCGTAATCAATAATAATAGATATTATTTCAGGCTCTTGTCAAGCTTATTCATAGTTGATATTAAAAGGATAGTAATTTTATAATAATCATAGTAGCTGCACGAATTTCGCTTCTGAAAAAAAAGAGCTGAAAAAAAGCATTCGAACATTAAATACAATGTTCATCATCAAGTTCATTATATTAAAGTCTATTTGACCACCAGACAAGCTCAAAATTCTTGCACAAGGTTGCAAGTTATACTCATTTAAAATCGTAAAAATTAAAAAAAAAAATAAAATAGCAATAAAAAAAAATTAAAAAAAATATGGTTGTACAGACAATCAAATGGTCAGACTACATAGATAAAGGATAAGGATTATGCAAGAAAATAGTTATTGAAATCAAATTACTAACGTTTAGATGATAAACGTTACGACTAATTAAACTTGTTATGACTAATCTCGACCAGAGCATCCATTAATGAAATTGCTTATGAATAAATAAATAAATTATATCGTATTGCCTGTTCATTCTGAATTGAGTATAGGAATATCGAACTGTGTAATAAACATCCATCAAACTATCCCCCGCCTCCGAGGAGTATTCTATTCGCAGATTTCGTCCATTATAAATTCATAATGCGTCTTTGGGCCGTCGCTAAGGGACTGCGATTCGCGTCCTCCTTAACGGCATCCGGAGTGTATTACTCCCGGAAACAACAAACTTGCTCAAACTTTCTGAAATATGTTTAATATATTATTCACTGAGTGTGGAAAACTTATAAAATTGTATATCTGGGAGATTCCTTATTTTTACGTCTCTCGGAATTCTATTTGTTTCACTTTGATCTACCGAAAAAGAAAGTTTTTCGCGGACATGAGACAAATGCATCGATATTCGAAATTCAAAACTTTGCGATATTTTATCGTTGAAAGTTTAGTTTAGCTATTTAATAATAAACGCATAGTTCGAGTTTGGGAGAAAGCATTTTTCTTGCTAAAAATGAATAGTTAATGAGCGTTCATAGCATAATATGAGAATGAATAAAATGCAATTATATTTTAACAAATAAAAAAAATTATTTCTTATAAATAATAAATTTTCTACTTTTTATAGGAAATAAATTCTTAATTTGTTTGAAGATTTTCATAGTTTAGGCGAACTTGTGGTTTGTTGTAATGGTTTTTTTAAGTAATATATTTTGAGATTCTCTGATTATATTTTTACAAAATAAAAATGAATTGTTGCTAAGCTATTCCTATAGCAAATAAAGTAAAAATAATTTTACAACTGTTGCTCATCATTTTACATATAATTATTTTCTAGAAAAAGTACGGTATGTAATTAACCCCCAATAGAGTAGTTGTCAAGGTGCGTGACGGCCACGCGAAGGCTGCGGATTCAATCTCCGGTATACCCATAAATAGGTAGAGATAATACATTAAGCGTAAGGTAAAAATATAGCGAATAATTAGTAGAAAGTAAGTTTTTTATAATAAGTTTATGAGCAAATAATAATCTAGCAATAATAGATTATTTGTAAGCATAGGAATCGATGATAGATAATAGGTTATTATAATATATTAGGTGTACAACTTTGCTTCCGCCGTTTTTTTTCCAAAATTAAATGCATTATTGCGAAAAAGTGCTTACTGATGTATTATTCAAAGTAATGTCCGTCACTAGCGACAACTTTCTCCCATCTTTCCGGCAATTTTTGGATCCCGGATCGAAAAAAGGAGTCCTCTTTTGACGCTATCCATGAAGCAATTCATTTTTCCAATTTTTCGAAGGATTGAAGATGTTGATCTGCCAGGCCGTGTGCCATCCAACGGAATAGGTGGAAGTCAGAAGAGGCGACATCTGTGGAATACGGCGGGTGGGGCAAGATTTCATTTCAGCGTTTCCAGGTACTTTTTGACCACTTTTGCGACGTGAGGCCGAGCATTGTCGTGTTGGAGGATGACTTTGTCATGTCGCTCTTGATACTGTGGCGGCTTTTCTTTTAGCTCGCGACTAAGGCGCATCAGTTGCGTTCGATAGAGATCTCCTGTGATGGTTTCACCTAGTTTTAAGAGCTAATTGTTCATCTTTGTAGTTTTTTTCTGTTCCACCACCATGTTTGTCTTCAGCATCGAAATCATCATTTTTAAAACGTTGAAACCACTCCCGACACGTTCTTTCACTCAGAGCAGCATCACCGTAAGTTTCTGAGAGCATTCGATGCGCTTCAGCTGCATTTTTTTTTAGAATTGTAACAGAAAAGTGAAACTTCCCACAAATGGCGAGAATTGGGGCAAAAACGGGCATTTTCGAGCGTGAATAATACGAAAACAAGAACAACTGTCACTGAAACGGAGATGACAATTCGTTAAGCATTGTTCACACTCACTTTAAAGGCATTATCATCTATGTATTTCAACCAGCCTCAGCCGGTACAGCCACATATCGGAAACGGCGGAAGCAAAGTTGTACACCTAATATAATAGTATAATATAATATAATAGTATAATAAATAATTATTTTATTCATCATATCATTAGATTAGGTCTTGTAACGTATTGCAATCAAATTACTACTGTACTTATATATTATAATAAAGGTTTTAATAAATGCAAATAATATCAAAATAAATAGAATTAAATGTATATAAATTATGTACTCAATGACTCTTTTATAATTTAATGTAAAGGCTAACTGTGTATAATAGAGTTAATCAATAAGAAATCAATATATTAGTTTACGTTTACTGTGCTGTGCAGTCAGACGATTTTCTCAGGTAGTCAGAAAATATAACCTAGAAACCGCACAAATGTCAAAAAAGCAATGTTGTATAACTGGGTCTTTCTGACTCAGGTTCATAACATACGAGCGACGTTGCAGTTTATGTGTAAAACGCCTAAATGCACAGCAAATAGATAACATTTTGACAGTATTCAGTATGATTCAGTAACATAATTTATGGAAGTTAGAGAGTAACATGGCCTTGCCATAACATTTGTCTGTTATGCGGCAGAATCGATCCCTCAATGTATAATATGTAAATTGATTTCCATCTTCAAATTAACACCTATCGAACATATCGTATTTAAGTATATTTTCCCTTTCAGCTCGGTTATCTGGACGTTGTCGTGCCCCCGGACTTCGTGGCCGAGGACACATCCGGCGATGTTATGGTTCCGGAAGGTGGCGTCGTGAAGCTGACCTGTAGGGCGCGCGGCCAACCTGTTCCTCACGTCCAGTGGCGCCGGGAGGACGGCGGTGACATTGTAATACGCGAACCGAGTGGACAGAAGACCAAAGGTCAGAGATAGATCATTTAATTGAATAGGAAATAGGAATAATTTTACATAATTCTAATAAAATTTATGTAAAATACATGGCTCGTGAATATTGTATATAAAGAAATAAATTAGAACAATATTCATTTGTATCGAATTTGATGCTGAATTTAAATAACCGTATTGCTGTTGTTGAATTTGATGCTGAATTTAAATAACCGTCAACAACTATTTAATTTGTTACTCGAACTTAACCTAATACTAAAAAAGTAAAAAAGAACTATATAAATTTATAAAAACTAAAACAAATCAAATAAGTAAATAATAATAATCAAGTAATTATTTATTTATTTATTTATTTATTATACGCCAATCGGCTATATACAGTTAAATATATAGTAATATAATTATGAAAAAATATTTTATGTTTTCATTGAGTAGTTACACAGGACAGCAAAAAAACATTGTCTAATTGCGTGTGTGACATATGTTTTTCAATGTAGTTTCTACACGAATCTAAAGTCAAAATCTGGAAATTCTCGAAGCTTTGAAAAATGTTCGGTTGTGTCACTTGTTTTTTGATTAGCCATAATCGTTAATTTACCAGTAAACTGAGCAAAAATTAAATTAAATGGTAATTTGAACATTTGTCTACTGAATGTAAACCTATTTCATACAACCCCGTCGTCGGGGGTGTAGACGGTTGTGGCAGGTATAAAAATAGGTTAAGAACAATAGGTATAACCGCCAAAATGGTTTTGTAACGACTTATATTACCCTTAATAGCAATAACACATAACACAACTCAATATAAACATTTGTACACAGCTTATTGATAAAATATAACAATATAAAGCAAAACAATTATTTGAACAAAGTTAACAATAATTCTTTGCAAAATCTTTTTTTATTGAATGTTTTTTTTTCCTTTCTCTTTCATAATTTGTGTGAATTAAGTTAGAAAGAAGTTTTATTTATCTGTTTAATCTTCACCCGAAAAACACAAGAAATACATGTGACAACCATATCTACAAAATTTGTCACAACCGTACCGAACCCACACTTTTAAAAACTAATTATCAATATGACTGAGCTAAATTATCTAAGCAGAACTAATTGCTGGCAAATAATTACCATTGTTAATCTTATAGCAAAGTAACAAACAAAGTGGTCTATAGAATTAAGTTATCATTAAAAGAATTCAAACATGAAAACTTACTTTTGACTTCTTAAAACCAATGCGGTTTACATATACTTGATTGTTTTTGTTCAGTTTCGCTGTTATGAGGACTACTGTCACTACCGTATCTAGACACAACCGTACCCAGTCTTCCCTACTGAAAATATACCAAGGGTTCTGAAATTGACTTGTTCATAACCTTACCTCTGATAAGCTGGACCTGCCTTCTATTAAATAAATAAAACAAACTAGTGGGGTGTATGGCATTTAGCCTTTAGGCAAATTGCTGGAACTTCCCGTACCAAACATTATTAATTTATTTAAAAACGATTAACATTTTTGAAAAAAAAAATACTTCGAAGAAATTAGATTTTTGAGAAACTATAAATTCGACAAAAAATTACTTTGTTTTGAAAAAAAATGTTTTGTTTATTTTGACTTATTTTGGAAATTCTAAACTTTTTAACTTCCCGTAGGGCAAGTTATAGTAATCGCAAAAAAATCGAAAATGAAAATTTTTATATATCTTTACGTTTCAGAGGTTTCTGAACATTTTGGCATACCTTAGAAAAAATGGATGTATGTGTGTGTGTGTGTGTGTGTGTGTGTATGTGTGTGTGTATGTATGTATGTATGTGTGTGTATGTATGTGCGGATACAAATTTTCGTCGACGATTTCGGGAACACGGATCAACCGATTTGAATAATTCAAAAAACATTCGATCCGTATTGATAAGGAGACGTGCTGATTAGTTTTTGGCAAAGGCAGGTCAAGCCGTTCCGAAGATACGGAGCAAAAAGTTGCGAAAACGGTAACTCAGTTTTTAAGAGAACGGAGCGTCCGATTTTAATAATTCAAAAAACATTTTATTTGTATTGACAAGATGAAGAATCGATACAACTTTCATGAAGGTAGGTCCAGCGGTTTCGGAGATATAAAGGAAAAAGTAAAAAAATGAGCCATTTGGCGGTTAAAAATGATCATTAGACATATGCACATCAAATTATCAGGCATTTTATAGAGATTTTAACAATAAGTATACATTTTGTTAACATTCCTATCGGTTCCGTACCAATGCTTATGCGTTAGACAGCGACGCGGCGCTTACGCGCTTTATATTTTGTCCCTATGTAGTTAAAGCAGTACGATTGCTTTGAAAAAAAAGTTCAGATCTTCCACAATATGTCAAAATAAAGAAAAAAAAATTTTTTCAAAAAAAACAAATTTTTTAAAAAAAATTTTTTTTTTTCAAAAAAAACTAATTTTTTGTCCAATTTATAGTTTCTCAAAAATCTTATTTTTTCAAAGTAATTTTTTTCAAAAATGTTAATCGTTTTAAAAAAAATAATAATTTTTGGTACGGGAAGTTCCAGCAATTTGCCTTAAGGCACGATGCCCTAATTGCCTTAAGACAGAATTCCACTTACAGCTAGTTTTCAAAGCAATCGTACTGCTTAACTGCATAGAGACGATATGTCAAAGCGCGTAAGCGCCGCGTCGGCGGCTAATGAATAAACATTCGTACGGAACCCATAGGAATGTAAACAAAATTTACACTTATTGTTAAAATCTCTATAAAATATCTGATAATTTGATGTGCATATGTTTAATGATCATTTTTGACCGCCAAATATCATTTTTTTTAGTTTTTTCGTTAGATCTCCGAAACCGCTAGACCTGTCTTCATGAAAATTTGATCCATTTTTCATCTTGTTAATACGAATAAAATGTTTTTTGATTTATTAAAATCGGACGCTCCGTTCTCTTAAAAACTGAGTTACCGTTTTTGGCACTTTTTGCCACGTATCTTCGGAACGGCTACACCTGCCTCCGTCAAAAACTAATCAGCACGTCTCCTTATCAATACGAATCGAATGTTTTTTAAATTATTCAAATTGCATCATCCGTGTTCCCGAAATCGCCACACACATACACACACACATACATCCATTTTTTTCTAAGGTATGCCAAAATTTTCAGAAGGTTTTGAAACGTAAAGATATAAAAAAAAATTCATTTTTGATTTTTTGCGACTACTATAACTTGCCCTACGGGAAGTTAACTAGTGGGGTGTATGGCATCGTGCCTTAAGGCAAATTGCTGGAACTTCTCGTACCGTAACTAAATGTTTGAGGAATATTAAATGTTTTCAAATAGATTATTATAACTAGCTGTAAGTGGAATTCTGTCTTAAGGCAATTAAAGCATCGTGCCTTACGGCAAATTGCTGGAACTTCCCGTACCAAAAATTTATTAACGATTAACATTTTTACTTCGAAAAAATAAGATTTTTAAGAAACTATAAATTGGACAAAAAATTACTTTTTTTGAAAAAAAAAAAATTTTTTTTTTTTAATTTTTTTTCTTTATTTTGACATATTTTGGAAGATCAAACTTTTTTCAAAGCAATTGTACTGCTTTAACTGCATAGAGACAAAATATAAAGCGCATAAGCGCCACGTCGCTGTCTAACGGATAAACATTGGTACTTAAAATAAAAAACTTAAAATCTGAGGTACCGTTTTTGGCACTTTTTGCCCCATGTCTTCGGAACGGCTAGACTTGCCCCCGCCAAAAACTAATCAGCACGTCTCCTTATCAATACGAATCGAATGTTTTTTGAATTATTCAAATCGCTTCATCCGTGTTCCCGAAATCGTCGACGAAAATTTGTATCCGCACACACATACATACACGCACACACACACACACACATGAATCCATTTTTTCTAAGGTATGCCAAAATATTCAGAAACCTCTGAAACGTAAAGATATATAAAAATTTTCATTTTCGATTTTTTTGCGATTACTATAACTTACCCTACGGGAAGTTAAAAAATACTGTAACATTGTCTAATATTTATAAAAATTATATAAATTGAATTGCAAAGTTGAAATTATTTGTCCAAAGTATATTAGAACTTTAGTCAAATTTAAAAATAAAATCTGAATTATTTTCGATATACAAAAAAAATTGGAAAAAAATAACGAAACAGCTTAGTTCTCTCAAAAACTGCCATTTTATGCATTTTCAACTCTGTATCGTTGAAATAGCTGGGCCTGCCTTTGCCAAAATCTAACAACCACTTCTCCCAATAATTACTAATTGAATGTTTTTTAGATCATTCAAATCGGATGCTGCGTTCTCTCAAAAACTCGATTTTTATTTTCTGCACTCTTTACTCTTTATCTCCGTAAATGCTAGACCTGCCTTCGCCCAAAACTAATCAGCACATCTCCCTATTAATAGGAATCTAATGTTTTTTGAACCATTCAAATCGGTTGATCCGTGCGCCCGAAAACGTGAACGAAAAATTGTATTCATCGAGTTAGTTCCTTGACAGTATGATGAATAAAAAAAATACAAAAAATACCTCAAAATTTTAATTAGTAAATGAACTATTTCTTATTAGTTGCGTAGAATTTCCTACCCGCATGCGGCTCGGTCCCTCATGAGTGACCAAACGCGGGCATATTTCATCTCCTGCGCCTATCCGTCTATGTGACCATACGGCGGCGGCAGCGGTTTGTTGACGGCAAACACTTGGACCAGAAGCGATTACTATCAAGATAGATATTTCACGGCCCCTATTTGCATTCATCTGATATTTGCCCAGTGAGGACTTGGTGTACATAGAAGATCACTTAATAACGAACCATTTTGATGAGGGTATTAGACTCACTTGCTCTATTTCAATCAATTCTGGACATGATTTACTTTCATATCTCAGGGACAAAAAGATGAATGAAAAAATATTTAGAAGAATTTGTTGATTGAATCTGCAGATAGACAAAATCGTATTGTATTTTGAACTCGAAGCTATTATGTAAATAATGAGAAATTTATTTAAATAAAATCGTCATGAACTTTCGCTGACATAGTAATAAATAAAATAGTAAATAAATAAGTATATGTGTAGGGAAAAATCGGACAAAATGACATATACGAATAAAATGACAATAGCCTCATTTGAAATCTGGCTAGCTTTAGTAACGTTTCCACCACTGATAACGATAAGAAAACCATAATTACAATCTTGTCAGATGTTGAGCGTCATTGTCACATTCTGTAGCAGTAATTAGTTCCAACGTATATCGCGACTTTAAAAGTATATTTTGATGGTTTTTCCATGTTCTTTGGAAACCTATTTATTCTTAGTTTTTTTTATTAAAATCTGTGAACTTATACCAGTAGGAAAGACTAGGTACGATTGTATTAGGGTACAGTAGTGACAGTCGTCATAACAGCTAAATTATATTCATTTTGAGATGGGTTTAAAGATAGAAAGATGTAGAATGTTTGTTTGAACGAGTTTCCATTATTGCATTGAGTCAGCTCTCTACATTAACATGATGGGTAGCCAGCATTGGCTTTAAAGAATCAAAAAAAGTTTTTGTTCAATTTTTTTTATAATAACTGTTAATTGTAAACAGATAGATCACTTTGTTATTTTGCTGTTAGTTAAATATTAGTTAGTTGTATTAGTAGTTATAAATAATTAGTTTTTGCTCAGATAATTTAGTACAATCACAATGATGATTTGCTATCAAAAGTGTGCGTTGGCTACGGTTGTGACAAATTTTGTGGGTACGGTTGTGACATGTATTTCTTGTCCTTTTCGGGTAAAGATAGAACAACTAAAAATCCAACTTAACTAAGACAAAATACGAAAGAGAAAGGATTGCGTAAGTTCAATACATAAAGAAAAAATTACGCAAAGATTTCTTGTTAATTTCTTTGCAAAATTGTTTTGTTATATATTGCTATATTATATTTATGAGCTCTGTTTAAATGTTGTTTTGTACTGCATATTATTGTTATTAACGACACAAAAAGTCGTTATAAACCATTTTGGTATTTATAGATATTGTTTTTCAACCTATTTTTATGTCTGTCAACGCCGCCCCTCGGGTGTGGACGGTTGTGACACTTGCACTTTTTTGTATGGATATCAAATACATTTTAAAAATAGTATTTCAGTGTTTTCACGTAGACGAACTCTCGCTAACTGGTAAATTAACCAAATAATAGCTGATCAAAAAAATGGCACAACCGTACCTAGACCCAACTTCAATTTCTACTCTACTTCTTGAACCAAGCTAAAGGATCCAACTGCAAAAAGAAGAAACTTTTATTTATGGCAATAATTTTTTTCTGTTCTGAGCTTGGCGATGATTGGTTACTAGGATGAATTTTTTTTATGAAGAGTCTTCTTAAAATTGCTATCTCAGTTTATGCTCACTTGATATGTCATTTGGTCCGTATTACATGGGCAAAATGGTTTTGCAAGTTTGTAAGTTTGCATCAATAAATATGTTATTATGATTCTACTTAATTAAAAGATTTTGTTACTGGTAGTCAGTGAACTTAATATGAGTAAAAACGATTGGGACTAATTTTAATATCATTAAATAAATCAATATCATTATCAATAACAAAACACCATGTCATTTTGTCCGAACTTTCTCTATGTGCGTACTTATGTCTCACGGTACCAATTTAATGCGTTCGATGTACTACTAATTCACGTGCATCGTAGACATCTTTAAAAGCTCTGAATCTTAAACGAGAGATTTTTATTCCTCGTTTTATTGTTCATTTTTTATTCTAGATTCTTTTTGTTTAAATATCTTTACGCTATTATGCTTTAACACCCCATCGGAATACCTCAACCGACTGTTGTAGGCGAAGGTCGGCGGTGGAGCAGCATTAAAGGGCATCTCGTTGTACTTATTTATATTTCACGATTCGAAGCATGTTAAAGGGGATTTTGCACGATTTATTCTAATCTCATATTATTCAAAGCTTTCAGCGTAGCATAAGTGATGTATTAATAAATGAATGAATCGTGAATCTTATTCTCAATAAAGAGTGCAATACCTGAGGATAAAAAACGCCCTTAAAGTGAAAACTACATTATATAATGAACATTATAATAAACAAATTTTTAAATTGATAATTATAAAAATCTTGTTCTTAATATGTAATATATGACCTATTTGTACGACACACGGGCAAACGAGCAGTCTTTGTGAATTGCATAATTATTTTTTACATGTGGCCCGTTTATAACTGATCACTGTTAATTAAGATACAATTTGTGTTTAATTGACAATAAATGAAGGAACAATGAAGGTACTATTTTACGTTTTCTCGACGTTTCAATCTATTCTGAATTGAATGAGACCAAATTTGGAAAAAGTATGTGTATGTGAACAACTTTTTGCCGGTAATCGACGTTTTCTCTAAAACGGCTGGACCAATTTCAATTTAAAAGCTATTCGATGCATCTCGATGAGAACTATCGTTTATCAGTTTTGTGCGACGATCGGCCGAGCCGTTTTTTTGTAATTTGGAAAAAAGTGTTAAACTTTCCGTCCACATTTAAGCTCATGCTACCAAATCGATTTTAAAAAATAAACAACTGTTCGAAAGATATTAGTTGGGAATGATACTGATTAGTTGTAGGTGAAAATCTACCAAGCCGTTTTCTTGTAATTAACTGTTGAAAAAAAAATTAAACCGATTTTTATGGAACTTTTTTGGCGATGTAGTTCATGGTCTTACAGAACTTACTGAAATATTACGGCCTTACGACAAGTACATTAATTTTAAAAATTCATTAAAGTTTGAGAAAATGAGTAGTTTTTGACGTTTGTTAAAATTAAAATTAGACGATTTACCTGGTATAACAATAGAGTACTTGGTTTTAATGAACATACTTAATTAAAGTCCTACGGAAACTGGTCCAATTATAAAAATTGTTGGTTTTTTAAAATTTGCTTTTAGAAAATACTTCGAGTTAACGCGTTTGTTCGTTTTCAATTATGTATAAATCTATTCGGAATACTTTTAATCAATCATACATTTATTTATTTTTTATCAAATAGGTCGATTATTTACACATATCGGGAAGTTTATGTAACTTGCCTCAAGACAAAATACTAATACCAACTAGTTTATTACTTTTTTCATTCAAGACATAAACGATGAACGAATTAAATACATTATGAGATACTTGAATCTCATCTCTCATCTAGGATACAATATACTAGGATCAGGTCAAAACATATAAACTCATTATTAATTAATACATAAAATTTCAACATATTAAAAAAATAGGTGATTGTTAATGTATAGTGTAGGGCGTGGCACAAAGTCCAATTTGACTTTTATTAATTATAACAAAATGAACTGAATCAAAGCTCATAATACATATCAAGCAACAACTATCGAGCTATGTTCAGTAAAATTTCTAATTATTTCCTAATAATAGAAATGTTTTTGTACTATTTTTTTAATTTATCATCTGTCCCTTTGACTGATAGGTGGGGTAGGAAAGAACGCAAACAGATGGACACATTTTTCACATAGATAACCTTGTTTTGTACGTTTGTGTATATAACCTTGATCATGTATTTTGTCAGTAATATTCATTAGCAGAGTTGAAATGACTAGTAACTTAATTTATTCATTTCAAAATTATTATTTAAATTTAAATTACTTTTTATTTACTATTGTATTTCTTATTGTTATTAACTTGTTTGCCAGGGTAAAGTTTTAGGTAGTCTTGTTTACCCCACTTAGATGTAAGTTTTTATAAAGGTTATATAAAATATTGATGTGTTTACCTTAAAATGAGTTATATTAAAATTTAAGAAACAACTCAAGCTAAAAGTATTATCAAAAAAGTCACTATCAAGGAATTAACAAGATGAGATAAATTTTCTATGATTGATTTATAAAATCGACATTTAAGTGCAATATTAAAAAAAATCTTTTGAATACTGTGATGAACAAATGATAAAAAGAAAATTAATTTGAAAAAACGTAACAAAAATTTTCGGAAGTCATAGTATTCAATCACAAAAATAATTGTCGAATCGTTTGTGTACAAAATGATTTTTATGAAATAATTATTCCACATAAATAAATTAATAGAATAAATAACTTGATTTTAATTGGAATATAATTGTTAACTGTAAATTGTTTAAAAACTAATAGATTTATAGAAGTAACAAACTTGTATAAATTATACATTTATCTCGAACAATACTAAAAATTTCGTTCATAATCAAAACAAATGTAATTTAAGAAAAATGTTATTCTGATAAACAAGGGTAACTAAGTTTAGACTCTTCGCCAGAAGCATTATTATTGTGCATTGTTACCCAGATGACTGGCAGAATTACATATAAAGGATTTTGCTCTACTGTTATGTTTTTGTTGTCTGGTTTGAAAACTCTGTACCTTCTTACTATAATAATATTCTCTAACGAAGTTAATAATAATAATTAAATAATCATTCTAAATTTGTTCACATATATAATTTCATCACATTTTCATTTTAAAGTATAACAATGTTTAAACGAAACAAACGTCTTTATGCATGTGTTTTTCTTCGCAAAGTAAGTTTATATCTTAAAAAATATTAAAAGTGTAATAATAGTTATTCTATAATATAATATAATATAATATAATAGTTATTCTATAAGAAATGAGAATGTGTTCATAGAATAAATATGAAAATTATGAAAATATGCATGATTGACTTGATACATGTTTACTTATAATTTCAGATATAATAGATAAATTTGTGAATATAATCTTATAATTATTTCTTTCTTTACATTTCTTTACGATAAGGTTCTACATTTGTCAATTAAATCTTTTATCTAATTGCAGCAAGACATATAACGGCAATTTGAAAAATAATAAATAAGAAGTTTTATCGTAATAGCTCTTTTAACGCTAATTCATATATTATAAAAGGAATGCTCATTTACCATTTTAATAATATTGCTTTGTCTAGCATATAAAATTCTTTCTCTATTGCATATTTTTGCATAAATCTGACGTTTCTTGTTTTTATACGACTTTCATTTCACAAATTGTTCATAAACGTTGTTTGAAGAAATGCCCTGAGCAAAGGAATATACATAAATAAGAGTAATGGAATGTTTAAGTCTTGATTAAAAAAAATATATATAAATCAAATGTAATGAGAAGTAATATAAAAGAAATATATAAATACAAATGTTGGAAATGGTATAGTGCCCTTATTTGCATGGCACCCACGATAGCCGTAATAATTAGCAAAGGTATGACCGATTATCAGTAATATTAATAATTTATAGTCGATTAAGGTATAAGTAAAATTATATGTTTATTTTAGTAAATACATTCACCATTGTGTACTTGAACTTTTTCAACTCTAACACTATTAACTAAAATGAGCGTTTTTGTTTAAGTTTACGCTCATAAGTTTCTGAAGCATAAATATTTGATCAAAATTCATGCGAACGAAATGAAAGGAAGTTTTCTATTCCGCGTATATAATGAAGTAGTTGAGTCTGAAAACTTATTGCTAATAAAACTTAGTAATTGAGCTGTATTTTAGTAAATTTCAATATATAAAATTACTTACAATATTAGATGTAAGTGGCGTTTTGCCTCATAGCAAATAATCGACTTAATCAATAATAATTGAGATTTAGCTATTTGGATAAAAATTTCAACTGTTTATTTTGAAAATCCAATCAATGCGACTTCGAATTGATATGTTTCAAACAAACTTATAATATTAGTAATTAAGTTAATTATAGTGCACAAATACTAGCTTGTTTGTATTAAAAACATGGGCCATTATTCTATTACTTTTCGTTGAACTACAATATTTTAGAATGTTGCAATTTTAGTCAATGCAAGCTGCATTGAAAAACGCAAAAAATAACAATTAATTAAATAAAAAAACATAAAACGACTCACCCGATCTTTGAGCTAATCAGCACGATTCCCAGAATAGTCTTTCTTTCAAAAAGTTTTTGAATTTTCAATATTCGATCAGAACTGTTTTCCAAAACATGGACGAGAAATGTTGTTTCATAAACTACTCTTTCTGGAAATTTAAGTAATTACAATAATAGGATTAGGAAAAGTTATTTTGCAAATAATATTTGCTAATTTATATAAGGGTGGAGCGGGGCCTAAAAATCCGAGGGAAAAAGGTCCACCACCGATGTCTCCAAAACAACGTCAAGAATTTTTAACAACAATATTTGAAAGTAGATGGAAAAATATGTATAACCAGCAATCACCTTGATTCCCACGACGTTGCTATTGGGAGATAAATGGCAATGTTCAAAAATCCAAAGCAAATTTTTTTTCGTTGTTAGTTTTCTGGTTGTTAACCTATTGTTTAGTTTACGAGGTTTTAATATAATTTTTAGGTATACGTTATTTAATTTTTTTATGAGATGCATTATTAATTTTTAATTAAATTTAACAGTTTTTTTTTCATATACTCTCTATAAACTAAAGCTGGGGTAAGAAAAACCATCTGAGTCTTTATCCTGGCATCGGTGTAAATATTAAAAAATATTAAATAAAAAATTAATGTTAAAAAAAGCAATTTTACATGAGATGAATTAAATAAATAGTTATTTCTTCTCTGATTATGATTTTTTCTGACAAAATACCAGATCAAAGTGAGAAATAGTTTATATTTTATTAGTTGAATGATGTAGCTATTATTTCGTAAAATCTCTTTAAAATTAAAAATTAAAAATTTGAACTGTTTGTCTTTTGACTGTTCTATTTTACCCTACCGTAAAAAGAATTTGATAACTAATTTTTGGAAAACAGCAAAAAATACATTTTTACAATGATGGAAGTTTTACTGAATTAGCTGGGAGTATTACTGAATATAGTCAGTTGTTTGTTTGATATGTGTTATTTGTTGTGATATAATTGGTTTAGTTTCTACAAGATAATTCCTCAAAGCCAAATTGAACCTTTGTACCCCACCGAGCCTTAAATCACAATTACTTTTATTTTGTTTCTTACTTTGTTGATAAATTTAAAAGTTCAAAATTTTAAGAATGCAAGAACATGTTGTATATTAAATTACACAAAACATTTGAGAATATTATTAATTGATGTTTTAAATTTTGTGTTGTACTATGTTATTCATTTCAGTATAATTAACATTGCATAATATATTACTTCTACTATATTCAAAATGGTGCATCAAGTTGAAGACATATTTTACTTTAAAATTATTTGTTCTCTTAGCGATACAAGAGACGCTCATCTTATGCTTTCATATTCATACTTTGTTGTGGGTTTTTGTCGAATAGAAAGATCTCTTCGGGCAAATGGATTTCGAAGTACGTTCGGGAAATCTCGATGGCACTTACATCTTCCTGATTTTAGAATATGATACAGTACGGGGAAAGGTATGTCGGCCATCACTTTCTATAAATCACCAAATGTTATTGGTAGTAAATTCGTATTTCTTATGTGATATCATTTTGACAACAAATAAATTATAAAAGTAATTAATAAAATTATAATTGTACTATATTTTGCAGTTTTTCTATTTAATTCTAATCTAGTAGAGCAGGGCGCAAAGATTCAATTTGACTTTTAGGTAATTACATCGTCTAAACCAAATGAACTACAACACAAAACGTAAAACGCAACAAACACACTATGTAATAAAAAAATTGTACAGTAAAAGGCCCAATTAGTTCCTAGTTATTAAAATATGTTATTATGCTATTTTTCTAAATTTGTCATCTGTCGGAGTAAAAAGGGGAGCAAACAGATCTAATATATTATTTTTAATTTCGAAAGAATTTGACGAAAAAATAGCTATATTAGTATATATATAATATGTGGGTGTGTGTGTGAAGAATTTGGCATTGATAGTGAAACAAATGTTTAGTATTTAACGAATAATATATTTATATGTTGTTTCGAAACCTCTGTTATCTTATGAAATATAGTTTGCAAATATTGAGTTTATTTTGCTCATTCTTACTTATAAATATATATATATATATATATATATATATATATATATATATATTTGTCCACTGGTTCTTGTTATCTTTTTACCCTATAGCCAGGGTAAAATGGAACACTCAGGGATCACCAGGTACAATCATTATTTTGAATTTTAAAGGGATTTTACGAAATATTACCTGCAATATTCAACGAATGAAAAATATATATTTCACGAGGTCATTTTTTACAGAGATAACACTGTCTATAACCTTAATCTGGTTTTTCTTCAGAAATATTTATCAGCAGAGTTAGAATAGCTATTTATTTAATTTATCTTTTTGTTTACTATTTGTTTTTATTGTTTCCTAGAGTTCCCTAGAGTTTCAGTTGGTCCTTTTAACCCCACCAACGTGTTATATAAAAAAATCTGTTGAATCTAACTCAAAATTAACAATGCATCTTATAAAACGTTTTAATAACGTCTACTTAAAAACTATATTTAGCTCTCGCAAACTAACACTACAACGAAAGAAAATACTTTCGTTATGGATTTTCAAACATTGGCGTTTGAAAAAACAAACATTGCGACGTCGTGGGAATCAAGGTGATCGCTGGTAATACATGTTTCTTTCTTTACTCTCAAATGTAGGGCTCGCCCGTAGGTTAAGCGGTTAAGAGCGACGGGACTTGTTTCAGAGGTCCCGGGTTCGATACCCACTTCGAGCAGCCTGTTGTCAGGCAGCAGTGACAAAGATTTTCACTTGGAAATATAGATAGCAATATGTTTCCAAGTGAAAATAGCCCTTGTTTGGCATTGCTGCACCAATAGAAAGTCAGCCCTATTAGATTAATTCTAATAACAAAAATCAACAAATATGGATGGATTAACCATTGGGTTACCATCTAAAAATACGAAGTAAGGAGAAGTTTCAGCCCAACAGCTCATAGGACGTAAGGTTCTGATTGCTGTCAATATATATATATATATATATATATAAAAAGAAAAACTTTCAAATATTGTATATCGATAGTGAACCTTTTATCCGCGAACCTTTAAGCCCCGCTCTAATTATATACTTGGATATGAAAATAAAACTTTATATCTTTTACTTACAAATGAATAATAAAAAATATACAAAATAAATCCCGCCTGGCAACAAGTGCACTAGTCAATTTGATATGTAATATTATCAGTATATCAATGCCGCCTCTTATATAGATAACAATTGATTATGTAACAAGTTCGTTCTTGTAACGACTTGTATGCGATCGTATGCGGTCGCATGCAGTCGTCTGCAGTCGTCTGCAGTCGTATGCAATCGTATGAGATGGATCCTCTCTACCCCAAGCTTTATTATGGAAAAGTAAAAATGCTCGATTTGTTTTTCTATATTTTTTTCTATTTATTGTAAATAAAAATATTAATTTATACAAAACAGATAATTTAATAATAATTTTGGAATTCATAATTAAATATGCAGTACTATGTTACTAAAAACCAATATTGGCTGATAATAATTGTCGACAGTTGTATTTTTACCTATTACCGCGTTATACAATGTTATTAAACAAATTTTCGAATTAAGTGTAATCGGGATGAAACTTTGAAAAGCTCAAGTTCTAAACAGCCTGTGTATTCCTCCGGTCCCGCGGGCTGTAAACCGTCATCTCGCTATGCCGCCGCTCGTTGTTCCGAACTTTTATATTTCACTTAGCGATCTTCGCCTCGCGGGACGGTGGAGGGAGGCTCCCGATTTCTTAGTTCTTGTTCTTGGTCGGCGGCCGGCTTCATCAAACTTTCAAAAACTTGCGCTGCATGAGACAGAGTTGCTATGAAGACGATTTAGCACGTGAAGAATTCCATCTAAAAATATATCGGAAATATATTATTTAATTATTTATCTAAGCTGTCTAAGAGATTTCTTCACTAAATAATTTTATATATTAAACTGGTGGTGCATGGTGGTGCGTCGTGTCTTAAGGCAACTGTCTGGAACTTCTCGCACCAAAAATTAAAATTTTTAATTACAAAAGCTTTAAAATTTTTTGAAAACTGTAACAAATTAGATTTTGTTTTAGAAAGCATTCGCGCGCTGTGCAATTGCAACGCGCGTAAGCGCCGCATCGCAGACTAGCGTAGAAACATTAATACGGAACCCATAGAAGTATAAACAAAATTTGTTAAATGATCATTAGGCATATACCTAACATTATATTTTATAGAAATTTTAATAAATAATTTACTTTTTTTGGGTTTCATACCAAAATATATATTGTATAATCGCTAAAGTTTAAAGTAAATTTTAATGTTTTTAAAAATTTTAAATTCCAGCAATTTGTCTTACTTTGCCTGAAAACTGATTGACTTTACCAGATGACTTGCCTCATTTTATTAACTTTGAGGATTTTAAAAGAAGGTCAAGAGTTGTTCCTTGACTTCTGCCAGCTCAGCCAATTTGCATTTTATTTCATCTCTTATTGATATTATTTGTTCTTTTTGGTTGTTGATTTCTACTTCTTCCGTCAGTTTGTTCGGCCCGATTGCCTCCATCTTTTCATTGCACTCTTGAATGGCCATGTCGCAATCATCAATATTCTTCTGACACTCGGCAGCATAATCCTCGAAAGTTGATCTTAGGACATCTTTTTCGTGTTCGCCGGAACCATCTGATATGAGTAGGAGCATTGCATTAGAAACGGCTTCTTGAACTATTTTTATTTGATCCATTATAAAATTTTAAACTAAACTTAGAATTTGGAAAACTTAAATTTTGAAAATTGTTTAAACTTTGAACGTGTTTTGTTCTATGTTGTCAACTAATTATGAGCAATTGTTTCATGAAAAGCAATTTGTTCAAATATTAAAATTTAATTTTTTGCCTTTGAAATGGGTCTTATTGAAAGTATTAAACACATGACAACAATTATTCTAAGCACATAAGCACATTTTAGAAGCCTTAAGATGGAATGCCTTTAGCACCTTTGGCGATTTTTTCTTAGTGGTGTCTATCGACCCAAAGCGGTGTCCAACGAGTGGCAATATAAGTTTTACGAAAAGAAATAATTTACAAGGAGATAGATTTAGTGGATAGGTATAGATACGGTGGTAGGGTCACTATTTTTCACGAATTATGGACAAAAAGTTTATAAGATGTGCCTTATGATGGCACAAAATCCGTTAGTTTTCTTGTTATACATTTGGACATTTTTTACACACAATTTCTATGAAATGCTGCTTATCTTCCAAATAATATTCTTTATTCACTGAAGAACCTTCTAGAATGATTTCTGAGTATACAACACCGCCATAATTAGAAAAAAATCAGTAACGTGACTTCAACTTTCGGCAGACTTTTGATGTGGTTAAAAGTTAAAGTCTTGGTTAAATCATTCACTGCCTGCTAACTGAGTTGCATGTCAAATTCATTATCTTTTATGATGTTTTGGTCCAAATTGTCTTGTCCAAGCATGTTTTCATTCAACCACATTCTTTTGGTGAAGTTTGTGAAGAAAGTTCAACTCTCCTGAGGCGTGTCGAAGTACAAAGTGTCTCAAACAGCAAATGCGCAGTTTGATAGTGTAATTGATTTTTTAGATACGCTAAGATCAAAAACTAGAACCTTAATGACAATGGTTTATCGCCACTTCCTTGACTTCGACGACGTTTTCATCCATTGAAGACGTTGATGGACTTCAGGATCTTCCACTACTTTTCGGCGCTACGCCAGTGCCTTACACCACTCATAAGCTAGGGGTTATCATAAAGCACTTTATGGACTTTATGTATAATTTTCAATGATTGCGAACAAAACTCCGTCCAAAACACAAAATTTAAGACAATGACAACGCGCTGCCCGATGTCAGATTGCAAACAATCGCGCGACAATCCTTATATATATATGTACTATATATATATATATATATATATATATTTATATATATATATATATATATTTATATATATATATATATATATATATATTTGTGTGTATATACAAAATGCAGATAATATATATAATATAAAATAAACGTGTCATGATGTTTGTAGCAATCAGAACACGAATTATCCGATTTGAATAATTCGAAAGACATTCGATTCCTATTAATGGGGAGTTGTGCTAATTAGTTTTTGGTAATAGCAGGTCCACTCATTTTGAAAACACGGGGTAAAAAGTGCAAAAGAGGCAATTCGAATGGTACGGTGCAAAAAATTTTCATGTTTTTAAAAAAATCGAGAATAATTTTGGTCTTATTAACATTTTAAAGAATATTCGAAATTTCTTAAAAAAAGAAAGCTTACTTACGTACTTTAAATAAATTTTAAAAATTTGCAATATTTTTTCAAAATGTAAATGTATGTATATTTCATATACGTTATTATATTTTTTTTATTATTATCTACATATTATTCACGGTCTTACATAGACATTTATTAAATCGGTTGGTAATTTAGATAACGGAAATGACATTAATATATAGATAGTGAAAAATGCATGTTGCATGTTTTCTTTATGAGTAGTAGGGGGAAGTCCCGTAACGCCGGCTTTTCATTTCAAAATACAAGTCAAAAGGGCATGAGGGGCACACAGGTACAGGATCACGCGCCAAACCTCGCCTGTGATGCACACGGCCACGGCGAGAGCAACCCTTTCCTGTTTTATGCGCAAAATCACGTGACCTAAATATCAATGGAAGTAATTTTATCATATTTAGGTCACGTGATTTTTTTGAAAATGAAATGCATTTACATTTGAGTGGTATGCAAAGATAAAAGTTGTATTTGATTGTTATCCGTAAAATGGTAGAATATTATTAGATCTTTTAACCAATTTTAGTAGGTGCCACCAAATGAACGAAAATGTCTGTCCCTTAGCACCGGACACTAAGTCGTCCTTTAGTGCCGGACAGTAAACATATTGATATTTCTTGTGAGAATTTACGTAATTTATTTCAATTCTTTAATTTTGTCCTGTATTAACTAAAGTGAGCGTTAACGGTCACTACATACCCCCATTTTTCGTATTTCCTAGTCAAAGAATGAAAAGCTTATGGTGAATGCACCAGCTGAGAACATCGGTGTTGCCCAGCCAAAATGTGGATAAATAGTGACTTTTTTTTGCAATATCTAAGAATATTCGTCAAAAACACATGTGCAGACATTCCAGAGTGTGGAGATGGCTACATATGTGATCAATGCAGGTTATTTTGAAATGTCCGGTACTAGGTGCCGCTGTTTAAAATCATATTTTTTAATACCAAGTTTGATTGATAGTATTAATTATTTTTTAGCAAAGATTGCGCTTTTGTTAATTTAGTTTGATTTCTAACTTTATTGTCTATTATAAATCATAATTTAATGAACATTTCGTAAAATATTCTCTGATTTATTTATAAATAACCTTAGGTGTGCGCCACTAGGGCACTTTTCCCTAATATGAAATGACATACAAGTTACTTTCAAAGTAAGTCGTTTCGGAGGTACGGATCGCATAATATGCCAAAAAATGGTAACGCAGATTTTAAGAGAACGGATTTATCCGATTAAATTGTTGAAAAAAAATATTTTCCTTGTGTTGGCGGTGTTGAAAAAATTATTAGTTTTTGGCGATGGCAGGTCAAATAGTTTCCAATAAAAAATTTCAAAATTTCCTGAGAAAATTATAATTTTCAATTTTTCTTTCAAATTGTCGTAATTTTTCTGAAATTTTAGGAAATTTCAAAAAATTACAATATTTTTAAAAAGTTTGAAATTTTTAAAACATTTTCAAAATTTTAATATTTTCATAATTGAAAAAAAATCAAAATTTAAATATTAATCGAAATTTTCAATACTTTAAGAACCTTCAAAAATATACAAAGTTTTATATTTTAAATAAAAATAAAAAAATCACAATTTAATTTATATATTTAAATTTGTTCAATAACTAAAGCTATTTATTATACAATTAGTGCAGTTCTAGGTCTGAATTTTTTTACTGTGCTCCGAATTGAATGAAATTTTGGAATCAGGTTCATTTTACCCACAAGTTCAAAAGTGAAAACAATTTGGATTGCGCCATCACCCCCCGGGGGGATGACACCCCTTCTCAATTGTGTAATTACATTTTTTCAAAATAACGTCGGAAATCGATAGAACTAATTATAAGAAAAAAATGTCTTTTATAGTTTTTCAAAAAAACTAATACTTTTCAAGTTACTGGCCACTAAAGATTCATATATTTTTGACGTTTTTCTTCGTTTTTTTGCAAATATCTCCTAAAATATACATTTTAACGAAAATCATGTAATGAACAAAATAATGTCAATAAAAATCTTAATAAATCGGTATTACGTAAAGAGTTCTAGAAAAAATATTAAGCATGATTTGAAAGAGCAAAGTCGTTTTTTATTTTGTTCAAGAATTAATTGTTGTATAGTGTTGAGGTTTTACATTTTATGCATTTTGGTGAAATTGGGTTTTATAGTGCTCAACATAAGCTTTAAAATGAGTGCTGTTACAAGTTTTTTGCGTGTAAAATGAGTGAGCTATCATGCAAATAAGAAGCATATACGAAGTTTTTTATTTTAAATCATATGGTTTAATGAGCGCCATTTCCACCAGAATTACAGTAATTCACATTTCGTCTAGAATTCACTTCATTATAGACATCTTGATGGATTCTAGCAGATTCACTACTTTAGCACAAACTATTTTCAGAAAACTCACGATTTTATAAACTCAAGATAAAAATCAAAGGGATCTTTCTGGCTTATTATTGTTTTTATTATTTATCTTTCACACAAAAATTGACAGAGTAATGATCGTTTAAATCGTGAGTTTTCTGAAAATAGTTTGTACTAAAGTAGTGAATCTGCTAGAATCTATCAAGATGTCTATAATAAGGGAATTCTAGTTTTAACTAGCTGTAAGTGGAATTCTGTCTTAAGGCAATTAGGGCATCGTGCCTTAAGGCAAATTGCTGGAACTTCCCGTACCAAAAATTATTATTTTTTTTAAAAACGATTAACATTTTTGAAAAAAAATTACTTCGAAAAAATAAGATTTTTGACAAACTATAAATTGGACAAAAAATTACTTTTTTTTTTTTAATTTTTTTTTTAAAAAAAAATTTTTTTAAATTTTTTTTTTTTTGAAAAAAAATGTTTTCTTTATTTTGACATATTTTGGAAGATCTGAACTTGTTTTTCAAAGCAATCGCACTGCTTTAACTGCATAGAGACAAAATATAAAGCGCGTATGCGCGGCGTCGCTGTCTAACGGGTAAACATTGATACGGAACCCATAGGAAAATAAACAAAATTTATACTTATTGTTAAAATCTCTATAAAATATCTAAAAATTTGATGTGCATATGTCTAATGATCATTTTTGACCGCCAAATGGCATTTTTTTTTACTTTTTTCGTTAGATCTCCGAAACCGCTAGACCTGCCTTTATGAAAATTTGATCAATTCTTTATCTTGTCAATACAAGTAAAATATTTTTTGAATTATTAAAATCGGACGCTCCGTTCTCTTAAAAACTGAGTTACCGTTTCCGGTACTTTTGCCCCGTATTTCCGAAACGGCTAGACCTGCCTTCGCCAAAAACTAATCAGCACGTCTCCTTATCAATACGAATCGAATGTTTTTTGAATTATTCAAATCGGTTGATCCGTGTTCCCGAAATCGTCGACGAAAATTTGTATCCGCACATACATACACACACGCACACACACACACACCCACACACACACACAACACACACAACACACACACATACATCCATTTTTTCTAAGGTATGCCAAAATGTTCAGAAACCTCTGAAACGTAAAGATATATAAAAATTTTCATTTTCGATTTTTTGCGATTACTATAACTTACCCTACGGGAAGTTAAAAAAAATATCGAAGGCCAAGTTTTGCTTTACACACTATATTTGTGTCAAATACGAAAAGCTAATAAAGGAAAGCGTTTCCTGCGTTAACCAGAGTGTATATTGATGTTGATTTATAAATGTATTTTCGTCATCTCAAAAGCTTAAAAACATACGAAAACTCGTTCTTTCGGACTAATGATTGCTCAGATTAGCTGCCTACAGAGCATATTAGCGATCGTTCGACGTGGTTGTTATTAATTAAAAGCATTCGGTCCATTTGTCCCGTCATTGACGCGACATCCCAATTTGTCTTCCGACAACACGCGATCGGCGCAACTGCAAGTCTTCGGCGGCGATTAATTCAGCTTCAATAATGATCGCAGCGCCTGCTTACATCGAGCGAATTTATTAGGCTGACAATATTATCGGCTCAAAAGCGATTCCGACTCCAGTAAATGATGGAGACTAATCGGCATGTAATTAAGGCTTAACGAAAAAGATCATGGAATACTGGAGCGATGTGGCAAAGACATTTATAAAGATATATTTGCAATGATCTGTAATATATGAGTACATGAATCATATTTGCTTATTTTCATAAATTATAGGGTAGGGCGGGGCACAAACATCGAATTTGACTTTCAGTAATTATAGGCACGGTTATATTATGGGTACCACTTTTTTTTTGATCAGTCATAACTTTACTAATTTATCAGTTCGCTGGGAGAAAACCAAATTAAATGGTAATTTGAACATTTGTCTTCATGGAAAACAAAAATATTTTCATTAAATATGATGTATTTGAATTTGAGACAAAAATATTAGCATTTAAATATGATGATTTGTTTTCATGATTACTCATGAAAACAAATCATACGAAAAAAGAAACACTGGCACAACCGTCCATATCCGAGGGACGGTTGTGACAGCAATTGGGATGAAAAACAGACATGCAAATAGGTTAAAAACCAAAATGATTTATAACGACTTTATTGTCGTTCACAAAAATAATATGTAATAATATTTAACACAACACAACATAACCATTTAAACAAAACTTATGGTTATAATATAATAATAAATAACAAAACATAATTTTTTGAACAAAGTAAATAAGCAGTGTTGTTAAACCTTTTACTTAAAATGCCGAATTCTTATTTTTCTTGCTCTTCCGTATTTTGTTTTAGTTCAGTTAGATTTTTTTAACTTCCCGCTAGGGCAAGTTATAGTAATCGCAAAAAAA
>NW_020538040.1:104024394-104167721 GCF_003426905.1 Ctenocephalides felis
TGCCAGGGTAAAGTTTTAGGTAGTCTTTGTGTACCCCACTTAGATGTAAGTTTTATAAGGTTATATAAAAATATTGATGTGTTTACCTTAAAATGAGTTATATTAAAATTTAAGAAACAACTCAAGCTAAAGTATTATCAAAAAAGTCACTATCAAGATTAACAAGATGAGATAAATTTTCTATGATTGATTATAAATCGACATTTAAGTGCAATATTAAAAAAAATCTTTGAATACTGTGATGAACAAATGATAAAAAGAAAATTAATTTGAAAAAACGTAACAAAATTTTCGGAAGTCATAGTATTCAATCACAAAAATATTGTCGAATCGTTTGTGTACAAAATGATTTTTATGAAATAATTATCCACATAAAAAATTAATAGAATAAATAACTTGATTTTAATTGGAATATAATTGTAACTTAATTGTTTAAAAACTAATAGATTTATAGAAGTAAAAAACTTGTATAATTATACATTTATCTCGAACCATACTAAAATTTCGTTCATAATCAAAACAAATGTAATTTAAGAAAAATGTTATTCTGATAAACAAGGGTAACTAAGTTTAGACTCTTCGCCAGAAGCATTATTATTGTGCATTGTTACCCAGATGACTGCGCAGAATTACATATACGGATTTTGCTCTACTGTTATGTTTTTTGTGTCTGGTTGAAAACTCTGTACCTTCTTACTATAATAATATTCTCTAACGAAGTTAATAATAATAATTAAATAATCATTCTAATTTTGTTCACATATAATTTCATCACATTTTCATTTTAAAGTATAACAATGTTTAAACGAAACAAACGTCTTTATGCATGTGTTTTTTTCGCAACAGTAGTTTATATCTTAAAAAATATTAAAAGTGTAATAATAGTTATTTATAATATAATATAATATAATATAATAGTTATTCTATAAGAAATGAGAATGTGTGTCATAGAATAAATATGAAAATTATGAAAATATGCATGATTGACTTGATACATGTTTACTTATAATTTCAGATATAATAGATAAATTGTGAATATAATCTTATAATTATTTCTTTTCTTTACATTTCTTTACGATAAGGTTCTACATTTGTCAATTAAATCTTTTATCTAATTGCAGCAAGACATATAACGGCAATTTGAAAAATAATAAATAAGAAGTTTTTATCGTAATAGCTCTTTTAACGCTAATTCATTATATTATAAAAGGAATGCTCATTTACCATTTTAATAATATTGCTTTGTCTAGCATATAAATTCTTTCTCTATTGCATATTTTTGCATAATCTGACGTTTCTTGTTTTTATACGACTTTCATTTCACAAATTGTTTCATAAACGTTGTTTGAGAAATGCCCTGAGCAAAGGATATACATAAATAAGAGTAATGGAATGTTTAAGTCTTGATTAAAAAAAATATATATAAATCAAATGTAATGAGAAGTAATATAAAAGAAATAATAAATACAAATGTTGGAAATGGTATAGTGCCCTTATTTGCATGGCACCCACGATAGCCGTAATAATTAGCAAAGGTATGACCGATTATCAGTAATATTAAATAATTTATAGTCGATTAAGGTATAAGTAAAAATTATATGTTTATTTTAGTAAATACATTCACCATTGTGGTACTTGAACTTTTTCCAACTCTAACACTATTAACTAAAATGAGCGTTTTTGTTTAAGTTTACGCTCATAAGTTTCTGAAGCATAATATTGATCAAATTCATGCGAACGAAATGAAAGGAAGTTTTCTATCCGCGTATAAATGAAGTAGTTGAGTCTGAAAACTTATTGCTAATAAAACTTAGTAATTGAGCTGTATTTTAGTAAATTTCAATATATAAAAATTACTTACAATATTAGATGTAAGTGGCGTTTTGCCTCATAGCAAATAATCGACTTAATCAATAATAATGAGATTTAGCTATTTGGATAAAAATTTCAACTGTTTATTTTGAAAATCCAATCAATGCGACTTCGAATTGATATGTTTCAAAAAACTTATAATATTAGTAATAAGTTAATTATAGTGCACAAATACTAGCTTGTGTATTAAAAACATGGGCATTATTCTATTACTTTTCGTTGAACTACAATATTTTAGAATGTTGCAATTTTAGTCAATGCAAGCTGCATTGAAAAACGCAAAAAAAAACAATTAATTAAATAAAAAAACATAAAACGACTCACCCGATCTTTGAGCTAATCAGCACGATTCCCAGAATAGTCTTTCTTTCAAAAAGTTTTGAATTTTCAATATTCGATCAGAACTGTTTCCAAAACATGGACGAGAAAATGTTGTTTCATAAACTACTCTTTCTGGAAATTAAGTAATTACAATAATAGGATTAGGAAAAGTTATTTTGCAAATAATATTTGCTAATTTATATAAGGGTGGAGCGGGGCCTAAAAATCCGAGGGAAAAAGGTCCACCACCGATGTCTCCAAAACAACGTCAAGAATTTTTAACAACAATATTTGAAAGTAGATGGAAAAATATGTATAACAGCAATCACCTTGATTCCCACGACGTTGCTATTGGGAGATAAATGGCAATGTTCAAAAATCCAAGCAAATTTTTTTCGTTGTTAGTTTCTGGTTGTTAACCTATTGTTTAGTTTACGAGGTTTTAATATAATTTTTAGGTATACGTTATTTAATTTTTTATGAGATGCATTATTAATTTTTAATTAAATTTAACAGTTTTTTTTCATATACTCTCTATAAACTAAAGCTGGGGTAAGAAAACCATCTGAGTCTTTATCTGGCATCGGTGTAAATATTAAAAAATATTAAATAAAAAATAATGTTAAAAAAAGCAATTTACATGAGATGAATTAAATAAATAGTTATTTCTTCTCTGATTATGATTTTTTCTGACAAATACCAGATCAAAGTGAGAAATAGTTTATATTTTATTAGTTGAATGATGTAGCTATTATTTCGTAAAATCTCTTTAAAATAAAAATTAAAAATTTGAACTGTTTGTCTTTGACTGTTCTATTTTACCCTACCGTAAAAGAATTTGAAACTAATTTTGGAAAACAGCAAAAAATACATTTTTACAATGATGGAAGTTTTACTGAATTAGCTGGGAGTATTACTGAATATAGTCAGTTGTTTGTTTGATATGTGTTATTTGTTGTGATATAATTGGTTTAGTTTCTACAAGATAATTCCTCAAAGCCAAATTGAACCTTTGTACCCCACCGAGCCTTAAATCACATTACTTTTTATTTGTTTCTTACTTTGTTGATAAATTAAAAGTTCAAAATTTTAAGAATGCAAAGAACATGTTGTATATTAATTACACAAAACATTTGAGAATATTATTAATTGATGTTTTAAATTTTGTGTTGTACTATGTTATTCATTTCAGTATAATTAACATTGCATAATATATTACTTCTACTATATTCAAAATGGTGCATCAAGTTGAAGACATATTTTACTTTAAAATTATTTGTTCTCTTAGCGATACAAGAGACGCTCATCTTATGCTTTCATATTCATACTTTGTTGTGGGTTTTGTCGAATAGAAGATCTCTTCGGGCAAATGGATTTCGAAGTACGTTCGGGAAATCTCGATGGCACTTACATCTTCCTGATTTTAGAAATATGATACAGTACGGGGAAAGGTATGTCGGCCATCACTTTCTATAAATCACCAAATGTTATTGTAGTAAATTCGTATTTCTTATGTGATATCATTTTGACAACAAATAAATTATAAAAAGTAATTAATAAAATTATAATTGTACTATATTTTGCAGTTTTTCTATTTAATTCTAATCTAGTAGAGCAGGGCGCAAAGATTCAATTTGACTTTTAGGTAATTACATCGTCTAAACCAAATGAACTACAACACAAAACGTAAAACGCAACAAACACACTATGTAATAAAAAAATTGTACAGTAAAAGGCCCAATTAGTTCCTAGTTATTAAAATATGTTATTATGCTATTTTCTAATTTGTCATCTGTCGGAGTAAAAGGGGAGCAAACAGATCTAATATATTATTTTTAATTTCGAAAGAATTTGACGAAAAATAGCTATATTAGTATATATATAATATGTGGGTGTGTGTGTGAAGAATTTGGCATTGATAGTGAAACAAATGTTTAGTATTTAACGAATAATATATTTATATGTTGTTTCGAAACCTCTGTTATCTTATGAAATATAGTTTGCAAATATTGAGTTTATTTTGCTCATTCTTACTTATAAATATATATATATATATATATATATATATATTATATATATATTTGTCCACTGGTTCTTGTTATCTTTTTACCCTATAGCCAGGGTAAAATGGAACACTCAGGGATCACCAGGTACAATCATTATTTTGAATTTTAAAGGGATTTTACGAAATATTACCTGCAATATTCAACGAATGAAAAATATATATTTCACGAGGTCATTTTTTACAGAGATAACACTGTCTATAACCTTAATCTGGTTTTTCTTCAGAAATATTTATCAGCAGAGTTAGAATAGCTATTTATTAATTTATCTTTTGTTTACTATTTGTTTTTATTGTTTCCTAGAGTTCCCTAGAGTTTCAGTTGGTCCTTTTAACCCCACCAACGTGTTATATAAAAAAATCTGTTGAATCTAACTCAAAATTAACAATGCATCTTATAAAACGTTTTAATAACGTCTACTTAAAAACTATATTTAGCTCTCGCAAACTAACACTACAACGAAAGAAAATACTTTCGTTATGGATTTTCAAACATTGGCGTTTGAAAAAACAAACATTGCGACGTCGTGGGAATCAAGGTGATCGCTGGTAATACATGTTTCTTTCTTTACTCTCAAATGTAGGGCTCGCCCGTAGGTTAAGCGGTTAAGAGCGACGGGACTTGTTTCAGAGGTCCCGGGTTCGATACCCACTTCGAGCAGCCTGTTGTCAGGCAGCAGTGACAAAGATTTTCACTTGGAAATATAGATAGCAATATGTTTCCAAGTGAAAATAGCCCTTGTTTGGCATTGCTGCACCAATAGAAAGTCAGCCCTATTAGATTAATTCTAATAACAAAAATCAACAAATATGGATGGATTAACCATTGGGTTACCATCTAAAAATACGAAGTAAGGAGAAGTTTCAGCCCAACAGCTCATAGGACGTAAGGTTCTGATTGCTGTCAAATATATATATATATATATATATAAAAAGAAAAACTTTCAAATATTGTATATCGATAGTGAACCTTTTATCCGCGAACCTTTAAGCCCCGCTCTAATTATATACTTGGATATGAAAATAAAACTTTATATCTTTTACTTACAAATGAATAATAAAAAATATACAAAATAAATCCCGCCTGGCAACAAGTGCACTAGTCAATTTGATATGTAATATTATCAGTATATCAATGCCGCCTCTTATATAGATAACAATTGATTATGTAACAAGTTCGTTCTTGTAACGACTTGTATGCGATCGTATGCGGTCGCATGCAGTCGTCTGCAGTCGTCTGCAGTCGTATGCAATCGTATGAGATGGATCCTCTCTACCCCAAGCTTTATTATGGAAAAGTAAAAATGCTCGATTTGTTTTTCTATATTTTTTTCTATTTATTGTAAATAAAAATATTAATTTATACAAAACAGATAATTTAATAATAATTTTGGAATTCATAATTAAATTTGCAGTACTATGTTACTAAAAACCAATATTGGCTGATAATAATTGTCGACAGTTGTATTTTTACCTATTACCGCGTTATACAATGTTATTAAACAAATTTTCGAATTAAGTGTAATCGGGATGAAACTTTGAAAAGCTCAAGTTCTAAACAGCCTGTGTATTCCTCCGGTCCCGCGGGCTGTAAACCGTCATCTCGCTATGCCGCCGCTCGTTGTTCCGAACTTTTATATTTCACTTAGCGATCTTCGCCTCGCGGGACGGTGGAGGGAGGCTCCCGATTTCTTAGTTCTTGTTCTTGGTCGGCGGCCGGCTTCATCAAACTTTCAAAAACTTGCGCTGCATGAGACAGAGTTGCTATGAAGACGATTTAGCACGTGAAGAATTCCATCTAAAAATATATCGGAAATATATTATTTAATTATTTATCTAAGCTGTCTAAGAGATTTCTTCACTAAATAATTTTATATATTAAACTGGTGGTGCATGGTGGTGCGTCGTGTCTTAAGGCAACTGTCTGGAACTTCTCGCACCAAAAATTAAAATTTTTAATTACAAAAGCTTTAAAATTTTTGAAAACTGTAACAAATTAGATTTTGTTTTAGAAAGCATTCGCGCGCTGTGCAATTGCAACGCGCGTAAGCGCCGCATCGCAGACTAGCGTAGAAACATTAATACGGAACCCATAGAAGTATAAACAAAATTTGTTAAATGATCATTAGGCATATACCTAACATTATATTTTATAGAAATTTTAATAAATAATTTACTTTTTTTTGGGTTTCATACCAAAATATATATTGTATAATCGCTAAAGTTTAAAGTAAATTTTAATGTTTTTAAAAATTTTAAATTCCAGCAATTTGTCTTACTTTGCCTGAAAACTGATTGACTTTACCAGATGACTTGCCTCATTTTATTAACTTTGAGGATTTTAAAAGAAGGTCAAGAGTTGTTCCTTGACTTCTGCCAGCTCAGCCAATTTGCATTTTATTTCATCTCTTATTGATATTATTTGTTCTTTTTGGTTGTTGATTTCTACTTCTTCCGTCAGTTTGTTCGGCCCGATTGCCTCCATCTTTTCATTGCACTCTTGAATGGCCATGTCGCAATCATCAATATTCTTCTGACACTCGGCAGCATAATCCTCGAAAGTTGATCTTAGGACATCTTTTTCGTGTTCGCCGGAACCATCTGATATGAGTAGGAGCATTGCATTAGAAACGGCTTCTTGAACTATTTTTATTTGATCCATTATAAAATTTTAAACTAAACTTAGAATTTGGAAAACTTAAATTTTGAAAATTGTTTAAACTTTGAACGTGTTTTGTTCTATGTTGTCAACTAATTATGAGCAATTGTTTCATGAAAAGCAATTTGTTCAAATATTAAAATTTAATTTTTTGCCTTTGAAATGGGTCTTATTGAAAGTATTAAACACATGACAACAATTATTCTAAGCACATAAGCACATTTTAGAAGCCTTAAGATGGAATGCCTTTAGCACCTTTGGCGATTTTTTCTTAGTGGTGTCTATCGACCCAAAGCGGTGTCCAACGAGTGGCAATATAAGTTTTACGAAAAGAAATAATTTACAAGGAGATAGATTTAGTGGATAGGTATAGATACGGTGGTAGGGTCACTATTTTTCACGAATTATGGACAAAAAGTTTATAAGATGTGCCTTATGATGGCACAAAATCCGTTAGTTTTCTTGTTATACATTTGGACATTTTTTACACACAATTTCTATGAAATGCTGCTTATCTTCCAAATAATATTCTTTATTCACTGAAGAACCTTCTAGAATGATTTCTGAGTATACAACACCGCCATAATTAGAAAAAAATCAGTAACGTGACTTCAACTTTCGGCAGACTTTTGATGTGGTTAAAAGTTAAAGTCTTGTTTAAATCATTCACTGCCTGCTAACTGAGTTGCATGTCAAATTCATTATCTTTTATGATGTTTTGGTCCAAATTGTCTTGTCCAAGCATGTTTTCATTCAACCACATTCTTTTGGTGAAGTTTGTGAAGAAAGTTCAACTCTCCTGAGGCGTGTCGAAGTACAAAGTGTCTCAAACAGCAAATGCGCAGTTTGATAGTGTAATTGATTTTTTAGATACGCTAAGATCAAAAACTAGAACCTTAATGACAATGGTTTATCGCCACTTCCTTGACTTCGACGACGTTTTCATCCATTGAAGACGTTGATGGACTTCAGGATCTTCCACTACTTTTCGGCGCTACGCCAGTGCCTTACACCACTCATAAGCTAGGGGTTATCATAAAGCACTTTATGGACTTTATGTATAATTTTCAATGATTGCGAACAAAACTCCGTCCAAAACACAAAATTTAAGACAATGACAACGCGCTGCCCGATGTCAGATTGCAAACAATCGCGCGACAATCCTTATATATATATGTACTATATATATATATATATATATATATATTATATATATATATATATATATATTATATATATATATATATATATATTTGTGTGTATATACAAAATGCAGATAATATATATAATATAAAATAAACGTGTCATGATGTTTGTAGCAATCAGAACACGAATTATCCGATTTGAATAATTCGAAAGACATTCGATTCCTATTAATGGGGAGTTGTGCTAATTAGTTTTTGGTAATAGCAGGTCCACTCATTTTGAAAACACGGGGTAAAAAGTGCAAAAGAGGCAATTCGAATGGTACGGTGCAAAAAATTTTCATGTTTTTAAAAAAATCGAGAATAATTTTGGTCTTATTAACATTTTAAAGAATATTCGAAATTTCTTAAAAAAGAAAGCTTACTTACGTACTTTAAATAAATTTTAAAAATTTGCAATATTTTTTCAAAATGTAAATGTATGTATATTTCATATACGTTATTATATTTTTTTTATTATTATCTACATATTATTCACGGTCTTACATAGACATTTATTAAATCGGTTGGTAATTTAGATAACGGAAATGACATTAATATATAGATAGTGAAAAATGCATGTTGCATGTTTTCTTTATGAGTAGTAGGGGGAAGTCCCGTAACGCCGGCTTTTCATTTCAAAATACAAGTCAAAAGGGCATGAGGGGCACACAGGTACAGGATCACGCGCCAAACCTCGCCTGTGATGCACACGGCCACGGCGAGAGCAACCCTTTCCTGTTTTATGCGCAAAATCACGTGACCTAAATATCAATGGAAGTAATTTTATCATATTTAGCACGTGATTTTTTTGAAATGCATTTACATTTGAGTGGTATGCAAAGATAAAAGTTGTATTTGATTGTTATCCGTAAAATGGTAGAATATTATTAGATCTTTTAACCAATTTTAGTAGGTGCCACCAAATGAACGAAAATGTCTGTCCCTTAGCACCGGACACTAAGTCGTCCTTTAGTGCCGGACAGTAAACATATTGATATTTCTTGTGAGAATTTACGTAATTTATTTCAATTCTTTAATTTTGTCCTGTATTAACTAAAGTGAGCGTTAACGGTCACTACATACCCCCATTTTTCGTATTTCCTAGTCAAAGAATGAAAAGCTTATGGTGAATGCACCAGCTGAGAACATCGGTGTTGCCCAGCCAAAATGTGGATAAATAGTGACTTTTTTTTGCAATATCTAAGAATATTCGTCAAAAACACATGTGCAGACATTCCAGAGTGTGGAGATGGCTACATATGTGATCAATGCAGGTTATTTTGAAATGTCCGGTACTAGGTGCCGCTGTTTAAAATCATATTTTTTAATACCAAAGTTTGATTGATAGTATTAATTATTTTTTAGCAAAGATTGCGCTTTTGTTAATTTAGTTTGATTTCTAACTTTATTGTCTATTATAAATCATAATTTAATGAACATTTCGTAAAATATTCTCTGATTTATTTATAAATAACCTTAGGTGTGCGCCACTAGGGCACTTTTCCCTAATATGAAATGACATACAAGTTACTTTCAAAGTAAGTCGTTTCGGAGGTACGGATCGCATAATATGCCAAAAAATGGTAACGCAGATTTTAAGAGAACGGATTTATCCGATTAAATTGTTGAAAAAAAATATTTTCCTTGTGTTGGCGGTGTTGAAAAAATTATTAGTTTTTGGCGATGGCAGGTCAAATAGTTTCCAATAAAAAATTTCAAAATTTCCTGAGAAAATTATAATTTTCAATTTTTCTTTCAAATTGTCGTAATTTTTCTGAAATTTTAGGAAATTTCAAAAAATTACAATATTTTTAAAAAGTTTGAAATTTTTAAAACATTTTCAAAATTTTAATATTTTCATAATTGAAAAAAAATCAAAATTTAAATATTAATCGAAATTTTCAATACTTTAAGAACCTTCAAAAATATACAAAGTTTTATATTTTAAATAAAAATAAAAAAATCACAATTTAATTTATATATTTAAATTTGTTCAATAACTAAAGCTATTTATTATACAATTAGTGCAGTTCTAGGTCTGAATTTTTTTACTGTGCTCCGAATTGAATGAAATTTTGGAATCAGGTTCATTTTACCCACAAGTTCAAAAGTGAAAACAATTTGGATTGCGCCATCACCCCCCGGGGGGATGACACCCCTTCTCAATTGTGTAATTACATTTTTTCAAAATAACGTCGGAAATCGATAGAACTAATTATAAGAAAAAAATGTCTTTTATAGTTTTTCAAAAAAACTAATACTTTTCAAGTTACTGGCCACTAAAGATTCATATATTTTTGACGTTTTTCTTCGTTTTTTTGCAAATATCTCCTAAAATATACATTTTAACGAAAATCATGTAATGAACAAAATAATGTCAATAAAAATCTTAATAAATCGGTATTACGTAAAGAGTTCTAGAAAAAATATTAAGCATGATTTGAAAGAGCAAAGTCGTTTTTTATTTTGTTCAAGAATTAATTGTTGTATAGTGTTGAGGTTTTACATTTTATGCATTTTGGTGAAATTGGGTTTTATAGTGCTCAACATAAGCTTTAAAATGAGTGCTGTTACAAGTTTTTTGCGTGTAAAATGAGTGAGCTATCATGCAAATAAGAAGCATATACGAAGTTTTTTATTTTAAATCATATGGTTTAATGAGCGCCATTTCCACCAGAATTACAGTAATTCACATTTCGTCTAGAATTCACTTCATTATAGACATCTTGATGGATTCTAGCAGATTCACTACTTTAGCACAAACTATTTTCAGAAAACTCACGATTTTATAAACTCAAGATAAAAATCAAAGGGATCTTTCTGGCTTATTATTGTTTTTTATTATTTATCTTTCACACAAAAATTGACAGAGTAATGATCGTTTAAATCGTGAGTTTTCTGAAAATAGTTTGTACTAAAGTAGTGAATCTGCTAGAATCTATCAAGATGTCTATAATAAAGGGAATTCTAGTTTTAACTAGCTGTAAGTGGAATTCTGTCTTAAGGCAATTAGGGCATCGTGCCTTAAGGCAAATTGCTGGAACTTCCCGTACCAAAAATTATTATTTTTTTTAAAACGATTAACATTTTTGAAAAAAAATTACTTCGAAAAAATAAGATTTTTGACAAACTATAAATTGGACAAAAAATTACTTTTTTTTTTTTAATTTTTTTTTTAAAAAAAAATTTTTTTAAATTTTTTTTTTTTTTGAAAAAAAATGTTTTCTTTATTTTGACATATTTTGGAAGATCTGAACTTGTTTTTCAAAGCAATCGCACTGCTTTAACTGCATAGAGACAAAATATAAAGCGCGTATGCGCGGCGTCGCTGTCTAACGGGTAAACATTGATACGGAACCCATAGGAAAATAAACAAAATTTATACTTATTGTTAAAATCTCTATAAAATATCTAAAAATTTGATGTGCATATGTCTAATGATCATTTTTGACCGCCAAATGGCATTTTTTTTTACTTTTTTCGTTAGATCTCCGAAACCGCTAGACCTGCCTTTATGAAAATTTGATCAATTCTTTATCTTGTCAATACAAGTAAAATATTTTTTGAATTATTAAAATCGGACGCTCCGTTCTCTTAAAAACTGAGTTACCGTTTCCGGTACTTTTTGCCCCGTATTTCCGAAACGGCTAGACCTGCCTTCGCCAAAAACTAATCAGCACGTCTCCTTATCAATACGAATCGAATGTTTTTTGAATTATTCAAATCGGTTGATCCGTGTTCCCGAAATCGTCGACGAAAATTTGTATCCGCACATACATACACACACGCACACACACACACACACCCACACACACACACACACACACACACACACACACACATACATCCATTTTTTCTAAGGTATGCCAAAATGTTCAGAAACCTCTGAAACGTAAAGATATATAAAAATTTTCATTTTCGATTTTTTTGCGATTACTATAACTTACCCTACGGGAAGTTAAAAAAATATCGAAGGCCAAGTTTTGCTTTACACACTATATTTGTGTCAAATACGAAAAGCTAATAAAGGAAAGCGTTTCCTGCGTTAACCAGAGTGTATATTGATGTTGATTTATAAATGTATTTTCGTCATCTCAAAAGCTTAAAAACATACGAAAACTCGTTCTTTCGGACTAATGATTGCTCAGATTAGCTGCCTACAGAGCATATTAGCGATCGTTCGACGTGGTTGTTATTAATTAAAAGCATTCGGTCCATTTGTCCCGTCATTGACGCGACATCCCAATTTGTCTTCCGACAACACGCGATCGGCGCAACTGCAAGTCTTCGGCGGCGATTAATTCAGCTTCAATAATGATCGCAGCGCCTGCTGATACATCGAGCGAATTTATTAGGCTGACAATATTATCGGCTCAAAAGCGATTCCGACTCCAGTAAATGATGGAGACTAATCGGCATGTAATTAATGGCTTAACGAAAAAGATCATGGAATACTGGAGCGATGTGGCAAAGACATTTATAAAGATATATTTGCAATGATCTGTAATATATGAGTACATGAATCATATTTGCTTATTTTCATAAATTATAGGGTAGGGCGGGGCACAAACATCGAATTTGACTTTCAGTAATTATAGGCACGGTTATATTATGGGTACCACTTTTTTTTTGATCAGTCATAACTTTACTAATTTATCAGTTCGCTGGGAGAAAACCAAATTAAATGGTAATTTGAACATTTGTCTTCATGGAAAACAAAAATATTTTCATTAAATATGATGTATTTGAATTTGAGACAAAAATATTAGCATTTAAATATGATGATTTGTTTTCATGATTACTCATGAAAACAAATCATACGAAAAAAGAAACACTGGCACAACCGTCCATATCCGAGGGACGGTTGTGACAGCAATTGGGATGAAAACAGACATGCAAATAGGTTAAAAACCAAAATGATTTATAACGACTTTTATTGTCGTTCACAAAAATAATATGTAATAATATTTAACACAACACAACATAACCATTTAAACAAAACTTATGGTTATAATATAATAATAAATAACAAAACATAATTTTTTGAACAAAGTAAATAAGCAGTGTTGTTAAACCTTTTACTTAAAATGCCGAATTCTTATTTTTCTTGCTCTTCCGTATTTTGTTTTAGTTCAGTTAGATTTTTTTAACTTCCCGTAGGGCAAGTTATAGTAATCGCAAAAAAATCGAAAATGAAAATTTTTACATTTCTCGACGTTTTAAAGGTTTCTGAATATTTTGGCATACCTTAGAAAAAATGGATGTATGTGTGTGTGTGTGTGTGTGTGTGTGTGTGTGTGTGCGTGTGTGTATGTATGTGCAGATACAAATTTTCGTCGACGATTTCGGGAACACCGATCAACCGATTTGAATAATTCAAAAAACATTCGATTCGTATTGATAAGGAGACGTGCTGATTAGTTTTTGGTGAAATCAGGTCTAGCCGTTCCGAAGATACGGGGCAAAAAGTGCCGAAAACGGTAACTCAGTTTTTAAGAGAACGGAGCGTTCGATTTTAATAATTCAAAAAACATTTTACTTGTATTGACAAGGTGAAGAACCGATCAAATTTTCATAAAGGCAGGTCTAGCGGTTTCGGAGATCTAATGAAAAAAGTAAAAAAAATGCCATTTGGCGGTCAAAAATGATCATTAGACATATGCACATCAAATTATCAGATATTTTATAGACATTTTAACAATAAGTATAATTTTGGTTTACATTCCTATGGGTTCCGTACCAATGTTTACGCGTTAGACGTCGACGCGACGCTTACGCGGTTTGATATTTCGTCTTTATGCAGTTAAAGCAGTACGATTGCTTTGAAAAAAAGTTTAGATCTTTCAAAATATGTCAAAATAAAGAAAACATTTTTTTTCAAAAAAAAAAAAAAAAAAATCAAAAAAAATTTTTTTTTCAAAAAAAAGTAATTTTTTGTTTAATTGTTTGTCAAAAACCTTATTTTTTCAAAGTAACAAAAATATTAATCTTTTTAAAAAAAATAATAATTTTTGGTACGGGAAGTTCCAGCAATTTGCCTTAAGGCGCGATGCCTTAATTGCCTTAAGACAGAATTCCACTTACGGCTAGTTCATCTTCTTCATCCGAAAAGAGCAACAACTATATATCACAACCGTATCCACAAAATTAGTTACAACCGTACCCAACGCACACGTTTGAAGACAAATTATCAATATGACTGAGCTAAATTATTTAAGTAAAAACTAATTGCTGATAATACTAGTTCAACTACAGAAAAAAACAAAAAAGTAATCTATCTGTAATCAATTAAAATTATGATTAAAAGAATTCGAACATGAAAACTTACTTTTGACTCTTGAAAAGCAATGCGGTCTACAGATCATGTTAATGTAAGGCACTGACTGAAAGCAGAAAACTTGATCGAACAATCATACTTCATCTTTTTTCCTTTGAAACCTATCTCAAAATCAGTACAGTTCAGCTGTTATGGCGACTGCCACATCCGTAACCTGGCACAACCGTACCCAGTCTCTCTTATTGTCTAAAGAAACCAATTAAACTGCATTACCATTTACATTTATAGAAATATGTTTCTTACTATTTTTCTAAAATTTTATTTCCAAAAATTTATTTTTGGACAGGCAAGGGGGCAAACAACGTTTTTTTTAATCAAATCAACGTTTTTTTTTAATTTTTTTAGAAGATTTTAGGAATTAATAGCTATATTACTTAACCAATATGAAATACAAATTTTATGGACATATTTTTTACAAAGATTTCTTTGTATATAATCTGGAATTTAGAAAGAAATATTCATCATAATTTGTCAAATAACTATTATTTTAATTTATCTTTTGTAAAATAGATTTTGTTAACTTAATTTACGTTTTAATTAACTATTTCCTTTACTTTTTAATTAACTATGTTTACACTTTTGTTAATGTAAAGATTTAGTTGGTTCTTTTTTGAAAAATTATTGAATCTAAAAAATAACAATGCTACTTACAAAACAATTAAATATCGTATACCTAAAAATTATATACAAATATCATCAACAAAATACAAGAATTTAAAACCAAAAAAACTACCAACGAAAAAAAACTGTTGGCATAAATATTGGTACATTTCCATCGCTATCTCTTGATGTCGTAAGAATTAAGGTGATGCCTAGTTAAACATATTTTGCCTTTTACTTTCAAAAATATACTTTCAATAATAAATATAAAATATATATTTTGCTTGTTAGTGAGATAATGATGGTAGACCTTTTCACCTTAGTACGATTGGGTATTCTGAATAATTTTAAGTATTCCTTGTTTTGCAAGCAGTAATAATGTTTCGTTCATCTTATTCTTATACTAATTACGTAATTTTAAAGGCTATAATACCGGCTAGACGGTATGAGTTACAAATCCTAAATGTTTTTATGATTTTCGTGCTAAGACAAAAGATTAGAATCGATTAGTGCGTGTGCTTTCATTTTTGCTTCAAGGAGCTGTGACACCATGTGTTCTATTTCAAACCCAAATGTCTCGACGGATAAATCGCATAATAATAGATATGGCATGAATCTCCACACATATTCCATAGATCGTATGATAACGTTACTTTTATATAGGCATTTAAGGTATCGTACCCGAAAGGTTTGTACATAACCTTATTGATATTATTTTGATCCCTCTTTCCGTCTGTCGTAGATATTTTTCTTACCAAGAGAGATAGCATTCTTAAATACAATCCCATACCCAAAATTATTTCAATGCCGTACATCACAAGAGTTTCTCAAAACCAAAACCAAAAAAATAGTTTTAAAATTCAAACATTTTTTACCAACCTGAATATTTTTGATAAAATTCATTCTTCACATCATGCCCCCCGTATAAAATTTGTAATACCTTTAAAGAGTTACAGCCACCAATATGCTGAAATAAACGCATTCCAGAAATTGAGATTAGCAGCCTTATAATATGCGCTCTATTTTCTATATGGGATTTACATATTAATGCTCACAGTAAGATTCAAATAAAATTATACTCATTAATTGAGTTGTAGTTGTTTCAATATATTTTAATTTGCCAATTATATAATTGAACTGGTTGAAAGTGGTATTTTGCCTTAAGGAAAGTTGTAAAACTTTCCGATGGGTG
The DNA here is from genome assembly GCF_003426905.1 of Ctenocephalides felis. Taxonomy (NCBI): domain Eukaryota; kingdom Metazoa; phylum Arthropoda; class Insecta; order Siphonaptera; family Pulicidae; genus Ctenocephalides; species Ctenocephalides felis. Next base: position 104,040,625 of record NW_020538040.1, read on the forward strand.
TAGTTTATTTGGGATGAGTCAACTGTTTATTTGGAAAATAAAGTTTTCACTTTTCTCAAACACATTTACTTATTAATTAAATTCTATGAACAATGCACAAATTCAAAAACTTGAGATAGCAAGATTTGCAAAAAAGCACTTTTTTGCTAATTCCAAACAAATGACTTGGCCGATCGTCTCACAAACGTGAAAGGCTCTTCCTTATCGAGTTTACTCCTATGACTTTTATATTTGTGAAATCAGTACAGCCGTTTTTAAGAAAACATTGGCAAAATTTAATTTTTGACTTATCACATCAAAGCGACTTTTGACACAAATTTTGACTATCCAAACTTTGATGAATTTTTAAAATTAAACTACTTATCGTACGAGCGTAATATTTTATGTTCTTTAGGACCATAAAATTTATCAACATAAAAAGTTTTACACAAATTGTCGAACAAAAGTTTTTCGGCAGTTAGTTATGAAGAAATGCCCACCGGCCGATCTTTACCAAAAACTAATCAGCACGATTTCCAATCAATGTTTTTGGAACTGTTGGTCTCATTCGATGCAGAATGACTTAAGAGGTCGAGAACATATAAATATATTCTTCGAAAAGTTGAATAAAAATATAATATAATTAATACTATTAATAACATACACACACTTTGCCAATTTTGGCCTCATTCGATTCAGAATGACTTAAAACGTCGAGAAAATATAAACTTTTTTTTCGAAAAGTTAAATAAAAAAATATATATTTGATACTATTATTATGAAAGTGGAAAACAGTTATTTTATAATTAATAAACGCTATAAAAATATAACTAGAGTCTAATAAATAATCTTTCCTGATTATTAACTGAAAGTTTCAACAACATTATAAATTATATTATACTTGATGATTAATGAAAATTTGACGCACAACACGGTTTTTACAAGAATTTTACATGAAATTGTGGATTCATTCATTTAAAGCAATTCAAATATGTTTATTGTTGGTTGGTATTAGCTTCTAAAGCTTATTTAAAATGCAAGAACAGAAGTTTTTCTTGGCGCTTTTCTTAATATTCATTATTCAATCAGAATACACAGTATCCTAAGAGCTAATGTCATTAAATAAACATGTGCTGCTACATACATGCGTACGCAATAACATTCATACACACATGCTAATAGAAAAAATTATATACATATATTCAACAGTAGTCACTTCATCGAGTAATTAGCTCAGGTTTCTTGGTCTTTTTTTTTTAGCCTTCTGCTATCTGGAATTTCTAAAAGTTGGGCTATTAAAGCGTTTGAGTGACTTTCAAGCTTTCGGTGATGGTTCTCATCGATGGATTTGATGACTTCATTTACCAATTAAATGTTTAGAGCATTGGGGATCATCTGATTTGTCAGGTACCAGGGAGCTCCAGTAATCATTATACTATTTTTGCAATACTCTGTATTAGCGCAATATTTGGCATAGAGGTTTAATTGTCATTTTGTAGATAATACCCTTGTTCTGTAGTGATATTTTGTCCAATAATCCACTCGAGTTTCGATTGAATCTCTTACCATTGATGAACACGACAGGACACGATTGTTTATTGTGAGTAAATGTAATGTGGCTTGATTTTGAGTCATTGGTGTAGATGGTACATTTTGGTCCAATCTTCAATAATATTGAAACGGTGCTGTAACATTAAAAATACTGGGATACGTTAAAAGTACTAGGATTGTTGTTTAAATTATCGATATATCGTCTGCAAAAGTAGCACTTGCAGATGTTGTAGGAATATTGTAAATAAACAAGGTATAAAGCAACGGAACCAAAAGACTTCTTTGTGCTTTCTAGCATGAACATGAAATTTTTCCGCTCACCAAATTTCTAAATTCTTATAGCTCTCTTTTATGTAAAACACATGTAAATAATCAAGCAAGTCAAAGATGTGAATGTTTAAAATATAATCGAAATGCGAGTTCTTTCAATATTTTTATACATAAATTATTTTTTAATCGTATAAGACATAAAATAATATTAGCACAAAATATTTGAGTATGACCTTTAGCATTATTGGTGTACGTCAATCTTTCCTTTGTCAATTCTCTTTCTATGTAAGATGTAAACGCAAATCATTTTCAACCTTCGTGCTTCATATTTTATGCCATTAAACGTCGATGTCAACATACCGGCTACAAGCCAATAACGCCGATGGAATTACACAGAGCACACATGAAACATAAAAGCTCACGAAACAAGATACACGTAATAGGAAAGAATTATTCATATTATTCATTTGAGATTTCTTGAGATATTCAACTAACGATAATAATGCCGTCTTATGTATTACTAATATGGAGAGTAATTATATCTAATATTTGAATTACTGTAGGTTTGAATTGGCAAAGGTGTAAACAATAAAAATTATTAAACACAAAAGTAAATTAAATTAAAAAAAGCTAATTACAAGAGAAAAGTTAAATAAATAGTTGATCCAGCTATGCTGTTGATTATTTCTGACGAAATACCGGATTAAGGGTATATACAGTGTTGTCACTGTAAAAAATGTATCCATAAAATTCATATTTTGTAAAATCCCTTCAAAATTAAAAATAAGATATTGGGGCTGTTTTCCCCTGGTTGTCCCATTTCACCCCGCCAGTGAGGTAAAAAGGAACAGGTGACATTAAAAAAAACAGCAAAAAAACTTTTCCACAATGATTATATACCTGAGAGTTTCACTAAACATAGTCAGATAGTTATTTGATTGATATGTGTTTGTTGTCGTGATATAATTGGTTTAGTATTCACAGTATAATTGCAAAAAGCCTACTTGGATCTTTGTGCACGGTTCTACCATATTTTTATTTATATTTGTTTGTTATATGTGTATTATGAAGACATTCAGTAATTGTTTTAGTAATATGTTATTTTAGCGTATGTTTAGAAGGCTACCCAATTGTGGCATATTTTTAAAACACATTTTTTAAAGAAAAACTTTTAATAAAGAAATTGGTTCTCCATATAAAGATAGAGAGTTAAAAAGTCTGCATGTAAAAAGGTCCACCATCTTAATTGTTTAAGCATTTTTGCCGATCGTATTTTAAAGTAGAGAGCAAATGACGTAAATCAGCCATCGCTTTATAAAATATGTGTCGTCCTTGATATATTGTATAAATGAACATTATTCAAATTCACCTTTTTAATAATTTTACAATAGCACACATTCATCCTATAATTCATCATATTCAGTCAAAAGGGATTTTGCGAACAAAGTCACTACTTTCTCGATATACGTCCATTATAAATCGGCTTATTTCCATAACGCCTATTTTGTAATTCTATTTTTGATCATGGCAATAACCCATTTTTCCATTGTCTAAATACCCCTCTATTCTTGCGAAATATTACATGTGAATTACTGTTCATATAATATTTATATTTCTCTATTATCTGGCCAAAGCAAAGTAATACGTAAGTTGGATAACTGCATCTGATCTTATTTAGGTTTTAAACGCTTCGCAATGTTTTCGAGACCGCTATTATATATATTGTATTTTTGCAACTTTGTTAGAAATAAGGCGAAATAATAAACAAAGTTCTTAATAATGGAAAACAAGAACAATACTTTGTATCAAAATAAATTATGCAGTTGAAATTGCTTTTGCAGCTTCGTGCGGTGTATTAACATATTATTTAGATGGTGGAACGGAATCTTGTTATTCTGCCTCACACTGTTTTGTACATCTGACATTTGCTATAACGCGGGAAAAATTACTTGTTTTGATAACTTGAATTTTTTAATAATAGTTTAATTAATATGTAAACAAACTAGTGATGCATTTTCCTCAGAGCAAATATGTATATTTGAAGATTTAATTGTTAATCAACGGAGGCCATTTGGGGAAAAAAATCCTCCTTTTCTGACACAATTATGACATAATTCTCATATTCCAAATACTTATTATATTGTTTTCAAAAAATAGATACAAAGGATACTATACCTACGGGTAAATATCCAAACAAAGATCTAAAGATGTATATTTATAGAAATATATGTTTTTAAATTGAAAATTGAAATCAACACAGGTTAGATTTTAGTTTAATATTTTAAAATATTATTTTAGTTTTGATTTTATTTCAAGGGTTCTAAAGGTTAAATACAACTTTAAGCTAAGTAAAAAAATAGATTTACTAAAAATTACTGATATCATAGAAGCGATTAAAATTGTTCTATCTGAATTAAGGGAGTTTTATCTGAAGTTTTCAATCTGTAGCAAAGGAGTGTGTTCTACCTGAATAAGGAAATTAAGGACAAAACGACGATTTGATTTGGTCAAAATGTTAAATATTTCAAAAATTGGCTAGTCTTAGTGTTAGAGAAAAGACATTGAACATCATTGTCACAGTCTTGTCGCAGTAATCAGTTCAAACGTTTATCAGGCATTCAAAAGTTCATTTAGAGAGTATTTTTGGCATGTTTTTGGGACTTACATATTGCTGTTTATAATTTAATTTCTTAAATCTATGAACTTATGCTAGTACCAGTGATTACGATCAATTTTATTACAAGATTCATATTTTTAACAGAATTTTGATCATTTGGTAATTTTTGTTTACATTCGGACATAAATACATACTTATTCAATGGACAAAATGACAGTATTATTTCGTAAGGATTACAGGAAAATTCATAATTGGCTTTCAACTTTTACTCTAACTACTTCTAAAAACAGAGCCATAGGATCCACCGGTAAAATTAGAAACTTGTATTTGAAACAAAGACCCTTTTTCTTTCTCTAAGCCTGGCGAAAGTTGGTTACGATGTATGACTTGTTCCTTTTAGGTATGCTCATAAACTGATGTCCCAAAAATACAAAACGATTTATTTGTGAACTGTCTAGTTAAAACTTGTATGTTATTATGGGACCGATTTTGCCGTATAACAGAAAAATATTATGGCAAGGCCATGTTGGGCTCAAACTTTTATACATTATGCTACTGAATCACACTGTATGCTGTCAAAATGTCATGAATTTGCTGCGCATTCAGGCGTTTTACTCATAAACTGCATCGTCACTCGTATGTTACGAAGCTGTGACAGAAACACACTGTATCTAAGATCGTTTTTAGATTTGTGCGGTTTTTAGGTTAGGTTTTCCATCTGACAGCCTGAGGAATACGCCTGACTGCACACCAACCACATGGCTTTTGTCAAAATTTAGTATGGAAAGTTCTTCATAACATGGCCTTGCCATAACATTTTTCTATTATGCGGCAAAATCGGTCCCTCTGACTTCACATTTGATTAGTTACATTTATTCTTAACAAATATTTTATTATAGATACTATCTAACTAAGAAACTATTAGAAGTATCTAGACAAAAACCTGAGATGAGTAAAAACGGTTGAAGTTGATTTAGATCATAAACAAATATTATTGAAAACAAAACAAAAATATCATCGTATTTCCCCTGCTAGTAAATTTTTATAAGCTTGTAGGCAACCCAAAATTTATTAATAATAATAACGAATATTTATATACAAAACATATAATTTAATATGCATATGTCAAGTTTTCGTTTTTCTCAGGGTTTGTTGTTAGTACTATTTTTCCCGTAACTCTGAAACAACTGGACCGGATCAACAAAAATCAGCTCATATCGCTAAAAATGCAAATCGAATGTTTTTTGAATAAAACTTTACAACAAAAGCGATGCACATGCATTCAACGCCAAATCGCTAAAGGTATTACAAAATGATCGAAATGTTCACACACTTTTGTTTTTTCTGATTTCCATAACTCGCCCTTCGGTAGTTCATAAACTATATTTGCAACAGCTTATTTCCTTTGAACATTTTAGTTATTCCGACCATGTGCTGGCAATTGTTTTACGTTTATTTGCTTCTAGTATTGTTATTCAAGTCATAATCTTTGTGCGATCATTAAATTGCTTTGTCCGCCGTTGTGCTTTGCTAAACAGTCAGTTGCGAACTTAAAGAATGCGAAAATAATCATTCTGTTTTTCTTGTAAATATTATGTAAACAATAAATATAAACAACATTCGTACCTTGTAAAAGAAACTTTGAGATATTTATTAAATGTTATTTTTTGAGATAAAATGAAATAATGGCCTTGTAATACGAATAAAAATACATTTGTGCGATCTATATGACTGGCAAACATTATAATAATAGTTAATTTGAATAAATTGTATTATTTATGTTTGTTAATGAATTAAATTGAAAACTTAATAAAATTAAACTTAAAAACTAAAATGTAAATAAATTAACCTAAATTACTCATAATTTAATAAATTTAATCTAATTGAATATGTGAAACTAATAATGTATGTGCTATAAGTGTGCAGATGGCTTTATGGCATTTGCTTTACAATTAGAGTACAAGCATTATAATAATATATTTAAAGTTTAAATATTAATCAATAAAAGTCAAATTTCAATCTTATATTTAAAAATATTTTTTAGTTTTTGGGGGTAATGAAATATTTAAAAGAAAATTGTCAAATTAATGATACTTTTAAATATGGAATTACCTCTATATTCTGCACTTAGGTTCCATTAATTTCGTGCGCTGTGTGTTTTCAAATCAATTCGAATTATTAGTTTTTGGTCTACGAGAGAAAAAAATAAAATGTAATTTCAAGTTTCTTATTAAAGAATCGTATCAATCAGATCCTGTATCAAAAATGTAATAAATAGATCTTGATACACATATGCCTAATCTCTTCATGTCTAACTATCTCTGAACTGAGTTTTACTTATTTGAAACAAATTGCTTTATAGTTTAAATTAAAGATTTTTTTTAAGAACTTTACTTTATTAAATATTTTTTATAATACATATACATTCAACAATATTTCACACTTAAAGAATAGTTAAATAAATAAATAACTAAAAAAGTTAGAACACAATATAGGCTTTCTACCTAGTTTGGGACTTCGTAAGCAGATAAGAACACAACGAGTTCTGTGAGCTATTGTGAGGACTTTTTCAGAGATGACAACCCAACGGTTGACCCATCTTTATTTGATAAAGTTATTATTAGAATTCCTATTACTGATGTTTTATTGGGTGCAGCAAAGCCAGAGAAGTGTTATTTTTGCTCGAAAACATATTGTTAAATTTTCCAATAAAAACCGAAGTTATCAGAAGCGGGTATCGAATCTAGAACTACTCAATGGAAGCACAGTGCTCGAATCACTGAAAAAGCCCTGAAATAAGGAATAACTAGTGGTGTATGGCATCATGCCTTAAGTCAAATTGTTGGAACTTTCCGTACCGTAACGAAATGTTCTAAGAATATTAAATGTTTTCAAATATATTATTATAAATAAATACTGTAACATTGTCTAGTATTTATAAGAATTATATAAACTGAATTGCGAAGTTGAAATTATTTGTTTGAAGTATATTAGAACCTCAGTCAGAATTAAAATTAAAATCTGAAATATTTTCAATATACAAAAAAAAAATTGAAAAAAAAAAATGTAACATTTTTTTTCATAAGCAATTATTTTGTTAAAACAAGCAAAAAGTTCTTTGAATCGTTCAAATCGGACGCTTAGTTCTCTCAAAAACTGCCCTTTTTGCACATGTAGCTTTGTATCTTGGCTAGACCTGCCTTTGCCAAAAACTAATCACCTCTTCTCTCAATCATTACAAATTGAATATTTTTTAGATCATTCAAATCGGATACTCCGTTCTCTCAAAAACTTTATTTATATTTTCTGCACTCTATCTCCGTAACTGCTGGACCTGCCTTTGCCAAAAACTAATCAGCACATCTCCCTATCAATAGGAATCGAATGTTTTTTGAACCAAACAAATCGGTTGATCCGTGCGCCCGAAAACGTGAATGAAAAAATGTGGACACACAAAACACACACACACATCCATTTTTTCTGAGGTATGCCAAAATGTTCAGAAACCTTCAAAATGTCGAGAAGTGCAAAAATTTTCAATTTCGATTTTTGGATGATTACAATAACTCACTCTAGGGGAAGTTAAAAACTATTATGAATGTCAGGAGTTAATCTTTATGCTCTATTAATGTATACGTTTTTAATATCTAGGTAATTAATTTATGTAATATGTCAATAAAATTAATTACTAATTGATTGAAATATAATGAAATAATTGATTATTGATTGATTTATTTATTTATTGATTGTTTTCAAGTATTTTAAAAAATGTCAAAACATCTAAATCTATCTTTAAAAAAGAGTTCTATCTTTGTAACTTTCTAATTTAGGGGTCAATTTTCCATAAAAATGTATCAAATTTTTTAAAACAAGAAATAATACTAAATAGTTTTATAATTGTTTATAAATCTAAAAGCTTCTCAAGTAATTTGCCCCAATGCACAATACCATACACTATTAATTAATCAATGAATTAAGTGCGGTCCTGTGTTTCGGTGCAGTTATCGTATTGCCCGCTCCGTGCTAATGGCGAGTTCGCCGTCACTGCTTATTAAGCGTAATGAATTCTAAGAATGGCAAAGAGCTTAACGACTATTCTACGACAATGTCTCTTGACAGCATCCGTTTCGGAAACCTAGCTTATTGCAGCCGGATAGTTTTTTTTTTCAAAGGATCTATTTGGAAATCTAAATACTGTTTCGTTAATGTTCTTCAGCGTGCTTTATGATGAACGAAAACAGATAGGTGAGCTAGGGGCTAGTTGTAACAGTTCTTATTTGAAATCAATTCATCTTTATATTTACTGATAACATTTCTCTGAAATGAAGCTAGATGCTTTAAGTATTCCATTACCTAATCAAGTAAAAACTAGTGGCATAGCGCAAATAAGTTGCGGAAACTTCTCGTACTGTTATATAAAACATCGAAAGTTTTACATTTTTTTATTTTTTTAAACATTATTAGAAGTAGAAATATTGTGAATACGGAACCCAAAAAAAATGAAAAAAATTCGCTTATTATTAAAATCTGATAAATTGATACGAATGGGAATGGCCGCAAAATGGCAATTTCTTTAGCTTTTTCCTCTGTATCTCTAAAATCTCTGGACCTGCCAATACAAAGGATACGTTCTTTGAATTTTTCTAATCGGACCCTCCGTTCTCTCAAAATTTCCACATTTTGCATAGTATTTTCGAAACGATTGGACCTGCTTTTGCCAAAAGCACTAGCACACAATGGAATTTGTTTTGAATCATTCAAATCGGTTGATCTTTGCGCCCAAAATGGGGGACGAATAATTGTATCCAAACATGTACACACTACTGTTACATACTACATGCACACATACACACAGTTGCGTGCGCCACACACACACGTATATTTTTCTAAGGTAATTCCAAATTTGGCATAATTACGTATGCCAAAATGTTAAGAAATCGTTATGTTATATATTTGGGGCTAGTTGTAACATCTACCGGGACAAGTAGTAAAGACAAAAAACAACAATAATACCTCTGACAACTTATTTTTAACTTATTTTTAAGTAATTTAGAACGATCATCTCTGACAATTTATTTTTTACTTATTTTTAAGTAATTTAGAATGATTCTAAACCAATATCTTTCGAAGAGTTTTTGAATTTTCAAAATCGATTCAGGATTTTTGGTGAAAACGTGAACAAATAATGTCACACTTAACCTCCAGTTATAAAGAATGGGTATTCAATGTAAGAGTTTTATGTGTTATAAATATATATTTGCGAAAACATAGACAAAATATCAAATGTTGGCTTACATAAACAATACACATATTTTTTTCAATTTTGGTGTCAAACAATTTAGAATGGTTTGAATCGTCCAGAAAAGAAAACTGCAAAGACGAATTTTCTGGCGAAAGCACTAACTTTTCTTTGGATATGTAAATTATAATTTGTTGTGCACCACATGGACCCAACAAATTATTCGTATATGTATTAAATGAATGAAATGAATACAACAAGGTATAGGGTTTTTTCGTGAATTTTCATTTCTTACAATATTATCTAGCACCTAATTGATGTACTAAAAATACAATTCCTAAACGTATCTTTACTAAATATATTTTTTGTAAATTATAATTGGAAACAATATAAATCTCAAACAATTTATTTTATTTCGACGATTGTGTCAAGTGCCATCACGTGACTTTATATATTCCGTTATTATTGGAAAACTCCTCCACTTGCTTCTTTAAGTATATCTCAGCGGATTTCTTCATAAAGAATTCTATTCAAATGTTATTCATGGACTGTTGTTTCTTTTGGTAATGAAACGTCGAAGATCATACAAGGAGATTAACTTTGGCGCAGCAATTCAGAGTTTGAGCTCATTGCTTCATGTTAATTTGAACGAGGCAGATAAATGAGTTATTTTCGGCTTCCTTGCGAATTCTTTCTTTGCTTGTATTACGGAGATAAATGTAACAGAATTTGTCTTACTATAAGAATGTATACACGCTATATATATATAGCGGGTCTTGAAGGTCCGCGGGTAAAAAGGTCCACCACCGATTCATCGTGATTCTTACGATATTTATATCGGATGATAAACAGCAATGTTTGAAAATCTATAACAAAAGAATCTTTTTCCGTTATTTGTTTTTGGTTGTGAACACTTAGTTTACGAGACCCCCGAGACCCTAATATTATTTCAAGTATACGTTGTTTAATTGTTTAATAAGATGTATTGTTGAATTCATAGTTTTTTTTTATAACCTCTATAAAATCTTACATGTGGGTGCTGGCATGCTGCTGAGTGGGATAAAATGGACCAACTAAACCTTTACTTCGCTAAAGGAGTAAACAATAAAAAGTAGTAACTAAAAAGTAAATTAAGTGAAAAAAAGCAATTTTACAAGATAGTTATTCGAATGCTGCTAATGAATATTCCTGACAAAATACCAGGTCAAGGTTGTGTACATTGTTATTTCTGAAAAAAAATGTTACCATAAAATTTATATTTTGCACTGGTTGAATGATGTAGCTATTATTTCGTAAAATCCCTTCAAAATTAAAAATTAGGCATTGAACCTGTTTTCCCCTTGACCGTCTTATTTGACTGTGCCTATAAGGAGGAAATAGCGAAAAAACACATTCCTATAATGGTGAATTAGCTGGGAGTTTTACTGAACATAGTCAGATAATTGATAGTTTGAAAAGTAAAAAGGGATAAGGTAGGGCGGTGCTAGTTGAGCATAGGGGCAAGTTGAGCAATCAAAATATCTCAGCCCGTTTAGGCATTATATGGCGGAAAGATAGAGGTTTGGGAGAAATAAAACATCCCGCGATCGCTAGTGGCCGCTGGACAAATGAGTGAGGCTCACGGGCGTTTTGTTTATTTTGAGACCAAAAAGTAAAAAAGTAATTCATTACCAGTTTTCGTCTGGTTTAGTCAAATGTTATTTATTTTTAATCAGGTAAATGTTATTCTTCCATATGATTATAGTACTTTTAATATGCACAGAGATTTTGGGTATAATTCTCACGGTTTTTTTATAAACTCTTTTATTTCGAAATTCCGAGTTGGGGTTAGTTGAGCATAGTTGCTAAACTTGTTCTGTCACTAACACAATTACCATTAACTTCTAGAAATTAATTACTATTTTTAAGAGTAATAATATAAAGAAATAATGTTTTTAAACAAAAATACTGAATATAATGGTAAAATAATTCCTAAGATACGATATTGTTTTGTTGATTCTACTTTTGGTTAATTATTCAAAAAAAATTACTATAAGTTTTGTTTTCTCTGTCAATAAAGACTATAAATATAGAACTGGTTATCAAAAACTAATTCTATTTCATCACTAATCGACATTGAACCTATGATTTCATTATATTTTCTTAGTGCTCAACTTGCCCCACCTATGGGGTACATTGAGCATACTTGACTTTTTGCATTTAAACAGCTGTAGCTTCTAAACTTTACTTATTGCCAAAAAATAGTATTAACACTTATGTTAAGCGATAAACAACAAATCCATTAAGCCGTATAGCAATTTATTGAGACTTTTCATTGAGGAGCTACATCCGTTTAAGTAAAAAGTTGCTCAACTAGCCCCGCTCTACCCTACCAAAATTTTAATACCCTCCATATTTAGAAAAAAATACTTCAGACGACTGTTTTTTATGTGAGTCAAACTTGGATTTAGAGACCAACGTGAAAAGAGAAGATCGCACTGTCATTTTTTACAATTTTCGAAAATTCTTAAAAAAAAATTTACACGCAGTTATAATTATTTTATAGTTCAGAAGATAAGGGACTGTATAATATTTTAATTCAAAAAACAAATAACACAAACACTCACTGAAAGATATTATAAGCATACTCTAAAAATTATAATTAATAATATTTTTGAGTTATTGCTGTGTATGATTGCGTCTATATATGGTTGTGTGCGTCTATATAGGGATATTTTTGATTATTTTTTTTGCTCCCAGAGGTATAAATGCAAAATGATGAAAACAAATTTTCTGAAAGCTTTAGTTCTTAATATTAACTTTAAGATAGTCCGCACTCCAACCAAAGTTTCTTATGGAAATAACATAAGTAAAATTTTATTTGTTTTTTAGAATTTTATAACTTAGCGACAAGTGATTAAAAATTTTGAAATTTGCATTAGCTTATTTTGATCATGAATAGAAAATCCATGAAACTTTGGTTGTAGAGCTGACTATCTTAAAGTTAATATTTGGAGCTAAAATTTTCAGAGAATTATTTTTAATTAATTAGAAGCATTTGAGTCCCTGGGAGCAAAGAAATTCGAAAATATCCATATTAAGGACCACTCTAATGTACATAAATAACTGGAGCACAAATTAATAGTACCTTTTAAAAGTTTGAGAAAACGTTGTAGGAATAATTTTACTTATTTCTATTGAACCGATAAGTTATTATTTGTGTTTATCAATTCAAGCTGATTGTTTCCAAGCAATGCGAATAGGAAGTTTATCTTTGTTCTTTGTTCTTTGATTCGTTACGGTGTGACCCCACTGGCACCACTCGGCCTCGAGGTCAGGGGCTCCTTTAATGTTCTCTTCCTGTACTCATTGAGCATTCCTTTCCGATTCATTAACGATTTACCTACCCGATTTAGTTCACGATATACATCTTTGTTATTTTGTCGTAGGGACAATTTTGTTTTTCTTTCAGATAACGGAAAGCGGTTTGCTGAACGAAAATCATTTGATTTTAAAATGAGATGCGGGAAGATGACGAAATTTTATGTTTAATATTTGTGGAATTTTAAACGTTCTAATAACGTTGGTTTTTCATTCGGAAGTTACAGCCTGATGTCAAACAGAAGTGACATTGTTATTTTCTTGAAATCTAAGACAGGAATATGTTTTCAAGTAAAAATAGATCTTACCAAGCATCCAATAAAAGTCACAAATGTTAGAGTTTTTCTAGTAACACATCATATATCAAAAAGTAATAGAAAAACTATTGAATTAATTAAAATTACCAAAACAAGCTTATTATTGACTATTAGGTTTCAATTGCAGTTAATAATATACAAAACTAGTAGTTCATGACATTGTATCTTAAGGCAAATTGCTAGAACACTCTTACCGTTATTAAACACTCGAGAAATGAAAATAATCAATGATCAACAAAGAATGGTTAAACATTGTTTTAAACATTTTCATATGGGTTACGTTCATTTTATAATTTGCCTTTTGTAGACAAAATATAAGAGATTATAAATTAGAAGTTGACGTTTATATATGTTTATCTAACATTATCATGTGTTAGAGAACCTTATGTCTCACAAAATAATAATATAAACTAATCTGCAAAGCTAAAATTATTTATTTCAATAAGAGCTTTATAAATTTGAAACTTTGTATATTTTTTAATGTTAAAATTTGAATCGTTTTCAATTTTTTAAAAAAAATATTGTGATTTAAAAAAAATAGTTTTGGTATTTCATTCAATTTTTGCTCCGAAACGGCTAAACCTGCCTATCGCAAAAACTGATCAGCACATCTTCCCGTCAATACAATCTAATGTTTTTTTAATAATCTTAATCGAATACTTCGTTCTCTATCTTGCACTAGACTTGCTTTCACCAAAAACTAATCAGCACGGCTTTCCATCAATACAAATCGAATGTTTTTTAAATGATTTAAATCCGTTGATATCTGCTCTCGAAATCCAAGCATACACGCCTTCATACTACATACACACATCAATTTTTTAAAGTACGCCAAAATCTTTATAAGGCTTTGAAACGTAAAGATATGCAAAAAATTTCATTTTGATTTTTTTGCGATTACTTACCCTGAGGGATGTTAATTTCGTTAATATAGTGAAGTAGAAAAATATATAACATGAAATGCGGAATTATTGAAGATGCACATGTCTTAATAGTAACATATTTATTTATTCAATACAGCAAATAATTAAAACGATTATTGATTATTCGCTTCGCATAAAAATACAGGGATTGACATGTCGAGAGACAAAGTATACAGAAGCTTACAGGAGGAAATTTGACAGATAGAGTATTGAAAATTGAAAAGGTAAACAAAACAAAAGGTGATAATATGTGGTGCACTCACCCTATGAATCAGCAAAGTACAAATAGTAATAATTTTAGTGATACATATATATATATATATATATATATATACATTGAATTATTTACCATTTGTGAGTTATTGTGTCCTCGTCGATTACGTCGGCCTGGGTCGTGCTCGAGTAATAAAGTGAAGATCAGTCTCGGCGCATTATCGATGAACTAACTCGGCAACCTTTTGTAAGTCAGGCGCCACGAAGAGCTTTTAATGTCAACTATATTTTCCCAGTTAACGTTTGCCCTCGACTCAGTTTACTGTGTCACCAACGAAGAAAGAAAAAAGGTATCGCGGATAAGAAAAAACACAACTGGTGATGCATGGTATTCTGTTTTGAGGCAAATAGTAACAACTTTTTGTCAAATATCAGTTAATTGAATTAAATAGAAAAACTAATAATGAATGGCATCGTGCCCTGGAGCAAATTTCTGGAATTTCACGTTTATATTTTGAAAATTTTGAACCTTTTTGAAGTAAAACTTCTTTAGGTGCGACTAGGGTGTAAATCTGTACAAATGCAACGGTTGTGCGTTACGGCAGATAAGATAAGAGTCGAGTGCCAATGGTTCGTCTTTCGCTCTCGATGATATTTCTAAGCGGGTCGATTGTTATTAGTCGTCGCGAATGTGTATAGAGATCTGTCGTTGTATGCGCACCGGCATCAAAGTTATTTTCGTACCGATATCAACAACGAAATCGGCATAAACAAATAAACATTTTAAAGTTACATTGTAATACAAATGTTGGTTTAATGAAAAATACCTGAATCAGAAGAATATTTTACCCTGTGCCTTAATATTTTACCGTGTTGCTTAGAAATTATTTCTATATTATTCGTAGTTTCTATAAATCTTTGAAGTTATTAAAATGGAAAATATTTTTAAGGCAAGACAGATATTACAGCTATTTAAAGAATGAGATTATAGCGCAAAAAAGTTAAAAAAAATACAAGCAGTCAATGAATGTATGTTAATTTCAATTATATGAAGTTCTTCAAACACAATTACATGATGAGTGAAGCTGCGAGAACAATATATGTTTAGGCGTTGTTTAACATAATCCACTATGTGAACGAATATTATAGAAGTTATTAATCAGCAATTACTTCATTTCTCTAATGAAGGTTTATTTCTAAATACTAATTATAATGACAAACAGATCATGTCATATTTGAAGTATGATTCTATCTACATTATTGTTTTTAAATATTATACACATTATAAGTGTTTATTTTATAATTTATCATTATATAAATGTGTATAATGATTGACACTAATAAATAAATATGTGCAGCACGAGTGTTGCCATATTACTTATAAGCATTATTTAAAATTGTTATGATGTATTTATTTTTACTTAAATGCCATCTTGTTTGTACAGTAGCAAATGAGTTTTACTACAATCGCATGTAAATCTTACGCGCACTTTTTTTCTCAATGCAATCGTGCGTGCAAATTTAAAGAATAAATATTGATACGAAACCCATGGAAATGTAAACAAAATTTATAGTTAATAGTAAAATTTCTATAAAATATTTGAAATATTGATTGTCTCATAATTATTTTTGACCATCAAAAGCCATTTTTTTACTTTTTTTTACTGGATCTCCAAAACGGTTGGACCTGTCTTCACAAAAATTTAAACAATTCTTCGTTTTGTCAATAGAAGTTTTTTTAATCATTCAAATTCAATACAATGTTTTTTTAATCATTCTAGTCGGAAGCTACGTCCTTTTAAAAAATTAATTAACATATTAACGGCACTTTTTTGCCTGTACCTCTGTTAAGAACTAATCAGCACGTCGCCATCAATAGGAACCAAATGTTTTGTGAATCTTTCAAATCGGTTGATTTGTATTTTCGAAATCGTTAACATATTCGAAAGTATGCCAAAATGTTCAGAAGGCTTTATAACGAAGGATATGTAAAAATGTTCATTTTCATTTTTTTGCTATTACTATAACTTACCCTGCGGGAAGTAAATTCAAATTTAAAATCCATGTTAAAGCTTTAAATGATGTATGAATTTTATTATTTTGAAAAGTTGAAAAAAAAATTTTTGTTTTGATATTTTAATTTTTTTTTTAATATATTCAAAAGCTTGACATTTTTCTATATATTCAAAGTATAATAATCAATAAGTTGAAAGTTGAATTAGATACATATTGTACGCAATGTAGGATTCTTTAAAACTATAAATATAATAAACATTACATATAATAAAACGTTGCACATGATAAACGAAATAAAGATTCGAAGATATTTTCTGATATTTTATTGAAAACTAATTAGTCGTCATTTTCAATTTTATTTGCAAAAAATGTGTATTAGAGCGTAAGTAAAATTTAAATGTTGATATTCATCTATAAAATTTGAATGTTTCGAAAATATTATGTCTTTCATGTGAATAGTATTTGTGTCTTGAAAGTATTTCTAAAGTGTATGAGTTTAAAAATATAGTAAATCAATGTATATACATATCAGTGAAATTATATGCGAAATTTTGAAGCATTTACTTAAATCTGCGTATTTTTTGGCGAACGTATTTTCAAATGTACAAATCAGTTAATCTATTCGAAACAAAAGTGGCAGATACAATTATAAATGAATGCAAAGGTCAGGACACAGAGATCATATTTGTCTTCTAGTTATTATACTGTAAAAACCAAATCATCTACATCACAAAAAACAATACAAACTATAAATAATATCAAACCAATTATCCTTTATCTTTAATATAGTATCGTCAAAAAGTTTTACCCACGGACCTTAAACCACGCTCGTTCCTACGTAATGCACATAGAATTACATCTTTTTTTGAAGATATCTTAGAAGGACAGGTGCTTCTACAATGTAAAAAAATTAAATAAATTCATGTTATATTTTGATTTGAATAAGTCATCCTGCGCGAAGTTAGATTTAAGATTTCATTCCTCAGCAGACGTCGGACATAAAATCATTTCATTAAAACTCGCCAGAAAGCAATAAAAATATTCTTTTATCTTCCAGAATTGTCTTTTAATAGATATAACTAAAAACTGAAAACTTCACCGAAATAATGAATCTGTCACGCCAACGATAGCATCTCTATGGGATTATTACCATTTAACTATCGGATGAGAATTTCGAGAGTTCTTTTTTTCAATTCTGGTGCAGTAATTACGTAAAAGTCAACGGGAGTTTAATTTACTGATAGTCTCAAGAACAATAAGAATGCTGGGTGTAAGGAAGAAAGCATATTCCATCTTATAAGTAGAGGCCACGCTAATTAAAGTTTAATGGATTATGAAATCATCGGTAAATTATTTCCTGGTGTCGAAGAAAAAAGTTCCTTCTGAATACTAAGAAAATCAAACAGTTGCAATATTAATTTGTATGATATTTTAAACGTATTATAACCATTGACTTATATGATCATATACATAGCTAATGAAGTGGATATTTTATTACATAGGATAGATCGCTATAAGGAGATAAATGTATCAATATTCATAACAAAAGTTTTTTTATTCATAACTTATTTAGTATTTTTTATAGTTCCATACCCGAATATAATTTTTAAGTTTATTGTTTTATAAGATGTATTATCATTCGTGAGTTACGTTCAAAAGTTGTTTTTATATAGCCTGTATGAATGCTCACATGTAGATGGGATAAAAAGGACCAACATAACCTTTACATCGGCAAAGATGAGAATTTTAAGTATAATTAAGTTAAATTACATAAGCATTTTTACAAGAGATAATTTCCAATTTTCAAATAGTTATTTCAACTCTGCTAATGAATATTTATGACGAGACCAGATAAAGATTATATTTAGTGAGATTTTTTATAAAAAACTGATCTCGGAATGAATTTGTATTTTGCATTGAATGATATATATAGAATATTGGAAATAAGATTGGGACTGTTTGCACCCTGGCTGTTTCTTTTTACTCCGCCTATGATATAAGGACGTTTTTAAAAAAATAGTAAAATAATTGGGAAAAAAATGGGAATTTTATTAAACAAAATGTGATAGTTGTTTGTTTCATACGTGTTTTGTGTTGTGATGTAGGTTTATTTGGTTTAGACCAGTGTTTTCCAACCTTTTTATGGGTCACGCACCGCCATAACGTTTCTAAAAATGCTGTGGCCCTCATATAAAATTTTTCACATTTAAAAATTATTTTGTTTCTAAATATAAAATATAGACTTTAGAAATTACTACTGAATTATTCTCAAAACTTCATATGTAAAACATGTTATAAAAATTTAAATTCAAATTAATTTTATTATTGATTTTTCTACACTCTATCAAGTCCACGTCGGAAATTGCTGGTTTTGATAGTATAGTTACTGAAAGTCAAATTGGAGCTTTGTCCATCTCTCCACACTATTTTCTTTAATGAAATAAAATGTGCTTTGCACCATTAATTAGGTAAATGAAAAAAAACTTTGTTTGATATAGCTGCAATACTGCATTGAATTATTGAGACCTATCTACTAATTTACATCTGGCTTAATAAACGTATACAACAAAAGTAAATCCAAATTTGTAAGCTCATTCATTTTGTATACAATTTTAACCAAGTTCAGTCTTATTTATGGAGTCGGATTATTTTTGAATAATATCAGTACAAAAACGGATTCCAAATTCTTAACCACTCTTTAGGCGCGCTTATGGGTTTTTGTTGAGTTTCGTACTTAAGAGGGTAGGTGAAGTTCTTTTCCGTGGAATTAGGTGAGAAGTTCCAGAATAAGATGAATAATCCATGATATTAAATGGAAACGCGAAAGTGCGAAATATTTTCCCAACTTATGGATTCATTAGCGTGACTGTAAACGAGAAACAGGTTATAATTATTGATGGTAATAAAATTATTATATATAGACGAGAAAAGTAATACATTATAAGATTATATGTAATTTAAAGTGATGTCTGTTTAAGAGTTATTATTCATTACGAGGAAATATTTGCTTATTATTTTTTATACCGTAATATAGAATATCAGCGCATCTTTAATATTCTATTCACTATTCGCATATTTTTTTAATATATTTATTTTCATATATTAAAATAAAATGCGTCTGAAAATCGTATATTCTTTACAATTTTAATAAGACCGGTGTTATTTTTAATATTTGAGTTTGAACTTTTTTGAAAATTTTGGATCTTTTGAAATTTTTTGAAAATTTAGTAATTGGATTTTTTTAATTTTTGGAAGAAAATGTTTTTTTGAAAATCTTGAAAGTTCCGAAAAAAATCTGAAATTTGAAAATAATTAAAAATTTGATTTAACAAGCAAAATTTTTTTAATCATTTTAATCGGATAATAAGTTCTCTCAAAAACTAAAATGCTATTTTTCGAACTTTTTCCTAAAATCTTCGAACCCGCTGGATTTGCCTTTTTCAAAAACTAATTAGCATGTCTCCCCATTTGAATTGAATGCTTTTTGAATCATTCAAATCGGTTGGTCCGTGCTCTTGAAATCATGGACAAAAATTTGTATCATACATACATACATACTACATACATCGACATACACACACACATATGTACATAAATTTTTACTAATGTCGGTAAAAATTTTTGGAAGCTTTTAAGGCATTAAGATATGCAACAATTTTATTTTTTAACTTCCCGTAGGGACAAGTTATAGTAATCGCAAAAAAATCGAAAATGAAAATTTTTATATATCTTTACGTTTCAGAGGTTTCTGAATATTTTGGCATACCTTAGAAAAAATGGATGTATGTGTGTGTGTGTATGTGTGTGTGTGCGTGTATGTATGTGTATGCAGATACTAATTTTCGTCGACGATTTCGGGAATGGGTAAGATGAACCTAATTCCAAAATTTAATTCAATTCGGAACACAGTAAAAAAATTCAGAGGTTATACCCTTTTTTCCTCTCTGTTTACTGCACTAATATGTGCACTAATAAATACAAAAAGTGCCAAAAACGGTTACTTAGTTTTAAAGAGAACGGAGCGTCCGATTTGAATAATTCAAAAAACATTTTACTTGTATTAACAAGATGAAAAACTGATCAAATTTGCATGAAGGCAGATCTAGCGGTTTCGTAGATCTATTAAAAAAAATGTAGACTACTAATTAGACATATGCACATCAAATTATCAGATATTTTATAGAGATTTTAACAATAAGTATATTTTTTCTTACATTTCTATGGGTTCCGTACCAATGCTTATCCGTTATACGGCGGCGCGGCGCTTACGCGCTTCGAGATTTCGTCTCTATGCAGTTAAAGCAGTACGATTGCTCAAAAAAGTTCAAAATTTCCAAAATATTTCAAAATACACTTTTTCTTCAAAAAGTCTTTTTTTTCAAAAAAAAGTAAATTTTAGTCAAAAATTTATAGTTTCTTAAAAATCTAATTTTTCAGAGTAATTTGTTTTCAAAAATGTTAATCTTTAAAAAAAATGGTACGGAAAGTTCCAGCAATTTGCCTTAATGATGCCATGCGCCCCACTAGTTGAAAAACCATTCGGTTCGTACACAATCGCGACGCGTTTATGCAAAAGGCAATTTTGCCGTTTCGGAAGAGTGGAGCGAAAAGGGTATTTTATTCCACGATTATGCTGTTTTTGAGAGAACAAATCATCCCATTAGATTAAATCAAAAAACATTTTGCTTGAGTAAACGGTGGGCAAAAATGCATTTACAGAAAATTCAGTAATTTTGAAAATTTTCAAAAAAAAAAATCTAAATTTTCAAAAAAATCAAAGTTTCAAAAAATTCAAACTTTTTGAAATTTTTTATCATTTTCAAAAAAAACTAAATTTTGAAAAATTAAAAAAAATGATTTCTTACAAAAATTTGAGAATATTTCGATAATTTTTTTTAAAAAAAAAACAATATTTTCAAAAGTTTTAAATTCTCAGAATATTTAGAAAAAACTTTTTTTTAAAATTCCAAACGATTTCAAACTTCTGAGAAAATTTCAAAATTTTGAAATAATTTCTAAATTATCATAAAATTTCTAAATTATCAAAAAAAAAATTTTAAAAATGGACTCTTGTAAACGTACTCATGACTTCATAAAATACGCTCGTCGCACAATTTAAAAAGCACTTATAAGTTTCCAATATGTAATAAATAATCTATTTGAAATTATACAAAACAATTATTGATTATTTCCATTCCTCGAATGTCTGATTACGGTACGGGAAGTTCCAGCAATTTGCCTTAAGGCACGATGCCATGTGCCCCATTAGTATACCGTGATGCAGTTAGCACGGTTTTTACGATATGATTATTAAAAGTAAAATTATAATGTGCCCCGCTCTACCCTATAATATTGCTATTAATTTTTCTTTGTAAATAATGTGTCAAATATAATATTATTAGAAAATGTTTAGTTTCAACATCTTGCATTTATTTATACTAGTGCTAAATTCTACTAATGTTATCGGAAATTTTTTATTGCTAAATTCTATTAATGTTATATGAAATTTTTATACTACTACTATTATTTTTTAATTGGTTAAAATTGAAACTATGACCGCGCAATTTTATTAAATTTCTAATAGTCCATATCCTGAAAAATAATATTTTTCTGAAAGCAAGAGTAAAAATAAGAATAGGGCAAAACTCGTCAGAAATTTTATTTAAATAATGAATGAAATTTAATAAATGAAAATATTTAAGTTTCTATGGTTGGTTCTTAATCTTCAATAAGAAATGCAGAACATTCATGTGCTATAGCCGATAACTTGCATGAAGCTTCTGTCAATTGTTCTGAAATAAGACGTACATTATCCTTCTCTACCGCCACTTTATTACTATTAATGGTGCGAACTGGATCTTCTTCGCTATCGCAATTATTTGAAGTTTCTAAGGCTTCTTTTAATTTACGTTCTGCTTCTTTATATGCATTGAAGGAGCCTGAATTGTTCGATCATATTTCCGTATCGCTTGATTAGTGTTTCAAACCGGCATTTTTCACAATTGACGTTGTCACTCTCGGTGTTGGCTTCATCTGGTATAGTTTCTTCATAATTTTTATCTTCAATTAATTTTGATTCCATAGTGAGAGTTGATACAAAATTTTTATTTCTATAAAATTCAACATAAATTAATTTGTACAGAATACGACATCAAAAAATAAATTATTCGTTTGTAAATTTTGTAGTTATTTTTTGTTTCTAAAGAAAACTTGCATGTCAAAATGATATTAATAATATTTGATCTAGTTGTCAGAGAATAGAAGGCTTTGGATAAACTTAAATTCGCTCTGGCAAACCTTATGATTTGACACTGTCTCATTTTTCATTTTGATTAATGAATATTTCTTTACTAATAAATAGTGTATCTGCAAGGAAATTATCTCTGATCATATTGAAAATATTTTATATACGTTTGAATGTCCAAAAAATGCCAAAAAATCAGAGCAGTATGTGTCACTGGACAATGTTCAAAAATAAATTTTAATGGAGCGTCAGAAATAGTGGTCCATTCTCTTTGTTTTATACTTTCTACTAATAATCACCATAGTTCGTTCATATCAGAACCAATATTTTTCTAAAAACGATTTATGATAATGTCTACTTTTTCAATAATTCACAAGAAACCTATGTCGCCGCATAAAAAACTTCTTTGCTTATATATTTGATTTTGAGGTTTTCTCTCATAAAATTTATATCAGTCAATTTTTTGTAATTACATAAAGTGTTTAAAAAATGGAGCAAATTGGGCTATCAGTTTTCGACAAAAATTGGCGATCAAGTGCTAAACGAGTGGTCCACTGTACTTTAACGCAAGTTGTTGGCACTTCTCGTACTGTAATTAATTCGAGGACATAAAAATAATCACCAATAAAAAAAAAGATCATTGATTAGTAACACTTGTTTTATATGTTTTTAAATAGCTTATTCTAAATAAGGTAATTTTCATAATTCGTATTTTATAGATAAATTATGAAGAAATTATAAATTAGACGATGACGTTTATATTTGTACATTTACTAGAAAAAATATAAACAAAATATAACCAAGACGAATTAGAATGGAGGGCTATTCCTCATGCACTAGAGGACCTTATCTCAATTTTTTAACTTCGCGTAGGGTGAGTTATAGTAATAGCGAAAAAATCGATTTCTTACAAAAATTTGAAAATATTTCGAAATTTTCAAAAACTAGTGGTGTATGGCATTGTGCCTTGAGGCATAATGCTGGAACTTCAAGTAGCAAAAGATTTTTTTTAAAAAAAACGAATAAATTTCTTTTTAATCTTTGAAAAAAAAAATTTTTTTGAGAAATATTAAATTTTTGAAAAAATTGACTTTTCTGGAAAAAATGTTTTTTTTTATTCTTGTGAAAAGATTTTTTCATTATTCTTCCCGTAGGGCAAGTTAAAGTATGCGCAAAAAAATCGAAAATGAAGATTTTTATATATCTTTTCGTTTCAAAGGTTACTGAATATTTTGGCATAGCTTAGCAAAAATAGATGTATGTGTGTGTGCGCGCGCGCGCGTATTTGTGGGTATACGGATACAAATTTTAGTGGACGATTTCGGGAACACCAATCAACCGATTTGAATAATTCAAAAAACATTCCATTCGTATTGATAAAGAGACGTGCTGATTAGTTTTTGGCGAAGACAGGTCTAGCCGTTCCCAAGATACGGGGCAAAAGGTGCCAAAAATGGTAACTCCGTTTCTGAGAGAACGGAGCTTCCGATTTTAATAGTTCAAAAAACATTTTGCTTGTATTGCAGGGTCTAGCAGTTATGGACTATAAATGAAAATAAGTTAAAAAATGGCTTTTGGCGGTCAGAAATGATCATTAGACATATGCACATCAAATTATCAGATATTTTCTAGAGATTTTAATAATGTGTACCCATTTTGTGTAAGGTTTTTTGGGTTCTGTAGCAAGATTTTTGATTTTAAAATTCACGTATATGGTTCGAACAAATGTTCTCGACATTTTCGACGGTATGGAATAACCGATATTGAATAATTTAAACAACATTCGATTCGTATTGATAAGGAGACGTGCTGATTAGTTTTTGGCGAAATAAACAACTAGTAAAATTTTTGGGAAGGCAGATCTAGCGGTTATGAATTTTCAATAAAAATAATCAAAAAAAGTGTCATTTGGCGGTCGAAAATGTTTATTGGACGTATGTACTTAAGTTATCACATATTTTATAGAGATTTTAATATTGTGTACACATTTTGTGTATTTTTTTGGGTGTTGTACCACAATTTTTAATTTTGAAGTTTATTTATATGGTTCGAACAAATGTTCTCGACATTTTCGTCAGTATGGAATAACCGATTTGCATGATTAACTCCTTAACTTAAAATGACCGCGAACAATTGCTAAGCCAAAAGTGAATATTACGGGCATAGCCCGCGTATGATATTCGGGAAAGAAGCAAATATTATAAAATATTTATTCATACGAAACTATAAAACACAAAATTATTTTTATTTTTGTGATAAACCGTACACTATGAGAGAAAATATTCACAACGCCGCGCCAGCTTGAACAACTTTGGGCCGACATTTTTGAATCTAAATTGTAAGTTAAGTGGTTAAAAAATCATTCGGTTCGTACACGATCGCAAGGCGTTTTTGCAAAAGGCAGTTTTGCCGTTTCGGAGGAATGGAGCGCAAAAGGGTGTAAAAACGGTTATGCAGGTTTTTAGGGAACGGATCATCCGATTAGATTAATTCAAAAAAACATTTTGCTTGAGTAGACCGTGTGCAGAAAATGCATTTACAAAAAATTTAATAATTTTGAAAATTTTCAAAAATATTCAAAGCTTCAAAAAATTCAAATTTACGAAATTTTTCATCATTTTCAATTAAAATTAAAAAAAAAGATTTCTTACAAAAATTTGAGAATATTTCGATAATTTCAAAAAAAAATCGAATATTATCAAAAATTTCCAAATTATCAAAATATTTAGAAAAAACTTTTTTTTAATTTTCATTTCAAAATTTTGAAAGAATTTTTAAATTATCATGAACTTTCTGAATTATCAAAAAAACCAAATTAAAAAAAATGGACTCTTGAAAACGTACACATAAGTTGTTCATAAAATACGCTCGACGCCCAATTTAAAAAGCAGTATGAAATAATCTATTTGAAACTATTCAAAACAATTATTGTTTATTTTCATTCCTCGAATGTTTAATTACGGTACGGGTGATCCAGCAATTTGCCTTAAGGCACGATGCCATGCGCCCCACTAGTTATTTTTTTGCGTTTACTATAACTTAAGGAGAGTTATTAATATTGTACATTTTAATAGTTGAATTTTAAGTTCAAATAATTGCTCAAAATAAAAAATGTGATTTTTACATTTATAAATATTACTTAATAAAAATAAATAATTTTGTGTTGCATAGTGGTCAAATAATATAATTGTAAAAGAATTCAATGCTATTTCTAATCATTGTGGTAGTGTAGTGTGGTAATTATAAATCGTTTTGTGTTATTATAAGCTCATTGAATTACTTATAAGTACTTATATAATGATTATAGACTAATAGATATGTGTTTCTATAACCGTCATTCGAGTTATCGCAATACATCAAACGTTACGAGAGGTAACTTATGCGGAGCTTTAAGCTCGCTCGATCTTGAGCTTTAGCGCTGAAATCATGAACTCCTTTAGAAACATCAGTCTTGTCTAATCTTTATGAATCTCATCAATATTATACGGCGCTTCCATTAATTTTAATCTGATAAACGGTATCATTTCTAATACATCCCAATATACTTACAGACCCATAGTCCAACGATCGATATTTAGGCTACACTAGTGGTAACAACGGAAAATGAAGATTAATATGGATGATAGAAAACGCGAACAATTTAGAACTTATCATTAAATTATAATCATTCTGTATTATCTATCATTTTATTAATTAACTTTCCGAAGGAGAAGTTTATGTTTTCATCAAAAAATTCGATTCGCTAATTTTATGTTTTCTCGACGTTCAAAGCCATTTTGAATCGAATGAGACCAAATTTGGAAAAAGTATATGTATGTGTGTATGCGTGTGTGTTTGTGTGTGAACAGATTTTTTGCCGTAAATCGGCGTTTTCTCAAAAACGGCTGGACCGATCTCAAAAATTTAAAAGCCATTGGATGTATCTCGATGAGGACTAGCGTTTCTCAGTTCTGTGCGGCGATCGGCCGAGCCGTTTCTTTGTAAATAGCAGAAAAGTGAAAATTTTTTCGTCAACGTTTTAGTTCGCAATTCTGAATCGATTTTGAAAATTCAAAAACCGTTCGAAAGATATTGGTTGGGAATCGTGCTGATTAGTTTTTGGTAGAGATCGGCCGGGCCGCTGTAATAAAGTTTTAAAAAAAATTTTTCGACGATTTTTACGATTTTTTTTTTACAGTAGATTCCATAGTCTTATAGATCATACTAAAATAATACGGCCCTACGATAAGTCGTTTAATTTTAAAAATTCTTAAAAGTTTGCAAAAATTAGTGTCGTTTTTTCGGCATTTGTCAAAATTAGACCTTTCATCGACGTTTGCTCGAGAACGCCTGAACCGATTTCAGAAATTTAAAAGCCATTTGATGTATCTTGATGAGGATTTTCGTTTGTCATTTTTGTGCGACGATCGGCTAAGCCGTTTCTTTGTAATTTCAAATTTAAGCTCATTCTACCGAATCGATTTTAAAAAATTAAAAACTGTTCAAAAGATATTAGTTGGGAATGATGCTGAATAATTTTAGATGAAAATCTACCGAGCCATTTTTTTGTAATTAATAGTTGAAAAAAAAATTGAAGCCGATTTTTATGAAACTTTTTTTGATGGTATATATCATGGTCTTACAGAACTTATTGAAATATTACGGCCTTACAACAAGTAGTTTAATTTCAACAATTCATAAAAGTTTGAAAAATATTCATATGTATATGTATTTACCGTAATGCTTTAAATAAGTTTTACAATATGCGTAGTACATCTTAATACTTTCATTTGTGTGTACATATATGTATATATGTATACTTTTGTATGTATATTCTATTCTCTCTATTCACATATTTTTTCCATATTTTTTTCATATTTTATAAGATCTCCTATGTTGATTACTCTATTACATTATTTTCATCCAAAATATTTTGCATAATGCTATATTTTCAATGTCTCTACTTCGTAATTTTTCCGCCGGCCAAAGCGCCACTAATGTTTATCTGTCTCACTCTTTCAACCAATGACGAAACGAACAGCTCTTCTAGTTTCCATATCTATACATACAAACACAATTTACTCGTTAAAATTTTTCCAAGCATATAACATGTCTTGATGAGAAGAGTCCTTTTTTAAAATCTTTTTCATTTATTTAATTTTAATTTAATATTTATTTCTTAATAATTTATATAGAATAAAAAAATATTGTGAAAGACAGATCAAATTGCTTATTCTAAAGGATGAATTAAATAATTATTTACACATTTCGGGAAGTTCATGCAACTTACCTTAAAACTAAATGCACTCTCAACTAGTTTGAAGACCACTTTAATATGATTTATTCTTTGCAAATTTAACTATGATTTAATTTTAAAAAAATTCAGATGATGTTTTATACATGTCATATATGTATCTTTTGGTTATAAATGGTCTAATATTGCATCTTTTTATTGACACAGAATCCTTAATCTTGTAAACAGAAACATACTCAATTTGTAAGTTTCTCTAAAAAGTTTTTAAAAAAATGCAGTTAAATTGCTTGCCCTGTGTGTATATTAAGCCCTTAAATCAGTGTTTCCTAATGTGTGACCGCGCTTCATCTACCGTAAAATTTATTTAGACTGGGTACGATTGTGCCAGGCTACGGTAGTGACAGTGAGCATAACATCCATAACATCTTTTGAGAAAGGGTTCAAGGAGAGAAAGATGTAGTATATTTGTGTGAACAAATTCCCATGATTGCTTCAACATGATCTGTAAACCACATTGCTTTTGAGGAGCCAAAAGTTAAATTTGTTTCGATATGTTCGACATCTTTCAATGAAAATTGATACTTGTATGCAGCTCGATCACTTTTATTGTTATTTTGCAGTAAGTTGAACAACAGTAGATAGTTAATTACAAACAATTAGTTTTTGCATAGATAATTTACCTCAATCCTAACGAGGATTTGTTTTTAAAATTCTGCGTTGGATACGGTTGTGACAAATTGTATCGGTACTATTGTGAATGTAGTTCTTGTTATTTTTGGGAAGATCTTCACTAAGATAAAATGCAAAAGAAATATGGAAAGAAAAATTCAATATGAAAAACAGGTTTTACAAAGATTTCATATTAATTATGTTTAAAAAAATATAATTTAAACTAAAAAACTATAAAATATTATATTATATTCATGAGCTCTTTAAATGATTATGTTGTGTTGTATTACATATTTTTGATAATAAAAGTCGTTATAAAAACCATTTTGGTGTTTATACCTATTGGTTTTTAACCTATTTTTATCTTGTATGTTTTGATTTTATGATTGATCGTATTTAAGGACTGTTTAAATTATTATTTAATTTACTTTTTCTCTAATTAAATGGTAAATTAATAAAATTATTGCTGATAAAAAAGTACCAGTACCAAGTTTAGCAAACAATGCAAATTGTTCTTTTGGATTTTCTTTGGATTTTTTGTTTCTATAATTCAATTGGAAATTTTACTTATGATATTTAATTAAAAATTTATAGTAATTTTTGTGTAAAACTTATCATTTATATCACTAAGGCAACAACAAATCTTTAAAGAAAAAGCAAATTTGTGAATGCTTATGCATTAGTACGGGGCCCAAAATGTACAAAAAAAATAGAATCCAGTTATTAATAGAAAATTAAATAAAAAATTGTAATGACTTGACATCCATATATCATTTAGACAGTTTACGCCACCGAAATGAAATCAGATCAGTAGTTTTCCATAAACATGGTAAATCTTAGCTAGCATTCATATTTGCTAAGGTATCTCAAAATAATTTTGAAATTTTTTGATATCAAGAACATTTTGTTTGCGTTTTTTACAATTTCAATTACTTACCCTACGGAAGGTGAAAATATGTGAAATTCGGTATCATTGTATCACCTCACCTCGGCGTATGTGTAACATATAATAATCACCTGACTCGTGTGCAGTTCGCTCAATTAGCGTTGTAGCCAATTAATTATAATTAAACGGGCGCGATGCACCTTGCATGGAGCCGAGTACTAACTCAATGCAATCATAAATTTGCTCTACGCGAACAATACATTTTTGTTATTAACATGACCGGCGACACGGGCACGTAAATCATGCACTGTTTATTAAATAACGTTTAGAAATAATTGAGATTGAATTATTATATGTGCTGGAAGCTGAAGTTTTAATATTAATAATCCTTTTTACAACGGCGAATAAATAATGAATATTAATTAAATATTGATTAATGATAAATACTCTGGTTGAGGCGAAGACACTACCTTTAATAAAAAGGACCATCATCGACACTTAAGATACAAGTAAAGCTTAAAATTTCTTAACAATAATATTAAAAGTAGATGGCTAAGAATTTTTCAACAACAATATTAATAGTAGATGGCAAAAGATGCATAACCAGCCATCACCACGAGCATGGGAAATAAAGTTTTAAGTTTGAAATATTTTTCCTCATATTCTAAAAAGTTTAAAGTATATATTAAGCCTAAAAAATCTTTTTTGGTTTTTCTAAAAATTTACAGTGGTGTAATCCCTTATATCAAACTAAAGAGCATGTAAATGACATAATAAATTATGTTTATTATGAATTATGAATTATATTTTAGAAGTCGCATTGGAAACATAACTTTAGTAACATGTTATATAATTAATTTTTGTTCCATAATAAATAATCAATATTTTTGAAATACTTCAATACTTTTATAAAATTGTGCTTATATAAACTGTTTTGTCAATCAGCTGTTGAAAAAGTATTATTTATATAATTGATAACATATTAGCATTAATCTAAATAATCTAAACAATTATTGCAAATGTATGCTTTGATTTAACTCTCTGGTTAGTACAGAATTTATGCTCTCTGTATTCAAAGAATAATGAAATCGCATTTTTCTTATAGAATGTTTTTTTTATTTTTTTAATCACATAAATAATCTTGGAAAACAATCAACAAATATTATCAGAAGTGTTGTTTTATTACAAACTATTTTCCAGAAGAGTTTATTATCACAGGGAGGGCTGAAACCATATGTTTCCATTATTTCTTTTAACTCCATCTCTTACTTCTTTACCGCAAGAAGGTTACTTGGCCAGAAATGCTTTTTGAATCAGTAAGAATTTGTATTAGTAAGATTTTTTAAAAAGAAATATCCGCTCCAGTTAATTTTGTTGGTTATTGTTAAAGTTAGAAACTAAATTCTCTAGAATTTCTATCAATTCTATCTCCTGTTGCTCAATACTAGCTCTCAAAGCGTTTACTTGGTCATCGACCAAGCCCTTGATTTTCTCCGCCATCAGATGCTTGGCCTCAAACTTTTTGTCCTGTTCCTTTATATCATCGCAGGCGTCTAAATATGCATAAACAATATCTAGAAATTGTCTTCTTTTTTTATTTTCTACATCTGTAGTATTCAGGTCCTTGGCGGCCTTTTCAACAGCTGCAGCCAGTACATTTACACGATCCATTTTATTTTTACAATAGTGGTGAAAGCAAGCTATATCAAGAAGAGATTATCAGAAAATATTGTATGAATACGATTTTTATATGAAATACCTTTTATACAAAGTCCTTTTCTTCGTTGTTGACCAAATTCTTACTTTTCTCAGTACTTTTGATTTCTGCTCTAATTTTGCGCTTGATGGCAATCAAAACTTATAGAACACGACAATCAACGCAGCTAATGTTTTCTGATTTAGCTAAGAAATGTCAAATATCTATTGCACACCTATGCAAATTGAACGGTAGCTGGCATTAATAAATTTCTCTACAATAAATAGAAACAATGGCTAAAGTTTATAGTTAACTGATTTGCCAATATATGGAAACATTTATTTATTGTCAAATTTAGTATTATTTCATTAATTCATGATGCATACCTGTTCCATGCAAACTTTTTTTTTCAGAAGTTCAAGGTTATGTTTTATTTTGACTAATGATAAAGACGTAAGTGACATAATTATGCATTGTTCACTGTTACTGTTACGTACTTCACACAGTACTCTTAACGATCGTTAGAAATCATATGAAACTCTTGGAACGGAAATTTATAGTAAAATCGATTTGGAATTTTTATGTAATTTCTATAATTTATTTAACCACCAACTTTGTACGTGATAATTGTTTAATTTAATTGTGCAATAATCAGAAAAAAATGTTTAGGATGCTTTATCTCGTATATAGAGAGTACGTCGCACTTCGTTGTGTTTATGAATGCCAAGCGTACCAACTACAAACATCAGGACGAAAATATTTTAACTTTACGGAGATTGTCGTTTGCATTCTCGTTAGTTGACAGATAATCTAAATGTTTGATTTCTTAGTGAAATTCTTTGCACAAATAGCATATTTTTTAATGATAAATACACGCATATATATATATATATATATATATATATATATATATATGATAAAATTGTTTCTTGTGCATTCTTCCAGTAATTAAAAACAGTTTTATTTAAAGAAAATATTTTTATTCAGAGAACATACTTTTCGGGTCTTGATTTGACCCATCTTCAGTGCTACAATTAAAGTTTTCAGGGTTACAATTTAAAACAATATAAAAAATACATAATTACAGACAAAAATAAATAAAAACATGTAATAAATACCTAAATCTGACCAATTTAATAAATTTGTTTTAAAATAAATATATATAGTGAAAGTATATATGAAAAACTGACATAAAATAAACAAATGTAAAGAAACTCACCATGCAAATAAATTTGAAAAAAACACAAAAACACACGAAATTGCACGAAAAAAAATATATGAAACAAAAAATTGAAAAAACGTCGAGTTATGATAAATTTTAAAAAATTGTAAAATTAAAATAAATAATATACGATTATCTCGTATTTTATTATAAAAATGCTTATTCCAAACGAACATGTTGTTAGCTTGGAGTATGTGTTACGTGTAAAATGTGTGCGTATGTGTTTGCGGAAAATAGTGGAAACTGTATCGTCATTGGATGAGAGAACGGGATGGAGAGAATTTTAGTGGTTTCATATAGCGAAGATTTTCTCAGCAATCATGCGCAGTAGGAACATAGAAAAAATATAGCATGTGGAAACAATCCATAATCAACGGTTAAACATAATATGTGGGTAAAAATGAAAAATATAGAAACATAATAAAACCATGATAGACAATGTAAAAATGAAAAAATATGTGATGAAGAGAAATTTAATAAGAAAAAGTATAAATATTAACTATAAAACGATATTAGTTATGGAACAAGTTATTATATAAAAAATTATAACATAGTATAATATATATATATATATATATATATATATATATATGTATATATACGAAAAACAACATTACATATATGTATACACATACATATGCAAACATGTGTTTGACAGATATTACGATATTTTACTAAACATCCCTAACTTAACTTCACGGAGTAAAGTGCAAATAGTGTTGCTACATAATTACAATTAATTTCCTAAGCACTGATAATGGATTATTGCTAGTTCGATTCCACTGTACTGTCGCTTCAGGATAATATTTACCAGTAACTAGTGGGTCGCATGGCATCGAGCCTTAAGGCAAATTGCTGGAACTTCCCGTATCAAAAATTATTATTTTTTTAAAAACGATTAACATTTTTGAAAAAAAATTACTTCGAAAAAATTAGATTTTTGAAAAACTATAAATTTGACAAAAAATTACTTTTTTTTGAAAAAAAAATGTTTTCTTTATTTTGACATATTTTGGAAATTCTGAACTTTCTAACGAAGCAATTACTGTAGCTAGTACTGCTTTAACTGCATAGAGACGAAATATCGAAGCGCGTAAGCGCCGCGTTGCCCTCAAACAGATAAACATTGGTACGGAACCCATAGGAATGTAAACAAAATTTATATTTATTGTTAAAATTTCTATAAAATATATGATAATTTGATGTGCATATGTCTAATGATCATTTTTGACCGCATTTTTGACATTTTTTTTTACTTTATTTGTTAGATCTCTGAAACCGCTAGACCTACCTTCATGAAAATTTGATCAATTCTTCATCTTGTCAATATAAGTAAAATGTTTTATGAATTATTGAAATCGGACGCTCCGTTCTCTTAAAAACTGGGTTACCGTTTTCGGCACTTTTTTCTTTTTTTTTTACCATATCTTCGGAACGGCTAGACCTGCCTTCGCCAAAAACTAATCAGCACGTCTCCTTATCAATACGAATCGAATGTTTTTTGAATTATTCAAATCGGTTGATCCGTGTTTCCGAAATCGTCGACGAAAATTTGTATCCGCACACACACACGCACACGCACACATACATCCATTTTTTCTAAGGTCCAAAATTTTTAAAAACCATTGAAACGTATAAGTTAAACGTAAAATTATATAAAAAAAAATATTTTCGATTTTTTTGCGATTACTAAAATTTGCCCTACGGGAAGTTAAAAAAAGAATGCAGCTGTATTGATGTTGAGGAGTTGTAGATGCAACAAAATGTTTTATGTCACTGGGCTCGTCATCAATTGAAATACTTTAATCACCGTTTTCACCAAGTATCTACTCAGATCATAAGTTTGGATCAGTTTGGTGATGTATCGATACATCGAAATGTCATAAAGGAAAGGCTCACCAATAAAACAACTGTTTGATAGTATTATCATCCGCTGTTATAGAACGTTCCATAATATGTGACTATAGTACTTTTCATGTTTTATTATTAATTTTTTTGTGGTTTAGTATAATAATTATAATTATTAGACTTATAAATAATTTTTGTTTCATCGCTTGTGCTACAACTCCACATTAGAATCATCTTCGATATTTGATGATATGAGTTCGTACGCCTAATATTCTATACGACAAACAAATAACATTATCTGAATTTGTTTAGTGTTAAATATTATACAAAAAACAAACCCTAAAAATGTTAATCGCAATAAAATTTTGCAAATAGTCACTTTGAAATTTCATATGAGACACAATAAATTCAGCATTCGAATTCAAACTCTAAAACAAGAAAAACTGTTGACACTTTATGTTGAACGATATTGCTCTTTTGCTCATCCAGCTTTACAACTGTGAATAATTTCGGACCGAACTCGTTTCGCGTACGTGCAATAACATCCCACAGACAATACTTTATTTGCGTACCCGAATAAACAATACAAAGTGCCCGACTTATAGAGAAATGTCAAATTTCCATATAAATATAGGGATACCACCGTAGTCGATTACTCTTTCCATTAAAACAAAAGGTAAAATATACTTGAAAAAATGTTTTTAAAAATTGGCTCTTCTTAATTACATTTTACTTTTTTATGGAGTTGCACGCAAGGATATTAATCTAATGGATTTTTTTAAATTTTGATATTTTTTAGTATCGTGTTAAAATTTAACACTTATCTCATAATTTATCTATCAAATAAACTTCATTTTCAAATTCACATAAGCATTTTCTCTTTGTTTGAGTATAAACAGTATATTGGGCTCGCTCGTAGGTAAGTGGCTAGAACGACTGGACCTGAATCAGAGGACTTGGGTTCGATCCCGCTTCGAGCAGCCTGTTGTCATGCAGTAGTGACAACGGTTTTCACTTGGAAATATAAATAGCAACATGTTTTTAAGTAAAAATAGCTCTGATACGGCATTGCTACACTAATAAAAAGTCATCACTATTACAATAATTGTAATAATAAAAATTATCGCCTAGTGATAAGACAACTGTTTGGGCTGCCATCTATAAAAAACGTAGTTTAGAAAAAATTCGTCATAACAACACATAGGACTCTTGAGTTCTGATTACTGTTGAAATAAGTATTTAAAAAATTTCTATTATATAATAATTATTGATATTACTAATTCTCACAATTTTATACTTAATTTTCTGAACGGTTTTCAAATGTTCAAGTTTTTTTTCTAGAAACGTTGATGAAAATTTTTTGAAATGAATGTTACCAAATAATGCATTAAAAATTAGAGATTAATATTTGTAAATTATTTTGTATATTATTTCTATTTTTTTTATATTTTATATAGTTTTAAATAATATATTCACCAGGCTCTATTTCATATTACAGTTTCATCATATCAAGGAGAAGTTCTAAAGTTGTCCAAAATCACAAGATCCGAAATGGGCGCGTATCTCTGCATCGCAAATAATCACGTCCCACCTGCAATCAGCAAGCGAATAATGGTCAACGTTCATTGTAAGTAAAAGTAAACTATTAAATCAATTTCGAATGAATTAAACTATTTGTGCCTGACCTTGTACCCTAACCTAGTTTTCCTAGGAAATTTTCTAGCATTTTATAAATAAACTTAACTAAAACAATTATATTTATTTTTATTTTTCATCAACTTTAGTATTTTTATACAATGAAATTAATTTATTTTATATTATGTGATTGTTTTCTATATTTTCTAACTGAGAATATGCTTTTGACACATTCCGAACGAACATCGTTCCAAATCATAGATAAATCATCTAGTACAGTAATTTCCTAACATAAGTGGGGCGCACGGACCCAATAGAGTGTGGTTAAAGTGCATGACTGCCACGCTGGGGCTCTGGGTTCAATCCCGGTATAGAAAATGAAGTATAGGCTAGAGATAATAGATAATAGGCTAGTAGAATAGAAATGAAGTATAGGCTAGAGATAATAGATAATAGAGTATATGGCATAAGGCAAAAATATAGCATATAAATAGTAGAAAGTAAGGTTTATAACAAGTAAAAGGCGTGTAGGGTGTATGTTATACATATATAATAAAATTTAATAACGAATAATAATCTAACGGTAATATATTATTTATAAGGAGAGAAATTGATGTTATAGGTATCTCACGGTAAGATAGATAATAGTTGGATTATATATGATAGTACAATATAATAAAATATAATGATAGATAATAGTAAACTTATATCTTATTAAATATAAGTCTTATAACTTTTTGTAATACTTGAGTTCTTACGATATTACTTGAATTAATATTAATTTGATATTAATATCCAAAAAAATATAAATGATGTTATTAATAGATAATAATTATGTACTCAATGACTCTCTTTATACTTGTACAAATTAATTTATAGAGTATCTGTATATAATAGATTTAATTAATAAAAAATCAATATATTAGTTTACGTGTAATCAACGCGAGTTCTTATAGAAATATATCGAGAGCCTTTTAAACTATTGAAATCGATGCAGCTGCTTTAGAGAAAACTTCTAGAAGATGCCCAAAAACGGCCAGAAATTATAAAATCAGTTCGGTTCGAGCTTAAATAAGGTGAAAAAGATAACAAAAAAACATCGGTGTATTTCTTTAGTAAATATGATAAAAATTTATGATGAAAAGTGCTATGTTTGGCCAATATACTCAATAAATTAAAATTTTTAAATATAAATTACTATTAAAAAATGTATAAAATTGATTTAAATCTGAAGACAGTTAAAATATATTTTCAAATTAATTCACAATAAAAAAACCAAACACTTCTGCATCACTAGAGCATATAAAACAAACAAGCAAAGTATTAATATTTTACAAACAAACGAATTTGTTTTAGTGGACAAGGACAATGACAATATTTTAGCTGCTCATCTGTTCAAAAATTGAAAGGCTCGTAAGAGTCGCTTGAATTCGATTCATGGGGTTAACTCGAATGATTCGATTGAGTCGAATCATGCGACTAACTCGAATGAGTCGTTTAGTTCGGATTATGCGAGTAACTCGAATGATTCGATCGAAATTTAAACATTAATTTTTTAAGTTTATTAAAATTTATTTCCATACATATGTTTTACATGAAATATTTCTCTGCTTGCTGCAAGTTGATTAAAATCGAGTAAAACGTGATTTGAATCACGTTGTTAAGGGCTTGATATATACAAATACACATCACATTTCAAATCAAATTCAAAATTATATATCTGTTACAGATTTCTGAACCAATTCAAACTTAATTTTAAGTACCTTAATCATTTATATAAATATCCATTTCATGTAAATTGATGTCCTATACTCTTTTTTAATTTCCATACCGTTTGAAATGTTTCTTTTATGAGAATCTTATTGCTAATTTAAGAATTCGCATATGTTGTTACAAAAAAAATATTTCGATTTTAATAACTCGCGAGTA
Organism: Ctenocephalides felis; assembly: GCF_003426905.1. Lineage (NCBI taxonomy): Eukaryota > Metazoa > Arthropoda > Insecta > Siphonaptera > Pulicidae > Ctenocephalides > Ctenocephalides felis. The sequence continues at coordinate 104,078,472 of NW_020538040.1, forward strand.
ATTAATTACTGACCATTGCATTTAATATTGAATATTTGAATTTAAACCTATATTTATCAATGAATTTCCTTTCAAAGTTCCGCCTGTGATTCAAGTGCCGAACCAGCTGGTGGGCGCCCCTCTCGGGACCGACGTGACGCTCGAATGCTATGTGGAAGCTTCACCAAAGTCAATTAACTATTGGATTAGAGATACAGGTAATATACTACAGATAATGAACATGCTTTGCTTTGTGCATGTAAATTCTATTGATTAGCACGATTAAGGGGCAATTAGACGATTATATTGATTATTTACAATAATAATATCACTGCATTTGGCTTTGCGGTTAGTCGAACATTAGTGGAAATATATTGATTGAAGAATTAGATTGATTCGATTTTGCTCTTAAAAATATTATACTTTTTAATTATACTGGTTTCAATATTTAATGGTTTAATAATTTCAAAGTTTTTACAATATTAAGATGGTGCAATATAACATTTAAAGATTTTAAGATTATTCCAATTTAACATAACTTTAATTTAATAAAAAAATATAGCTACTGCCTAATCGTACTATTATCATAACTTTAGTAATTTTGTTATATTATGTAGTTATCGTTAATAGGTTGGTAATAAAAACGGCATTTGATAGACAATAAGGTGTTAGTGGCATTTTGCTTTGAGTCATAAATGAACTACCCGAATTTAATTAATGAACAAGAATAGAAATCTTTTGAAAATTCCAAAATAATGAAACTCAATTGATATCTTTCAAATGAGCATTGAGTTTTGCTTAATCATAATACAATTTTCTGAAAAAAAGTGCATAAAAAATGATGTTACTTATGAAGAAATGTATTAACTTTTGATTTACTTTTTAAAAATAAAATTATTATATTAGTTGATACTTGATACTAACGTGTGTCACAATTTTTGGGCATATCAGTAGTACTCTACAATTAGTTCTGCCAAATCATCGGGTTTGTTGATTAATAACTTTAGATTCACGGCACGTATTTAATAGAATAATGTATCAAGTAACTGAAACTATGTGTAAGCACTGATTCATGGAATGATTACATAAATGTTTAAAGTCTTGTGAAAAAAAGTATTTAATAATAATGTTTTGTGTTGAAAGTTTCAGTTTTCAACTAACTTATCTTTACGTTTCAAAGGTTTCTGAACATTTTGGCATAGCTTAGAAAAAGTTGATGTATGTGAATTAGGGTGGTCCTTAATGAACATTTTCGAATTTACTTGCTCCCAAGGGCTCAAATGGTTCCAAATTGATAAAAAACAATTTTTTGAAAGTTTTAGCTCTTAATATTAACTTTTAGCTAGTGCGCAATTCAATCAAACTTTGTATGGAAATAGCATGAAAAAAATTTTGAAAATTAAAAAAAAAATTTTTTAGGTATAACTTAGCGACAAATTTTGAATAAAAGTCATTCATTTGTTCGCTAAATTATATCTAAAAAATTTTCATGCTATTTCCATTGATTGAATTGCGCGCTATCTAAAAAACAATATTAAGAGCTAAAGCTTTGAGATAATTGTTTTTTATCAATTTGGAACTATTTGAGCCTTTAGGAGCTAGTAAATTCGAAAATGTCCATATTAAGGACCACCCTAATGTTTATGTATGTGTGTGTGCTACTATAATTTTTGTCAACGATTTCGAGAACACGGAGTAACCGATTTGAATGATTCAAATGAGTTTTGAATCCTATTGCTGGGGACGTGCTGATTCGGTTTGGACAATGACAGGTCCAACCGTGTGATGAAATTTTTGTGAAGACAGGACCAGCGGTATAGCAGATCTAGAAATAATGTTAAAAATGGCATTTGGGGGTCAAAGAGTATCAATTACATATGTACATCAAATTATCAGATATTTTATAGAGATGTTAATAATAAGTACAAATTTTGCTTCCAAATTCTATGGGTTTCGTACCAAGATTTATAATGTTTTATATTACTCTTATAATGAGTTATAGTAACTTATATAGTTCAAACAAATTTTCTTAACATTTTCGACTTTATGGATCAGCCGACTTAAATGAGTTTTAAAATTCTTCAAAACTTTCAAATTTTCACAAAAGTACGAAATTTTCAATACAGTCGATTTAATAAATTAGATATTTTCCGAAGAAACACTCAAATTTACAAAAAGTCGATATTTTGAAAAGTTTTACCAAGGCACAATGCCATGCGCTACTCGTTTTCTGTAGGTTGACTGTTTAAATGGTAACAATTCAACAGTGATATTTTATTCTATCAAGCAATATTATTGCTGAACATGAAATAACAGCATTTCCATTAAACGATAGCTTTATACTTTCAATCGGTTCACATAATCTGTTCTTAAAGAAGTTCTCAAAGAAGACTTCAGCTTTTTCCCTCGTCGATCGCCGTAGACGCGATAAATCACGGCCGAGCTTCGGATTACTATGACAGTTTGAATAATATTCGATATTCGTTTGCGCTCTCTTAAAATGTTCACTCGAATGAACTCGCGCCGTTCGACGTTTCAATTCATATTCTCCGTGGTTTTTTCTTCTGCTCGTGACATCCTGATCCGCTATCGGAGCTAAGGCGGCGTGCGACCTGCCGCACAGATAACTCTCTATTGTGGACGGAAAGTGCGAAATCTCGAACACGTCGCTAGGTATTTATCACGGGGGGACTACGGCTCTCCGGCTGTAGCTGTTAGCAAACACACCGGTAAACATACAAACGATACATTTTTATATAACCTGAAGGCGGATACGTTTATATGTCAAGCCATTTTTTAAAACACTGTCTTTACATTTTCAATGAAACCTTGAAACGAACACTTGATTTGATGAGTAAGCTGGTGAACGTGTGACGAGAGCGTTAAGAAAATTTTGATCGGGCAAGGCAAACTTAAGTTGAGAGGGAGATAATATTCAGTGGAATTTAGGGTGAGGTAAGGAAGTAGAAAGAGAGATTTTTAACTTCCCTAAGGAGAAGTTTATGTTTTCATAAAAAAATCCGATTCGCTAATTTTATGTTTTCTTGACGTTAAGCCATTCTGAATCGAATGAGACCAAATTTGAAAAAAGTATGTGTGAGTGTATGTGAACAGATTTTTTGCCGTAAATCGACGTTTTCTCAAGAACCGCTGGACTGATTTCAAAAATTTAAAAGCCATTCGATGTATCTCGATGAGGACTAGCGTTTATCATTTTGCGCGACGATCAATCAAGCCGTTTCTTTTTAAACAGCAGAAAAGTGAAAAGTAAAAATTGCCGATTTTTATGACTCTTTTTTAGACAATAGATATCATGGTCTTATAAAATATACTAAAATGTTGCGGCCCTACGACAAATAGCTTAATGTTAAAATTTCATCAAAGTTTGAAAAAATATTATAGTCATAATTTGTATTTCTGTAATTTGTATTTATATTTTGCTTTTATGATGTGATGAGTCAAACATTGTCAATTCATTAAAATTTAAAATAATAAGCAACAAATTTTGGGCATACAAGCATGTGTCTGTGCAATATAATTAATATAATTACAGTTAATTTAAATGTATTTGAAAAAATTCTATTCGAAATCGAAATGTTTAGATTTAATTAAAAGCGATAACTTTATATTTGAAAATTTTATATAAAAGTCTAAATTTCAATTTTGATTGATTAAGTCAATTCTTACACATTTCGGAAAGTTTATGCAACTTGCCCTAAGACTAAATGCCACTTACAACAAATAATTTTTAAATCTAGATTTTTAATATAGAGCGAAAAATGCTTTTCAGATTTCATGAATTTTTATTCTGCTCAATTTCGAAATAGTAGCAGAGACTTTGTGCAACTTTTTATTATCAAAAATAATTTTGTTAATTTACTAGTTAGTTGGTAGAAAAGTAAATTAAATGAAAATTTGAATATTTATGTGGAAATACTAAAATACTGACCTCAAATACAATGGATTAATCATAAAATTTAATCATACAAGAAAAAGACGAGTGTCACAACCGTCTTAGGGGCGATTATACAATAGGTATTAACATGAACATGTTTTATAACGACTTTTATTGTTAGAAATATGTAACACAACACAACATAATTATTTAAACAAGCACTTATGAATATATTATTACAATATGTAACAAAATCAGTCAAAATATTACAGTACCTATGTATTAATATACTGAGATCTAGTCAGAATCATCATTACAATGGTGACAAACCAGAAACTGCATGTTCGTTGGCACTTTCAGAATATAAGCTTCCACAAATCAGACAGAAACTTTCTTTTCTTGCCTTGCTTTTTCGTATTTTGTCTTATTTCTGTTTAACCGAAATGGACAAGAAATACATGTCACAACTGCACCCACAAAAATTGACAGAACCATACCCAACGTACACTTTTGAAAACAAATCGTCGGTGTATAATTGATTATGTGATAAATTACTTACCTCAAAATAAACAAAGTAACCTATCTGTATACAAGTAACAGTTATTATTAAAAGGATTCGAACAAAGAAACTCACTTTTAAACGATGCGGTCTATAGAGCATGTTAATGTATGGCAATGACTCAGTAATTAAATCTTGTTTTAACAAACATATTTCATCTTTCTCCCTTTGAACCCTATCCCAAAGTCAGTATAGTTTAGGTGTTATTACGACTATCACTAACGTACTCTGGCACAACCGTACCCAGTCTCACCGCTGTCAATAAATTTGTAAATTTATTTTCTGTTACTTTGGAGAAGGAATAATAATGATGATGCAAAATGATACGTACTATAATTGGGAAAGGAGAATGAATTTATGAGAAATCAGGTGATATCTGTGATCAATAAGAATAAGAATTTTAAATCATATTTACATTTCTGCATATTAATATGAGTAAGCCTCATTCAATGTAATTTGGTTTATAGTATATAAGATTATTATGTTCAAACTGGAAACATTTACCATTTTTTATAAAAACCATACTTAATAGTGTATATTTTCTATAAACTTTACACGCATTTTACATTTTGAGTGACAGAAATACATTAAGCATTTTACAGTTCTGTAAAATTGGATGACAAGTTTATGTAATAAGTTCCAGAGGACGCGTAAATTGTCTTAGGTGTTTGTGATATGCTTGCAATATATAATTTAGTATACCGGTATAACGATGAATAATAAAATTAGCTTACATTCAAAGTGTAAAATAATCATTATTATTTGAGTAAAATACTTAAACACCATAAATCCGCTGGCATTACAACTGTGAAATGTTTTCTACAATATCTGATATTAAATTATTATAATTTCTTACATATTTCAATATGTTTAGTTTGTGCAAAAATTGATACGGATCAATGGGCTAATTACATTCAATATTGCATAATAAAAGCAAACTTCACTGCCAATAAATAAGTTTCTACAAAACTCTCAGCGAACAAGCTCAGTTAGTACATATTACTGCAATATCTCAAGTATAATTGTAAGTTCAACATTGAGATATAAACTGAATATAGTTTCTTTGGAAAGTTATCGATGTAATATCACAATAATATAGATCAAGAAAATTTTCAACATAATAATAATAATTTATTACAATAACTAGGTGTATGTGACCTTTTGCCCTAAGGCAAATCACAACAACTTTCCGACTATGGATAGATAATCGATTTAATCATTAATAATTTAGATTTAACAACATTTAAATTTGTGATGATAGAATTTTTAAATGGTTGTGAATGTCTTATGATTAAAACCACTCTTTCTTGGGTTATAATTGTTTAAGATATTCGTTAAGACTATGAAATTTATTAGTGGTCTTATTTAAAAATTGGTCAGTTTTAAAAACGTTTGCGCGCATACATTTCATTGTGACAGTCTTGTAGCAGTAATCAGTTCAAACGTGTATCGAACCTTCAAATGTTTAGTTTCAGGGTGGTTCTATCATGTTTTTCGGGAATTAATGATTGTTTATTATTAATTAATTCTATTAAAATCAATTAACTCATGCTAGTACTAGAAACTCTGATCAATTTTATTGCAATTATTGAGCGTTTGATAGGATTTTTGTAATTAGTTACGTTATTTCTAATAAATATATTATTATATTTCCTACTTAATAAATTTCCCATAGGATAAATTATAGTAATCGTCCAAAAATTGAAAATACAATTTTTTGGATAACTTCACGTTTCAGAGGTTTCTGAACATTTTAGCAAATTATAAATATTTGATGCTGTGTGTGTTTTGTATGGAGACAATTTTTTGTCCATGATTTTGGGCGCACGAATCAACCGAATTCAAATATCGAAAAACATTCGATTCCTACTGATAGGAAGACGTCCTGATTAGCTTTTAGCAAAGACACGTCTAGCTGTTTTGGAGAGAAGGAGCTAAATATTCAGAAAATGATAGTTTTTGAAAGAATAAATCATCTGATTTGAATGATTTAGAAAACCTTTTGCTTTTATTGACGAAACGATAGTTTTTGGGGAAAGCAAAAAAAATATTTAATTTTTTTTACCCATTTTCAAAAAAAATTTTTTTTAATATCGAAAATAATTCGTATTATAATTTTAAGTGTAGCTAAAATTTTAAAACTCACTTAGATACTTAAAAAAATAATTTTAACTTTGCAATTCAGTTTATATAACTGTTAGAAATATGAGATAAGAACATTTATTCTAACTCCTCCTCATTAGGTTTTTTGTGTTCATTTACTTTTCATGCAAACTTACATTCTCATCATTGTCCAATTTATAATCTCATATATGTTTGGCACGATGCCATACACCCCTAGTTAGATATGTTACGGATAGTTGATGAACCAAAGCTCAGTAAAATGATTGAGACTGGTTATAATATCATTAAATAAATAACTATCATTAAGTAAATAAATATCAATAAAAAATTAAACTAGTGGGGCGCATGGCATCGTGCCTTAAGGCAAATTGCTAAAACTTCTCGTACCAAAAATTATTTTTTTTTCAAAAGATTAACATTTTTAAAAAAAATTTACCCTGAAAAATTAGATTTTTGAGAAACTATTATTTTGAAGAAAAGTGTATTTGAAAATATTTTGGAAATTCTGAACTTTTTTTCAAAGCAGTCGTACTGCTTTAACTGCATAGAGACAAAATATCGAAGCGCGTAAGCGCCGCGCCGCCGTCTAACGGATAAGCATAGGAATGTAAACAAAATTTATACTTATTGTTAAAATTTCTATAAAATATCTGATAATTTGATGTGCAGATGTCTAATGATCATTTTTGACTGCCAGATGGCACTTTTTTTACTTTTTTTACTAGATCTCCGAAACCGCTAGACCTGCCTTTATGAAAATTTGATCAGTTCTTCATCTTGTTAATACAAGTAAAATGTTTTTTGAATTATTCAAATCGGATGCTCTATTCTCTTAAAAACTGAGTTACCGTTTTTTGCCTCATATCTTCGGAACGGCTAGACCTGCCTTCGCCAAAAACTAATCAGCACGTCTCCTTATCAATACAAATCGAATGGTTTTTGAATTATTCAAATCGCTTCATCCTTGTTCCCGAAATCGTCGACAAAAAATTGTATCCAAACACACATACACACACGCACACACATACACACATATACATCCAGTTTTTCTACTGTATGCCAAAATATTCAGAAATCTCTGAAACGTAAAGATTTATAAAAAATGTCATTTTCGATTTTTTTGCGATTACTTGCGATTTATTATTAAGTTAATAAACACTATATTATTTTGTCCATATTTTCTTAATGAATAGTATCAATAGGTTTCATCAATATTTTTATTCATCAGTAAGTATCTTTTACATTTTTGTTTTATTTTAGATTTATTTAATATAATTTAAAAAATATGTTGTAACTTTGTAAGAGTATCAATTTATTTCATTTAACATTATAGATATTTTAGCGTGTATATAGGTCGAAAATGTATAATGCAAAAGTATCCACAAAGATTTATTAATTCCCGTCCTCGTCTACCGCCATAAAGTTTCGGCTTTCGGGCCGAAACCTCATTGCGTTCAACAAAATTATACACAACAGTTTATTACTTTCGAGTACTTAAGCGTACTTTGTATTAAATATTGTTTTCTGGTTTGCGAATCTTTCGAAGAAAGATCATGTGCTTATGCTTTTAAAGAAGCATTAAATACATCAGATGCCGCACGCACAGACGAAAGAATGAATAACGGGAGAAAAAAGACCCTAGCGTTTCAAAGTTTCCTCGAAAGTGCGGACCGCCACTCACTTACTGTTAGGAGCGGCGACCGCGGTCGGCAACAGATTCTTTTACGGATCTCTTCGACCGTCGTGTATAAGTAAATTAAGCTTCCGCTTGATTCCAAGTTATAATTTTCTCAACCGGGTTATATTTTCGGCGGCCGGGGTGGGATGACGGATGTAGATTTTTACTCTAGCAAGGGGCCACGCTGTAAACATCGTAGATTACCCGTCGTGTTCATCAGTTAAGACATTATTTACGCACGCCCTTTTGACTTTCTGACTCGCTTTCTTCTGACTTTTTTGCAACCTCACACTGCCGGCGGATCATGATGATTAATCATTTACAATTTTGTTTATTTCTTTGCTGCTGAATGAAACGCGCTAAGAGATATGCAATGCAATTAAAACTTTAAGGATGCTACGTCGTCATAGCTTCGATCATCTTGGTTATTCATTATACGTGTTATTATATATCTTAGATTCAGACTTGTATATTGCAGCAAATAGTTTTTAACTTTCCGTAGGGTAGGTTATAGTAATCGCAAAAAAATCGAAAATGAACATTTTTATGTATTTTACGTTTCAAAAGTTTCTAAACATTTTGACATACCTTGAATAAAATGGATGTATGTGTGTGTGTGTACGGATACAAATTTTTGTGGACGATTTCGAAAACACGAATCAACCTTAACACGAACCACCGATTTGCATTAATAAGGAGACGTGTTGATTAAGTTTTGGTAAAGGCAGGTCTAGCCATTTCAAAGTTACGGGCAAAAAGTGCCAAAAATGATAACTCAGTTTTTGAAAGAACGAAGCGTCCGATTTGAATCATTCAAAAAACGTTTTATTTTTATTGACAAATTAAAGTTCTTTTTAAACTTTGCGAATGCAGGTCTCGCGGTTTCAGAGATCGAGTGAAAAATGGAAAAATAATGCCATTATATCAAATTATCAGATATTTTATAGAAATTTTATTAATAAGTATGAAATTTGTTTACATTTCTATGGGTTCGGTACCAATAGTTATCCGTTGACTGTGGTGCGGCGCTTACGCGCTTCGATATTTCTTCTCTAAAATAGCCACGCATCACGATTGCTTTCTAAAAAAGTTTCAAACTTTCAGAAAAATTCAAAGTATCAAAAAAATTTCAAAATTTAAAAAAAAACTAATTTTTCAAAAATGCAGATTTTATTTATTTATTTAAAGGATTTTTAAACATTTTAAATTATGGTACGGAAAGTTCCAGTAATTTGCTTTAAGGCACGATGCCATGCACCAGTTAATTCAATTAGCTATTAAAATCAAAGAAACTATAGAAATACAGCACGTCTAGTCTTTAAATACGTAGTATTATTTATTTAATAAATATGTATTGTCATATAATATATGCTGTTTCAAATGGTGAAAAATGTACTGTAATGATTAATATATTCTATAATGAAAAAATTTAAGAAAAATCTATGAGGTTTTAAGTCTTACACTCTTCATCATCGCATTAAATATATATACAGATTATCCCAGAGCTCAACGTCAAGCCGAAACGGGGAGATTAAATTGATCATAACGGTCCTGAAAAAATTAGAAAATAAACTTGTCTCACGTAGTTGATTAATGAAAGTAAAAAGTGGTAATTAAATTATGAGCTTTTAAATGTAATATTGAGCTTTGATGAAAATGTGACCATTTTTCAAGTAACAAAAATTTTTATTCTTGAAAATTATGGTCCTAAAATTGTTATTTATCAATATGAATTCAAATTTTAAATTATTTAAATTTAAATTCACAATAACCGAATTCACAATAACCGAAAAATGTTCACATTTTCTTCAAAGCTCTAAGTTGTACTTAAAAGCTAATAATTTTCTTTAAATAAGCTAATAACTACGTAAGATAATTTTCTTTTGTAACTTTTTTTAGGATAGTTATGATCAATATTATCACCCCGCCTCGGCTTGACGTCGAGTACTGGGATACAATTATTTTACAACAACGTCATATCACAATACAAAATGAATTTCACCCGAATTCTATATTCACGGATAAAAATTTCTTTTTCTGCTGATCTAATAAGTAAACATATTATAATTAAAAGATTTCAATAGGTATTTAGTCCAATATACTAAATTCTATCAATTGGTCTAAAAACAAAAAGTAAAATTACATCTGAAATATTTCATCACGATGCTGAAAATGATATTGCCGAACAGATAATATTACTAATAGTCATAGCAATTTCAAAAATTGTTCAAATTGTAAGACGAAGATTTTACCGAAAATTATTTAGAGGAAAAAATTTAACAATATACTTTGGTATTGTGACATTTAATTGAAAACTTCTTAGCGGAGATTTAAGTAAAACATAAGCAATGCTACTTTTTCATAAACACTGATCCGTATATTACGAAGACCTGTTTTAAGTCCTCAATTGAATAAGCTTTTAAAAACCGTCAAGCAAGAGAAAATCACAAAGTTCTTCAAACCAGAGCTTGCTAGATTGCAAGAAACATAATGCGGTATTTTTAAGAATGCTCAATTCGAAATATTATTAATATACATGGTCATATCCAGAAAAATACGAATGCTAACATGAATATTTCTATTTTATATTGAACACTGATATACATTCTGATGTTGTTACAATTTAAAAACTATATATGAATGAAAGTAATACTATATCCTATAAAACGATCTATATTTTCTACATCCACGAAACAAGGGATGTTTACCTCATATGTCCTTTATTGTCATATGAGCGTCATATAATTTTACCAAACGTAATCAGTTTGTCGCATGTGAATATGATTATCTTGACCTCTCGACCCAAAGAGTAGCTTGGTAATATATAGTAAAGCTATTTTAGAAGGAGTGTTTACATTTCTATCGGACCTCGGGATTGCGATTTGAGATAGTGCATGTCAAACATTCATTAAATCGGCCAACATTAATTAATCCTTTCAGTTGAAAGTAATTCAGGTGACCTAATCTAACAATATTTCAACAACTTTGGATATAGATACGTGCTTTGTAATACCGCACTTGGATTACGACCTTTCCATGTTCGAGGAAAGGATATAAAATTAGTTTAAGGTTCTGCCTATGACAAAACTATGTATAAATTACAGTATGTTCCTATATTTACTATTATATAGAGGAAATAGGGACAAAATAGTATATAAGGACACAATGGCATAGTGACCTTGTTTAGAAATTGGATAGTTTTATTAACGTTTTCGTGACTGTACATATGCAGTAAGCAATGATCATGATCCTGCCAGATGTTGAGCGTCATTGTCACAGTAATCAGTTCAAACGTGTTTTGCGTCTTGAAAATGTTATTTTGATGTTTTTATGGGAATCATTTATTGATATTCGTTAATATTTCAATTAAAATCGATCAACTTATGTCAGTATTTTTAATTTAATATTCAGGTACTTGGTACAATTTTGATTAATTATTTATTTTTGTTCAATTTTGGACAAATGGCATAGAACTACTAAGAGACTTGCATTTGCTGCAAAACCTTCTTTTTCCGTTCTGAGTTCAGCAAAGATTGGTTACAATACTTACAATGTATGACGTCCCCTTTGGGTTCATCCTTCATATTCTAATGTCCCAAAGAGGACGACACGATTTATTAGTTAACTGTTTTTTAAAAATTAACATATCAGTATATCTTTACCCTATATGTCATTTTGTGCGTTGCCTAATAAATATGTTATTATAGTTCCTACTTAATTAACATACTATTTTACTGGTAGTCAATAGACCTGGTACCAAAGACAAGTAAAAACGATTGAGACTGGTTATAATATGTGATTTTATCCCTACTTCCCTTATATCGAAGAATTTCGAAGCAATCATGGATAATATTAAAAAAATATATACTTAAATAATTTTCGTGAAAAAGTTAAACTTAGATGTGAATATGTGATATAATATGTAATAAAACTATGCATAAAGTTAATTTGAAGCGAAACTAATAGTTTATGGAATTATCGCATGCGGAAAATTTGTACAACTTTCCTATTTATCACTAAAAATTGTTAAATTGAACATAATGTATATAATAAGTGTAGTCTTTTACGTTAAATTAAAAATGATATTTTTCTTTGTTATGGAAATCTCTTAGATGTAATATGATAAAGGGTGCAATATGTATATAACATGTAATATTATGTGGGACGGTTGTGACACTCGATTAATAATCTATTATATTTAAGGACTATATTTCAATATTTTCACGAAGACAAATGTTCAATTTGCCATTTAATTTACTTTTTCCGCGGCTAACAAATAATCTGGTAAATTAACAAAATCATTGCTGTTCAAATAAGGTGGCACAACCGTACTCAATCTACCCTATTTGTTGTAATTGAGAATAAAATATGTAGGAAAATCAATTTTATTAATTTATTTCAAAACTACGTATTAGGTTATACATTGTAATTAACTTCGAGCCACATCGAATCAATATTACAATAAATAAGTTATATATTTAATAAATCAAGTATTTTTAACATAACCAAGAAAAATCTTTTTATTTTAGCAAACAATTAAATTTAACCATCAGTAAGGTTGATCAAAGGTGTAACAGCCGCACCCAATCTCTCCTATAGTTTTGTTTTGGTTAATTTAAAAATATTTTTTATGATATTTACATCATTTTATAACAATAAATGTGTATGGAACAATACAACAAATTGTTGACTATTTCTGCAAATTTATTGAATACATACTTTTATCTAGACATAAAATATATATGCATATAATAAATATGTTGATAAATGAAGTAGAATCAATTATATGCGCATTGCAAATTTGATTAATGCTCGAGAAAAAACCGGATCGAGCACAATACTTTAGAAATGCCACAAAATATAGAGAATAAGTCGTCAAGAAAATTGTTTATTCATTCATTTCCGCGAATTCTGTATCGCTCGGGCGTATTTTTCAACCCTAACCTAATTATCTGTAAGTCCTTTCTTGACAACTTGAATTATGCCCCGTTCGCGCTAATGACCGATTATTCGTGCGCTCCGCTCGCTTTAACAGACGAATCGCTTTCCGCGGTCCTTAAAGGGCCATTAGAAATTTTTGGTTTTCTTGTAACGAGTCTGCTGGTGAATCGACTGAATCACACCCCCGCGATTAAGGGGATGACATATATTCGGCAAAAAGTCAACTCGAAACAAAACGCAAGACACTTCGTACTGTCTATAAATACAGCAAAATCATAATCTGCTGCGCCATCTTCAAATCTGAGGAATACGCATGTCTATTCTTATGTTGAAAACTTCCAAACATTTTCGGATAAAATTTTTAGTTTTTATAAACTCTATACTTCTTTACAATATAAAAGCTAAGGAGGCCATTCACTGTGAAATATACAAGCATAGTTATAGATATACAATTTGAAAACAAGAAAATTTAAAACTGTTAAAATACATTTTACGTGTTTGTATAAAACATATACAATACAAATGCAATAAGATTTCTGCGCAATTGATCTTATTATTCTTTTTTTACAAAAAATTGCACGTTATTGGTGATATTTATCATCTACTTAAATTTAAAACTCAAAAACGCAAGGCTTAGCAGATTTTTGTGTAATATAGGGTAAAGTGGGGCTTAAAATCCCTGGTTTAAAAGGTCCACCACCAATATCCCAGGAACGAGTAAGGTTACACATTTTTTAACAACAATATTTTAAAGTATAAGGAAAATATGTGTAATCAGCCATCGCCTCAAATCAAGAAATGCTTGATTCAGGAGATAAACGGCCATGTTTGAAAATATGTTGCAGAAGTAGTTTCTTTCGTAGCTAGTTTTTTTGGTTGTGATCACTGTTGTTTAGTTTACGAGACCTTAATATAATTTTTAAGTATACGCTATATAACTGTTTGATAGATGTATTGTTAATTTTAAGTTGGATTCAACAGTTGTTTTTATATAACCTCTATAATAGCTTATACTTAAGTGGCGTAAAAAGGATAAATTGAATCTTTAACCTGGCAAAGGCGTAGATAATAAAAAATAGTAAATAGAAAAGTAAATACATTTAAAAAAACAATTTTGTAGGAAATAAATTATTAGTTATTAAAACTCTGCCAATGAATATTTCTGACGGAATACCAGTTGAAGGTTATGTACTTGTAACCGCCACCTTTATAAAAAAATATATTTTGCATTGGTTGAATATTGCAGCTATTTTTAGTAAACTCTCTTTAAAATTAAAAATAATACTTTAGATGTGTTTGTTCTCTGGCTGTCCTATTTTACCCCGTCTTTGTAGAGTAAAAAGAAACAGATGACTGATTTTAGAAAAGACAGTATAAATACATTTCTCTAATTGGTAATTAACTGGAAATTTTATTGAACATAGTAGGACAGTTGTTTGTTTGATAAGTGTTATGTGATGTTGTGTTTAGATAGTATTACTACAGTACAGTAATTAATTAACCCTTCTTTGCATGGCGATGGAAATTTAAATCATAATATTTAGTCAACAAAAAAAGTACTAAAAACCCTCGTATTGTAAATTTACTGTTGCTGGTAACATTTTAAGCGACTAATGCGTACAACAAAATGCAATTTTTAAAAAAATAGCAAACGTCACTGTTAATTATCCAGACTAGAACTTGTAATTTCGCTGTTTGTTGTGACTGGAAAAAAGGAGCGAGTTCTTAGTTTGTTATAAGGAAGTAAACGAAGATATAAAATACAGTAAAAGTAAAAATGAGTGAGAAAAGGGTTTGTTTTTATGTTTTTGTTGTTTTATGTACAATTTATATCAAAACATTGTGAATGAAGTTTTCAAAACTATGTGATGGAAATGTACATCACTATGCATGTTCCACTACTATGTATGGCAAAGATTTTTTTGTAAATGTTTTTTTTTGTGTTGTTTTTTGAAGAAACGGATTATGATTTCTATAAGTTCTTTGGTATATTATTCTACATGTCATTAGTCAAAATTCCTAGCACAAGATCATACTGGTCGCCAAAGTTCGAACAATAAACATATGGGAGAAGTAGATCTCATGGATAGCCTTTTGGGCAGAAATCATATAACAAAGAGGTCTAAAAAGTGGTATTGGCATATTTTTATATTTTATTTTATATTATAAACTCTTGGAATGTTTATAAAAAATGCTCAAGAAAGAGGTGAACGTAAAAAGAGTCTGCTTACAATGGGCCAATTCAGTAAATGTGGCATCAATTTGTGCGTAAATAAAAATAATGATTGTAAACAATATATTTTATATATTTCTGAGCTGGATATGTGGAAATGCATGATGATGTAAATTTCCATCATATTGTTTTTTACATAATACATACTTCTATTTACATTAGGATTTTTTTAAATATTTTTTCTTTAATCCAGAGCATTAATTACATCACACTGATTTATTTTATTAAAATCATGCAAAGAAGGGTTAAAGTCAAATTGGACACTTTGACTCATTAAAATCATCGTCAGGGGTATCTTTTAACCGGTATAAAAGACTTCGTTGACGCTCCGTTATCTCAAAAACTGAATTTCCATTTTTGGTAGTTTTTGCCCAGTATCTTGGAAACGGCTGGACTCTAGCACACATACACACATACATGCATATTTTTTAAGGTATACTAAAAGGTTCATATTAATAATAATGTTTCTGTACTTTTGTTACGTAGTTATAGAATTTATTAAAACTCTCATTCGATAATTCAGGTTGTTGGGTTATAATTTAACACTTGTAGCTGTGGACTGTATTAAACACTGATTTGTTTGTATATTATGTATTTGTTGCAGTTCTAATTACAATCACTGGTTTGTTACTAAGTTATAATGAAAAAAGATATATTTATTTTTATTGGTTATTTACATGTTGTTAAGCGGACTTTACTTTTAGAAGTGAACAACTAGTTCAATTAAAACACTCCGCTATACCCTCTATCAGGGGTAGCAACCATTCCCTGTAAAGCTTAATGCCTTGAAGTTTGTCACCTTCATGGCCAATATAATAAAACGAAAAGACGTCCGAACAGTTTCATTTTAGATTTTTGGTTCCGATTAACTACTATCCGTTGTCCTATAGGAAGTTAAAAAAACTGTGTAATACACAGAAATATTATTCTATTAGCTAATTGCTAATACTTTTAGATCTCTTATAATAAAAATAATCGATAATCAAATTTTATAAATTCGTAATTTTTATTCAAAATTTCGAACATATTTAAATTAAAGTCAGTTATATTATTGATCTAATATTTATTACATGATGGTACAATCAGCATGCACCACTAGTTAATATTATTCTGCACTATTACCCGTGTAGTTGTGAATCATAATCAGCAATTTCAGATAATTTCACGGCGAGCCAATCCTCACCTTGCCTTTTGTGGTGCAGTTACCATAATCCTGTTTCCGTCGATTAAAGCGCATATTTGAATTTCACAAAGCGGTAACAAAGCGCGCTGGCGTGTCCATTAAAATGCAAATCGCGAATTCTGTATGAATATGTTTTTCGTATAATATTTTTCGTTCAAAATTTATGATTGATAAATTGATGTCGATAGATTGCGGTGTATAATGAGAAAGAGTGTGAAATAGTTCGGTTAATTCGTTCACTAAAAGTACAGTTCAGATAGAAATTAATTATGATTATTTCTAATGCATAATTTGATTCCAGTTTGGTTTTGGAATTAAATATTTATGATAGGTGACTATTTGATTAACTGCAAATAAAATATCAGTATTGTTATAGAGAATTTAGATTATTGATGTATGTATTATTTTTATTTGGAGATAATTTATTTTATTTATATATTTTTGAATAGCAAACAGAACTCAAGGGTTCTAAGAGTTTTTCTGATGAATTGCGTTCGTTTTTTATAGGTGGCAACCCAAACAGTTTTTCCATCACTATGATATAAACTTTTATTATTACATATTCTGTAAAAGTTATGAATTTTTATTGGCTATTTTTTCTTGGAAGCATATTGCTACATTTTCAAGAAAAAACCGATGCCACTACTGTTTGACATCAGGTTTCTCTAAGTGGGCTCGAACCCAGGATTTCTGATTCAAACCGCTTACCTACGAGCGAGCTCATTTTAAAAAAAAAATTAATATAGAAAACTTTATTTCATTTAAATTTTGCATTGATTACAAAAAAAGTATAATTCCTTACCTAAAATTTCTATAGCTAAAAGAGACTGGGTACGATTAGCCATAATTTTGTTAATTTACCCATTAGGTGGGAGAAAGGTAAATTAAATGGTAACTTGAGCATGTGCCTACATAAAAATACTGAAATACTGCTCTTCAATACGATGGATTAGTCATAAAATTAAACCATACAAAAAAAGGGCTAGTGGCACAAACGTCCACAACCGAGGGACGGTTATGACAGCGATTGGGGTCAGTAGTGACAGACATAAAAATAGGCTAAAAACAATAAGTATAAACATCAAAATCATTTATCGTTTAATAACAACAATATGTAACACATCACAACATAAACATATAAATATTTAAAGAAAACTATGAATAAAATATAACAATACAGTAGAACCTCGATTATCCGGACCTGAGTTATACGGATTTGCGATTATCCGGACTACCAACCGCGACTAATTTATATGCATGTACATACCTACAATTCGAATTTTTGCACGATTAATCCTGCAGTTTAGTATATGTATGTGATGTAATCTATGGAAATCTATGGAAAATATATATGTACATACATAAGAAAGTTTTAATTTCTTAATAAAACACATAACATTTTTTTTAATAAATACATAACATTATTCTTCATACATTCGATTATTCGGATGCATATTGACAACAATTAGTTTGGTTAATCGAGGTTCTACTGTATATAACAAAACATAAATTTTTAAACAGAGTTAACAAAAATTCTTCGTGAATTTTTTTTACTTATGTTGAATTTCCTTTTTTCTTCTCTTTCGTACTTTGTCTTATTGTTAGTTAAGTTAGATGTTTTTATCTGTTCAATTTAACATGTATTTTGTTGTTCTTTTCGGGTAAAGATTAAAGAGATAAAAACATCTAACTTAACTAAGACATAATACGAAAGATTTCGAACATGAAAACTTCCTTTTGACTCTTTAAAAGTATGTGGTCTGCAGATCATGTTAATGTAGGGCACTTACTGAAAGCAGTTGTTGGAAAAATCATACTTCATCTTTCTTCTTTTAGACCCTATCTCAAAATTAGTATAATTTAGCTGTTATATCCACTGTCACTACCGTACCCTGGCACAACTGTACCCTGTCTTTCCTACATATAATTTGTATTTTTAAACAATTTTATTATCAAATATAATAATATATAAATATAAGGCGTACGCTTTGATTATTAGTATAAATTTGATTTTGATTATTAATACTAATATATTAATTCACTCGATTCGATTCAAATACTATATTGATGACTTTGGCGAATTGAATATATAAACTAGTTGGCATTGGTATTTTGCCTTGAGGCAAGTTACATGAACTTCCCGATATGTGTAAATAATCGACTTAATCAATAAAAAATAAATTAATTTATGAGTGATTAAAAGTATTCCTAGTGGATTTATTACACATGATTGAGAACAAACGAAAACGTTAACTCGGAGTATTTTCTAAAAGCAAATTTTCAAAAGTCAACAATTTTTATAATTGAACCAGTTGTTTTTTGTTGAAGTATAAGCTGAAGGACCAGATAGAATTAGTGGCTCTATCAACCGTTTTAAATGTAAATATTGATTGATAACAAATAGATTTACACTTATTTATTTATAGAATATAATTTACACTGTTTGTATAATAAAGTTTTAGTATTGATATAATATTGGAATATTTGAATGTGGATAGCTTGGCGACCGGGTTAAGACTATATTGTTAGTGCCGGCTTCAGGTATCTAGCAGAACCCTTTGTAGTTGAATCTTGAGATGCAAATTGCCTATGCGTCGTTGCAAATGTAATAATTTCTTAGAAAAATATGAGTGCAGCGTTGTCACGTCTAATTTGGCGTGAACATTCTCCCCCCCTTGAAATAATATAGGGTATATGATTTCAAAATTAGAATTATAGTTTAACACTTTGAGTTAATAACAGTCTATTGGTTTGATTTATATTGTCTATTGTTTTGGTAACACACAAACTCGATTAATTGCACGTTTGAGTACACCATTTTGTGTCTTGATTGTCACAACACGCACAAGTCCATCATCTCCTGGATGCGTGTCAAGAATACGCCCCAATCGCCAGTGTAGTGGAGGTAAATTGTCTTCTCTGACCACTACCATATCGCCTACCTCAGCTGGTTGCGATGGTTGAACTTGCCATTTTGTTCTTGCCTGCAGCTCCGATACGTATTCTTTGTGCCAACGCTTCCAAAAATGTTGCACAAGTTTCTGTAGTCGTTGATACCGAGAAAGCCTGTTATCAAGGGTTTCAAGCACTGATGGATCGGGAGTAGATGTTAAGGATTTTCCAATAAGAAAGTGACCAGGAGTTAAGGGATCATAGTCATTGGGATCGGAGCTTAAGGGAGAGATTGGTCTCGAGTTTAATATTGCTTCGATCTGTGTCAAAACCGTATAAAAATCTTCAAAAGTTAAAATAGCATTACCCAATACTCGCTTTAAATGAGCCTTGCACGACTTTATGCCCGCCTCCCAAATTCCTCCAAAATGAGGAGAGTTTGGTGGAATGTGCTTCCATGACACACCTTCGTTGGTCATATCATTAACAATCTTATTTTGATTTGATTTTGTTTGCAAAAATTTATAAAGCTCCTTTAATCCTGATGCTGCGCCTATAAAATTTGTTCCATTATCGGAATAGATTTCGCGAGGTTTTCCGCGTCGCGCTATAAATCGTTTAAAAGTGGCTAAAAAACTATTCGTAGTTAAATCAGATACTAATTCGATATGTATTGCTTTTGTAACAAGGCATACGAACAAACATATGTAAGCCTTAAATTTTTTGTATCCTCTTGTTTGACGATCTCTTAATAAGATAGGACCTCCGTAATCTACTCCGCATATAAAGAAAGGTGACTGCGGTGTAACGCGATATTTAGGCAAATTGCCCATTAATGGATTAATAAATGTGGGTTTTACCTTAAAACATGTTACGCATTTTTTCACGATCGATCTTGTCAGGTTTCTGCCTCCGATAGGCCAATAAGTATTACGCAACGCATTTAATAACATCTGTGCTCCGCAATGATACAGTTTTAAATGCTCATGCCTAGTTATTAGAATAGTCAATTGATGATTTTTTGGTAGTATTATCGGATGGCATTTATCATACGGTAAATTTGAATTCTTTATCCTACCGCCGACGCGCAATATTCCATTTTTGTCTAAAAACGGTGTTAATGATTTTAATTTCGACGATTTGTGTAATGCTTCCCCACGCGCGACTATATCTATGTCTTGTTTGAATATTTCATATTGTGATATTTTTATTAACTTGTTTGGTGAATTATTGAATTCATCGACCGTGAGTGGGCCATACAGTAGTTCTTTTTCTTTCTTCTTTAGTTTTAAATTTTGTAAAAATCGATAACAAAAAGCAGTTACGCGCACGAGTTTAATAAGGGAAGAGTATAAGAAAAAATGTTCGTTATTGTTAATTTTTGTACAAGTCAAACTTGTGATTCGACTTTCGACATCAGTTTCAGGAATTGAAATATTGTCAGTTGCACGTCGCTGTGTTTCAGTTAGATTTTGTAGCCAAGATGGGCCTGCCCACCACAAGGATGAATTCAATAAATCATGTGTATAGCACCCGCGTGATATGAGGTCCGCTGGATTGTCTTCCGATCGGACATGTAACCAGTTATTTGCGTTGGTTTTTGTTTGAATATCAGAAACTCTATTGGCAACGAAGGTTTTCCATTTATAAGATGGAGATCTTATCCACGAAAGAGTGATAGTGGAATCGCTCCAATAGAATTCTTTGTCAAACGCGATATTTAATGCACGTTTCGTTATTTGCGCAAGATTTGCTAGTAGTTGTGCCGCACAAAGCTCAAGACGGGGGAGTGTAATATTTTTTAATGGTGCTACTCGAGATCTTGCCGCTATTAGTTTGATTTTGATTTCAGAATATTTGTTAATAGACCGTACATATATACACGCGCCGTAAGCTTGCTCTGATGCGTCAGCAAAGCCATGTAATTCTGTGTTTATACGATTATTACAAAATATATGTCTTTCAATTTTCAAGGTTTTAATAGATTTTATTTTGAAACAAAACTGTTTCCATTTATTTTCTAGTTCCGAAGGAATGGGCTCGTCCCATGATAAGTTTAATCGCCATAGGCTTTGAATTATTAACTTTGGTATGACGATAATTGGAGATAAAAAGCCCATAGGATCGTACATTTGCGCTGTTGCCGATAAAATGGATCTTTTACTAACTATTTGATTTATTTTTATATTTTTGTAGTCAAATTCAAAACTGTCTGTTACCGAATTCCAAGATATACCTAAAGTTTTAATAGTTTGTTCACCGATGTTTAAAGTTGGATTATCTGCATTTAAAAGTTTTGAATAATTAGAATTAAATTTATATAGATTGAATTTAGCTTGTTGTAAAATATTACAAAGGTTATTTTTAATAGTGAATAATTCGGATATGTTATCAGTTCCAGTTAATAAATCATCAACGTAGAAATCATTTCTGAGAATTTCGCATTCCTTTGTATAGTTAGTTATGTTTTCTCTGGCTAACTGCTCCAAACAGCGTATGGCTAAAAACGGCGCAGAAGCTGTTCCGTATGTAACTGTATTTAATTGATAAATTTTTAATTTGCTATTAGGATTGTCCCTCCAGAATATTCGTTGCATTTTTCTGTCGTTTTCGTGAACCAAAACTTGTCTGTACATTTTTTCTATATCAGCTGTAAGTACAAACGCATGTCTTCTGAATCTTAGTATAATAGAGAAAATATTGTTTTGAATTGTGGGTCCAACAAGTTGTAGTTCATTCAACGACAGGCCTGCATCGGTTTTGCAAGATGCATCGAACACTACACGCAATTTCGTTGTTAAACTGTCTGGTTTTATCACCCCGTGGTGAGGCAAATAGAAACACGCCGCGGGTTCGGAAGATTCGTTGACTTCGCTCATGTGCCCTAGTGTTATATAAGTATTCATGAAATTTTTGTATTCGTTAAATAGATTTTTGTTTGTTCGTAAACGGTTTTCAAGTGAAATAAAACGTTTAAACGCGATTTGCTTACTATTCCCTATTTTTTTTATATTGTCTGTAAACGGAATTTTAACTATAAATCTCCCGTCGTTTGCCCGCGTTGTATTGGCAACAAAATGCTGTTCGCATTGTTTTTCTGATTCGGTAAAATGTTGTATATCGCTACACGCTTCCAGTTCCCAGAATTTTTGAACTTGATTTTCTAAATTAGCCGTATGATGACATATCGTAAAAGAACTGGAATTGTTGAGAGGTACGCTGCCAGCAATAACCCACCCGAACTGTGTATTTTGCAAAATAGGTCTATTTTTTCCTAGATGAATATATCCTTTACAAAATATATTCCAAAATATTTCCGAACCTATTAAAATATCGATTTTATCGCTTTTATTAAATGTGGGATCCGCTAATTTTATATAATTTGGGATATTTAAAATATTTTTATTGAATGACACCGTCGGCAAATTATTTGTTATATTTTTTAAGATAAAGCAGGATAGATCTAATGAAAAGTTATTAATGCACGATTTTAAAGTAATTGTTGTTTTTGACTTAATTTCCGTTGAATTTTGATTTATTCCCCGGACTGACATATTTATTGATTGTTTATGTAAACCGAGTTCATTAGCAAATTTCTCCGTGATGAAATTGGATTGTGATCCCGAATCTAATAATACTCTACATGCTCTATATCTATTATTGCTATCTAATACATTAATTACTGCGGTAGATAAGATGATTTGACTTGAATCATTTTCGGTATGGCACGAAACATTTTGTGGTGCATTATTAACAGCTGGTAATTGGCTTGAGTCTATATGCAGAAGACTATGATGATTTGAATTACAAAGGCACAACGATTTAAAGAAGTACATTGATCGCTGTTGTGATTGTAACGTAAGCAATTCGTGCATAGTTTTAATTGATTTACTTTGCTTACTCTATCTTCTGGAGATAGTGTCCGAAAACCTTGACATTTGAACGGTGAATGAAATGGCTCTTTGCAAATTGGGCAAATATTTTTGTGATTAGTGGATGTAGCGTAAGACTTTGTATGTTTTGTGTAATTAGGTTTTATATCTTTAAATTTACTAGAGTTTCCGATTCTTGTTTCAGTCGGATTAATTGCTTCTAATATTGTGCAGCGTTGATTTAAAAAATTGCTAAGTTCGGAAAATGTAACTAGTTCAGAGCCTTTATTCATTAACATCTCCCACTCTTTATGAGTTTTCTTATCAATTTTAGAAATTACAAGATAATTTAATAACGCGTCCCATTGATCGACGGGTTGTTGTAACATTTTTAAGCATCTTAATGGTTATTAAACGCATCTATTAGATTACGAAGGTCTTTACCTGATTCGTTATGCATTGGCGGGTGATCAAATAATTTTTTAATATGATTGTTTACGATTATTTTCTTATTTTCGAAACGCGTTTTTAGTAAATCCCACGCAATTATATAATTATCGGCAGTTGCCGGTAGGGATTCTATAAGGCTTGCCGCCTCTCCTTTTACGCATGATTTTAAATAATAAAATTTTTGAGAATTACCGATGTTACAATCATTATGAATTAAAGAAGAAAACGAATCATAAAATTGTAGCCAATTTAAGTAAGAGCCGTCAAACTGAGGTAAATTGATTTGAGGTAGTTTTATGTTGTTCGAATTACTTGTTATAGTGGTATCATTGGAATTACTATTCGAACTAGTATCCGACTTACTTGATGCCTGACTAAGTTTAAGTAAAGTTGATAAACAACTATTATGTTTTTCAAAAAATTCATCTAACTCTATTTCTATTAAATTATTAATTTGACTTTCGTCTTCTAGCAATGCTGTTATACTAATTACGGTATTTTCAAATATTTCAAACAAAGGCTTCACATCATCGATAAGGCGTTTTATGTCTGCAATGTTTAAGTCGCAAGCAGGTAGTTCCGACATTTGCCTGCACACTTTTTCGTATTTTGTTAAACGTGTTTTAGTAACTCGCTGTTTCATTTTGAGTTTATTTAATGATTCCATTTTGACACAGATTGAATTAAAACTCTAAATATTAAAATAAGGAAAGATTGATAGGAAGGAATGCTTGACTAACCTGATATACTCGCTGCTTGCTCGCTCGTAGGTGTAGCGCCAAAGTTAGAACTTCCTGTCTTGTTTAGAACTTTCACTTTATTTAATTTTTGATTTAGATTTAAGATTTTAATTATTTTCTTCGCACTGGTGACGCATCCGGTTCGTTTTGGACCAATGTTTTTTGTTGAAGTATAAGCTGAAGGACCAGATAGAATTAGTGGCTCTATCAACCGTTTTAAATGTAAATATTGATTGATAACAAATAGATTTACACTTATTTATTTATAGAATATAATTTACACTGTTTGTATAATAAAGTTTTAGTATTGATATAATATTGGAATATTTGAATGTGGATAGCTTGGCGACCGGGTTAAGACTATATTGTTAGTGCCGGCTTCAGGTATCTAGCAGAACCCTTTGTAGTTGAATCTTGAGATGCAAATTGCCTATGCGTCGTTGCAAATGTAATAATTTCTTAGAAAAATATGAGTGCAGCGTTGTCACGTCTAATTTGGCGTGAACACCAGTTTAATGGTTTAGTATGTTCATTAAAACCAGGTACTCTATCGTCATACTAAGTAAATCGTCTAATTTTAATATTAACAAATGTCAAAAAAACTACTCACTTTCTCAAACTTTGATAAATTTTTAAAATTATACTACTTGTCGTAAGGCCGTAATATTTCAGTAAGTTTCAGTAAGCCGAAAATAGTTCCATAAAAATCGGCTTAAATTTTTTTTTCAACAGTTAATTACGAGAAAACGGCTCGGTAGATTTTCACCTAAAACTAATCAGTATCATTCCCAACTAATATCTTTCGAACAGTTTTTGATTTTTTAAAATCGATTCGGTAGAATGAGCTTAAATGTGGACGAAAAGTTTAAAACGCTTTTTCAAATTACAAAGAAACGGCTCGGCAGATCGTCTCACAAAACTGACAAACTGTAGTGCTCATTGAGATACGTCGAATGGCTTTTAAATTTCTGAAATCGGTTCAGGCGTTTTTGAGCAAACGTCGATGAAAAGTCTAATTTTGACAAATGCCAAAAAAAACGATACCAATTTTAGCAAACTTTGACGATTTTTTAAAGCTAAACGAGTTGTCGTAGGGCGGTAATATCTTAGTATGATCTAGAAGACTATGATATCTACCGTCAAAAAAAATCATAAAAATCGCCGAATTTTTTTTTAACTTTATTACAAGAAAACGGCCCGGCCGATCTTCACCAAAAACTAATCAGCACGATTCCCAACCAATATCTTTCGAACGGTTTTTGAATTTTCAAAATCGATTCAGAATTGCGAGCTAAAACGTGGACGAAAAAGTTTTCACTTTTCTGCGATTTACAAAGAAACGGCTTGGATGATCGTTGCGCAAAGTTGATAAACGCTAGTCCTTAACGAGATACATCGAATGGCTTTTAAATTTTTGAAATCGGTCCAGCCATTTTTGAGAAAACGTCGATTTACGGCAAAAAATCTGTGCGTGCACACGCACACACACACACATACTTTTTCCAAATTTTGTCTCATTCGATTCAGAATGAAACGTCGAGAAAACATAAAATTAGCGAATCGGATTTGTTTATGAAAACAAACTTCTCTTTCGGGAAGTTAATAACTAAATTTATATCAAGCAAATATTATTTTGAAAATCAGCAAAAGGTAGATAACGTTAGAGTTGATAATTAATAAAAATAATTTAATGGTTTTTTATGTGCACAATTATCTTAGACTAAAAAAATATATCAAAATTTAATATGGCGTGTAATTTTTATTTCAGGTGGGATGGTGATATCATCTAACAAGTACGAAGTCGGAATGAGTTCTCGATCTTTATTCGAAACTCGAATGTCGGTGACAATTCGACGTCTACAACTCGAAGACGTTGGATCATACCGTTGCATTGCTAAAAATTCTTTGGGTGACGTAGAAAGCAATATCCGATTATATGGTAAGTTTGATATCAAACTGCTTATTTTGTACGTAGAATAGTATGCATATGTTTATGTTGCAGAAATTCCTGGGCCTACTCGCCGCGTTTTTCATCCCCGGTACGACGAAGAAGATTATCCTGACGGTTTACAGTTCGGCTCTGCCGAACGTGATCCCGATGACAACGACGAGCAGACTATTGCTGGAAGTAACCAAGCGATATCTTCCTCCGGTACGTCCGGCCGGGGAGGATCAGCTGCAGGACACTCTCCCGCTCGGGGCGGACAGCTCTCGGCGCAGAGCGTCCCGGGGCCTCTGTCGCCCTCGGTGACGGCGGACGCGTACACGACGCGAAATTCACACTCTCTGTTGATTTTCGCACTGGCGGTAGGAACGATGGCAGCCGCGCGGATTGCCGTATTTTGGTAACCATGTCTTTGTGATTTTAAAACTTCGTTGTTTTCATAAGCCGTAGCATACATTGTGGATTGAGGTGTCATCAGATAATCATAAGATTGTTCATAGAATACTACTGGTAGGTAAGCTAAATCAGCATCTTATTGATTTTTTAAATGTTATGGCAATTATAACAATTAAAGTGTTAGATTTAAATGTATCTGATATCGTTGTAATTTTTCTAATTATATCTATTGATCTGTGGAAAACAATTCGGAACGCAATATTAAAGTTCAGACATACAATGTATTCGTTTAGTACATAACTTGAATAAATAACAAATATGCGCTTCACACGGTCAAACTTTTCTCGTTTTGAAGTCACGTTGCAAATAAACTTATTTAAAAAAGACTTTTGGCGATATGTTGATGTTGCAACTAAAAAGTTAAATGGGCTTACTGAATATGAATGTGGTACTGAATAATACATTCTCTAACATGTAAGATAGAAAAATTACTTATGCATAAACCATTGAGCATATTTTCAAAATATATTTTTGAATGGCATAAAGAAACGCGGAAAGCAATATTGACATTCTTGATTATTATGACTTTTAAAAATAATACTTTTGAATTGAAGATTAATATAAATCAGTAACAACAAATAACGTTGGATCTAAGTTGGAAAAACTAAGAATTTTAATATGAATAATGTCAAGAAATTATTGTGCATGTACATGTCATAATAAATCTATTTTGATAATTGGGTCAGGCAAGAATTTTAAAAATGAAGTATATGTTGTTTTATCTTCATATCTACGGTTTCATATATTATTTACAAGACTAGATCAGATGCTAATTCTAAGACAAACTCACTCTACAATTATTTTCGACTTATGGAAGCAAAAATCTTTAAGAAAGCCAAAAGCAAGCAGCGTTGGTGATCGGTATCAAAGGGTTCAAAATAGAAAGGTATTAATAAAAACTATAATAGAAAAATATTTAGTTTTTTCTTTTTATATAGCGTAAATCAATATTTTTCAGGCAAATTTAATTTTTTGAAAAGAATGACTCGTTTAACGTATTTTTTTCTCGTTCATAATAACATCACTACTTCTTTGTTACCTATTATTTTTTTCAATAAGTCTAAATAATTTTTATTACTTAATTTAACAACATAAGTTAAACAATTGTTCAATTGTTTTTCTTTCAAGAATTTTGAAACAAATCATAAAGCACAGCATTTAAAATGAAATATTTGACATGATCGATACGTCTTTTTGACGTCGACTATTTTTTAAGTCTGAGTTGGTACATATATATATATATATATATATATATATATATATATATATATATATATATATTGTGTATTTTTATATCGCTTGTCAAACTGCCCGATACCGATTACCATGTGTAGTGACAATAAAAAGATCACTAATTTTTGTGTAACAATTAATATTCGCTTAACTAACGTAGGTTTGCTCCCCGTGTACCTTTTGTAATTCTTTTTTTTTAATAATTCCACGTTCCAGTAAGATTTAATATGATTAATATAATATAAAACGGTGTGATGTGTTTACAAAAATTGTGTGAGATTTATATTTTGTAAAAGAAAAATTTTAGAAGGAGTTTTTACGTAGAAACGAAAATTGCTGTGCAATCGAGAATATGCATACACGAAAAAAAATGTAAATGATTCATTACTTTGATTAAGCATTAGTGCATATTTTGTTAATATGTATATTATATAATAATCAAAGCTATAGAAAATA
The DNA here is from genome assembly GCF_003426905.1 of Ctenocephalides felis. Taxonomy (NCBI): domain Eukaryota; kingdom Metazoa; phylum Arthropoda; class Insecta; order Siphonaptera; family Pulicidae; genus Ctenocephalides; species Ctenocephalides felis. The sequence goes on from NW_020538040.1 coordinate 104,107,108, forward strand.
TAATTTTAGGGCTGTGATGTTTTGATTATAATTTGCTTACATAGCGCGTTCCATAATAAATATTTTGATTTATTTACCACCCAAAAGCATTTCAAGAGAAAGCTAAAAGTAATTGACCATGGACTATATTTCTGAATATTATTGCATACATTTTGTATGACTTTTCACAGGCAATTACAATGGGGCAGAGGGGCGCACAAAGGTCTTATTTGACTTGGAGCAATTATATTGTTAAAACCAAACCAACTATATCAAATTAAATAACACATATCAAACAGACTATGTTTAGTAAAAATCCCAACTAATTCATAATTGTAAAAATGTGTTTTTGCTGTTTTTCAAAATTTATAACCGATATCGACGTCGTGAAAATCAAGCATTTAATTATTGTTATTAAATAATTCCTAATTTGACTTGTTTTTTAGATATCGGTGGTGGATCTTTTTACTCGTGGATTTTTAATCTCCGCTCTACGGAATATTGACATTCCGTCACTTAAGACACAATACGTTAACTTTTACTGAATTGAAAATTAATATTTTCATAAGATCTAAGAAGGGACATATTTTTTAATGTTTATATGTTCACATATAATTACCACCACAAACGATTTTGTGATTCAAGTCTCATTTATTTTGGAACGCGCTTAGCACTTAGCATAAAAAAAATGAAGATGTATTCTGAAGTATTTTATTCATTTGGCAAAAGCTGCTATACTATGTTTTATGTTATTTTTCTCGGATGCATATTCTCTGGTACAGTCTAGGCATAGATAGGTATTCCTGCGTCCGGGGTACCAGTATGAGACATAAATCAATGTAGTTGAAAAAGCAAAATTATTATAATGTTAAATAAATTTTATATCATAAATTAATCTAACTTAAATATATTATAAGAAATTGTGAATATAATTAATATGAAGAATGTAGGGCGTATATTTATTATATATTATTTGCGCTGTGAGTATGAGGATGAGGTTCGATTTTGAGGTGGAAGATAGGAAACCTTACTGATTATGTTAAATAATAATTTAATAGACATGTATTATTTGTGTGCTTATCAAAATTTTCTTTTAATAAAAATATCAATTTCATTTATATAGTATTTGTTTACAATAAGATAAATTCGAGGAGTTTACATTTAGTTTTAATTACTAGTTTTTTTATATTTTTTTGTATTTATATATTTCTTTCGTTCAATTTACGTAATTTATTTTATAACAGTTGTAATATAAATCCAAATAACAAAAAATGCAAAAGTATCCTAGTAATTCTGATAAGCACAATTATAAGGAAAAGCACGTTTCGATCAGAATTGAACCTACTTAAACATACATGAAAATTTATTTCTATAATCAAGGAGAGAACACTTTCTTTTATATTACGATAGTAGACTATGAAATGATATATGTATGCGTTATTTTTGAAATCATATTTTAAATAATAAATAAAAAATATAGATCTATATATGTATAATAACGAAATGTGTGTTGTGGGCATTCGAATTCTTTATATGTGTTTTATGAAAATATTTTACTTATATCATTGCACCACTTCGTTATTCTGTTTATATATGTAATATGTATATATATAATCTATATATTTCTGTACATAAGGTACAAATACTCAGAAAATAGTCTTTAGTACCAAAGGTGTAAAATAAGTATTTATGGAAATAGCCAAAAGGGTAGTAGGTACTTTTAGGTAATCATGCTTAATTAGTTATGCTTATGTTTGATTATTCAAATTATTTAAATTATTTATTTATTACAGTATTGTAAATCATCTTTATTATTTCGAGTTATCCAAAAAACAGTGCCGTTTTTGCTAAATCGGCACTTTTCATCATTCCCAGCCATATAAGGCGATTTAAATATTGTTTGACCAATTACAGTCAATACTTTGAAAATTCTTTTATGTATAGAAATGCCATCTGGTATTGTCAAAGAATCAGAAATATGCAACTAAATAAGAAAAAAACGTTTCAAGTTACTTTATCCCATAAATTAAAAAATAAATATTTGTGAATAATGAAAGAAGTGCCCGCGAATTTTGTTTGAATATAAACGGCCCTGTTTTCAGAAAAATATGTTGATGTGAATTGAGAATGGACAATGCAATATGTGTTTGATGTTTAATACTGATTTGATTTCAATACTCGGGTTGATTTACTGAAATTTAATTTTCGACATATTATTGCTCATAATCAAATTATGAGCATTGGTAATTATTATAATAAAATTGTGAACATTATTGTCATGATTAATGGTGAAATATCAAGTATTAAATATCTCTTCAGCTTAACATTCAATATATTTATGATATAAATATTCATATTTTTCGCATGTGCTACTGTTTTCTAAATTTATATAATAAATTGTGCCAAATATTCTAGCAAGTAAAACATAAGCATAACTCTAATTATATCGTTTAAGTATATATGGATGAATGTGAAGTTTTATTATTCTGCATCGTCAACAGCGTTTTCCACAATTGCCGTTTTTTATGGTATTTTTCATTCCTGATTTGTAATAAATCATAATTGCTAGGCTAGAATAGGCATTCCTTATTTCATTTCGTTATATTAATTATTAACTTTTACATTCAATTAGTTGTAAATATTTTAATCAATTTAATTGTTTAATAATCATTACAAATGTTTTATGTTTTTTACAAATACTGGGAAATTAAAAAAAAAAACTATACTACATTCGTACTAAAGGTTGACCTGTGGCTAGATAATATGGCTTGGACAGGTAATTAATGCTTGAAATTATATACATATATATATAATATTAATTGGATATATTTTGACTTGACTCCCTTATTAAATTGCGGAACTATAAGTCTAGTTTGAAGCTAGATAAATCTGAGTATTAATATAAATATCAGTGATCCTATAAAAGTTGTGAAAACTCAGCGTAATAATACTAATATATCAATGGTGCACTATTACAAATTGCCGTTTAAATTTACTTAAGCTAAACTATGAATAGATTTCTTTTTGGATAATCATGACCTCTCATATTACTACTCATTTATTGTGAGACAAGATTTTACATACTATATATGTATAATATAACAGGAATGTACCCTTTACTGCTAAAGTATCGACCTGTTTTAAGTTGCCAAGACCAAATTGGCAAAATTATTGCGGACATCTTTTGTAATGAATTGAAATAAATTTGTACGAAAAAAACGCGTCAAAATATTTAAAATACTATATTGACAAATCCAAAGAATTTTGGATATTATTTATTTAGAAAATAAATATGTAGTGCAGTAAATGTCTAGTTGAAATAGCAAAAAGTCTTCTCTTGGCTTCAAATCACTTCTAAATTCTATTTGCTGCGCATTTTCGACGTACAAGTTCAGAGTACGGAAAAAATAAATTGAATGAGCAATTCGGTTCTATCGATTTCCGGCTTTATTTATTTTTCTTTTGAAAATAAAATTGGTCTTTCTATTGCTTAATATTAGGATTGCAGCACTACATTGTTTTAATAGCATATGAAATAAAGTTTTGGAACGGGTATACATTAATACAAAACATGTACTACATAATGCAAATGATCTTAATTTTGTGAACGTGGTCTAGCTAACTTAGGAGATATTACTCATCGACTTTCACGTTAAGCAAGTAGTAACATAAAAAGTAAGATTATCTGAGAATAGGCCAATACAATTTTCTATTCCATATCATTGTCCGTAATAATTATGTAAAATCCAGATCCGCATTGCATCCTCTAATTATTATTAATGAGCCCCCTAGGACAATAACGGGGTGCGAGTGCCGGGCCATTGCACGTTAATCCAGACGGCTCGTAATCCTGCAAAGGTTTAATCGGTTAATGGCCACGACTGCGATAGCGTCTCTACGCGCCCACGAAGGTGCTGGCAGACCTTAGACGATATATCGATAACATAGTCAACTATTATCTTTCTTATTTAATAATATTAATAGAAATGTCGTTATTTTTCAATATTTTAAGACGCTTATAAATACTGATTTTATACAACAATATAGGGTGTTCCTGACCTTGACGTCAAACCGAAACGTGTTGATAGTATTTACTTTCACTGTCTTGAAAAATTTTAGGAAAAATATCTTAAGTTATTTGAAAAATTATGAGCATCTAAGTGCAACCTAGTTTGGTAAAATTATAACCATTTTTTGGTTATTGTGGTAACGAGTATAAAAATATTTTCAAATAACTTCAAAGTTTTATATAAACTACGAATAATATAGACATTATTTCAATAAAATTACGTTTTGTACATGGCACAAATGATTCATTTGCTTTTATTTTTATTATTATTTACGGGGGACAGGGTAAAATATTTTTCTGACTCAGGCATTTTTTATTAAATCATGCTCTGCATTACGATGTAACCTTAAAATCTAATGTTATTCCGATTTTCTCCTTGATGTACGCCGGTACGCATACAACGAAAGATCTCTATTCACTCGACACGACGACTAATCATAATCGACCCGTATAGAAATTATTTCATCGAGAGCGAATGACGAACAGTTCGGGCATAACGCAACTTCCGTTGCGTTTTCACAAATTTGCTCCCTAGTCGCGCCTAAAGAAGTTTTTCTTCCAAAAATAAAACACAACACGATAACGGCTAAGGTATTTCGTTCAAAACAGTAATTTTAGTTTTACTGAAAATTTTGCAATAATAAAATTATCAAGTATTTTACCATTTTACAATTCTGATTGAAATTTTAAAAAAAAATTCAGGACTGTTAAGGTCAATATACACCGTTTCGGCTTCACGTCAAGATCTGAGACACTCTGTATAAATCTTATTACTATTCAAATTTTAAATTTACTTAAATCAATATAGGATGATACTGCGGATATTGCGTGGACATATTTCATCATGTTCATTTTATTAAAAGAATTTTTTGGTATTTGATAGTTAGAGTATTAAATATTGATATAAATTTTATTATTTATTCAGTTAATATATTCCATTGTGCAAAGGAATCATAAAGCTTTACCATTAGAATTGGAGTTGAATTGGTTTTTATTGCAAAGCTTCCATCTCCGTGATATTAATTCGAAATTAAGACGTCTTCACATTTCAATTAAGCCATCTTAACATATTCAAAACATTTTCATTGAAATACTGCAACTCGATTTTCTTATTTTATGTTATTAATAAAACATGTTATGGTTCAAAAATAATTCAAAAAAGAGTATTCGAAACAATGTTTTCAGTAGTAGATGTTCATTATTTGTGACTTTTTGAATATCATTTATGTTATAGCCTTCGGTAATTTATTAGCGCGTTCAGTTATTCCGTCGTGTATACTAAATTGGCTAAAACGGAATTTCATGGGTAAAAAATTGGGATATGCATACTAATCTACGATACGGGCAAACATAGGTGGAATTTTTGATAAAAATAATTAAATTGTTAGAGTTGCTCACTTTGCAGGCGTTTTCATTACATAAGTTAATATTGTTTTGTGCCTATGTATTTTTTTTATTTTATGTCGACAATTCTTTATATCGAATCGTCGAATGGTGGTCAACTCTATGTATACCGACGGGCGTTTGCAGCAGAGCCGGATTAGTCGCGATTGTAATTGTAATCCCCTTCTGATCCGCTTGCGTGCGTATCTGGTCGCGAAATCACTAAGGTAGCCAATGACGAATCGAACTTTGAATAAAACAACTCTTTGTAGCGGATACAAACCAGAAAAAATAATAAATTAAATGATTAACGCAATGTTTATTTTAGGAAATGTTTACTGAAATGATTAAAATATTTAGGTATTTGGAATTATGTCAAGTATATTAATGAATGTCAATTATACCAAGCGGGGTAAACTGATCATACATGGTGCGTTTACTAATAAACGAGACTGACGATGAGCTAAAATAACGATGATGCGTTTTCTTATTTAAGAAAATGTAGTTTATTTGCTAAAATTCCATGAACTTTTTAAAAGTGTATTTGGAATCATTGATCGAATTGTTTTGCCGAATGGCTTTATGACTTTTTTATAGTTTCTATATACATAGAACCTTTTCTTTTCATGGTCAAATGCTATTTATCAAACAGATAGAAGTTGCAAGGAGACATAAAATACTTTCTTTAATGAAATGATAAGATTTGGCATTTGACGTTATCACGCAACAAACTTTTTATGCTGATACGCGTACAGGTGAAATAAACATTCTGCAAGATCTTTGATATCACTGAACCAAATATTGATAATTTTTTTATACCCGGACGTCCAATCAATGGATTGGCATTAGATTTTGACATCTTTTAAGTACGACAAAAAATTTTGTGATGTTCAGAATGGAATAGTTGCCAATATAAAAAAAATTATGAATTCAAAAGTCTATCTCACTTATATGAGTCAAAATAGTCTCGTTTATTTTGAAAAGCACTTGTTAGTAGAAATATTTTTGATATTTATTTTCAAATAGTTTCAATCGATTTAATTCTTCATAACTATGTTTATGCTACCTAAAGTGTTTACTTGTTATTCTTAATAATTTGTTTGGTAAATGAAAAATCCAAAGTGTGTAGCACTTTTTCATTAATCAATTAATTTTCTAATTTGTAGTAGTGTTTGGTCTGCTACAAAGACATACACTCAAAACTATTGTATGTTGCCTTATTATAATTGTATAAACTTTGGTTAAACATGAAAAATGATATATAAAAATTATTATGATGTAGATCGATCTCATTGCTTTTTGTATTCGGCGGCTGAGGTAGAAAATCGCCAAAGAATATATAAATATGTTAGCTTGTTATTAACTTCGTTACTGTAAAATATTATATCATAGTTATACATATATATTATAATGATAGTGAATAAAATTTATGTTTGAATTGTATCAGATCTATTTTTCATTTTTTAGTTTATCAAATTAATTATCAAAGTGAACAGATGATATTTTATAATTTTAGGTTTTGCTACATTTTAATATTTTAACTTAAAGAATGTATGTGTATCTACTTTTCTTAAAAAAAATTTCAATGACAATACATATTTTAGTTGGACTAATACTGTAGTAAAATTAAAAATATTAGAATTTTTCATATAATTTAATTTCTTTGCATTTTTATATAATTAAACTTTTTTATATTTATATTTATAGGAATATCTAAATATTTATTAATATTAAAATTAATTTGTTTTAGCTTTAATTTAAATAAAATATATAAAATTTTATTTACAGCTAATTCCGTTCACATTATGTTCGTGAATCTTGATGTTTTAACCCAATTTCAAAAAAATCTGTGGAATCCGCATCAGGTTAAATGTGAAAAAATTACAAATTGACTCTCATTAGGCCAAATTATATTTTATGCTAAGAATGTTCACGACTACAAGGTAAGCTAAATTTAAAACTAATTAAATTAAAAAGCCCCATGATTAAAATTATTTTCCTACAAATCATAATATTGATGATTCGAAATAATTTTAAAATATTCCTATAACTCCCAAAGTTCCAAAGTCAATTCGCGTCCAATTATTTTGCTTTGTAAATAATCAACTTTTTCTTTTTCCTTCGGCACATATCTTTGGTCGGACACATGTTATGAATTTTATTTTCGTCAGTGTCGTCGAGAAACCTAATTAAACTTTTTTCCGAGATATAAAGCTGTTCAAAGGCGTTCGATAGATGAAAAGATGTTTTTTGTCAGATTTATCTTATAGCAATGATGCGCTAGAAAGGAAAGGAAATTTTAATTCTTCGAATGACTTGAACGATTTTTTTTATATTTGAGATTATTTATTCATATATGTGTTTATATAACAAAAATTGTTATTTAATGTGAAACAATTCCGAAAACTGCAACTAATTGTATAGCATGTTATTTTAATTAAGTATATTTATTAAAAAAGATTATTTTCATACATTTTTATTAAAACCAGATTTTATTTTAATGATGATGAAACTGCATGAGAAATTTCCCTAGTTTGAATGACATTTCTGGAATTGTTTTATAATCTCAATTACCGTTGATTTCTAACTAAAATTTTAATTCTAATATTTTTTAATAATATAGCTTTGTTTTACATAATCCACTGATCTAATGTGTTTTGTAAGGATATTTATATATAACTTTAAATATAAGGTTTCTATATTTAATCCTGAATTTATTGACGCAGAAAATAAGACCAATGTAAATCTACTTTATTTTAGTTTAAGTGTAAAACAATAGTATAACCGCTACGATGGCATTGAAATTTATACGAATTTTAACAAGAAAGAAATGCTTCAGAATCATATAAAATCATATAAAATATTATTGCAGTAAATGTACATTTTCTGACAAAAAATGTGCAAAAATTGGTACAAAAATTTTGATACAGACAATTTCAAGCTTTCTGTGCCGGGCGAGCAAATTTGAAAGATGATGATGTTGTTAAGGTAATGTTGGAGCAAAAATTTTTTTTCACAACATAGGAGATCGCAGAAAGGCTTATTACAACTCAACAAACCATTTATGACCATATTCGGAAGATAGGATTTCTGTTAAAGTATTCAAGATGCGTGCAAATGAAAAAGTCAGAAAAATATTGGATAATCCAGCTCATCATTGTTTACTAAGAACCAAATAAAGTCATTTTTGAACCGAATGATAAGTGGGGGATGAAAAATGGATTAACTTACAACCACTAATAAACTTCCCGTAGGGTAAGTTACTGTAATCGTCCAAAAATCGTAATTAAAATTTTTTGCATATATTCACGTTTTGAAGGTTTTTGTACTTTAGAAAATACTTTAGAAAAAATGAATATCTGTTTTTATGTATGTATGTATACAATTTTTTGTCTACGTTTTCGGGCGCACGGTTCAATCGATTTAAATGATTCAAAAAAAATCGATTCCTATTGATATGGATATGTGCTGATTAGTTCTTGGTAAAAGTCGGTCCAGCCGTTTAGGTGTTAGGAGCAAAAAGTGTAGAAAATAGAAATCGAGTTTTTGAGCATCCGATTTGAACGATCCAAAAAACATTCAATTCGTAAAGATGTGAAGAAGTCGTGATTATTTTTTCGCAAAGACAGTCCAGCCATTTCGGAGATATGGAGCTAAATGTGCAAAGAACAGCAGTTTTTCAGTCAAACATGCATCCGATTTGAATGATTCAAAAAACTTTCTGCTTGTATTGATAAAACGATTGATTTTGGAGAAATAAAATTAATTTTTTTTTATTTAAAAAAAATGTTTTTTGAATTTCAAAAATAATTCGGGTTTTTACAATTTTAATTTGGTACAAAAAGTTTCAGCAATTCGCCACAAAGCACGATGCCATATATAACTTAACTAGTTTAATTCAAAAATAAAGAAGGTGTCAAACAAGCACTGGATCAATTTTCCGCACCTACAGATAAAACATCTTGCCACATAATTGCCATCACGTTGTTAAGAGGTCATTTATAATAATGGCAAATATGACCCGGCAAACGTTGTTTTGCTAAGTAAGGTATATTCTAAATCATTTCTAGAGAATAAATATGAATAATAAATAAATATGAATACTTTAAGTGTATAAGGATGTGTTGCTCGAATGCTATATACAATAAGGTATTAAAAAAACAATAAACCCCATTAGTTTTTCTATATTTTGTCAATAGAATCAAACTGGAAGTTTTATACACTTTCTATAGAAAACATGGTATAAACCAATTCAAGTCTTTTTAGGTATTTCGACTTATTTTATGTTTCAAGTGTTTCAGATTCTTTTTGGATTCTGGATTTTGTGTATAATTGTAAATAATACTACTGACCTTATATAAAGTTTTCAAATTTCTGCGTGGAGAGATAGAAAATGAATTAAGTATTTCTTCTTTGACCTGCTTTTTGAAAAGTTTCAAGTAACATTCAATGAATTAGAGTAGATTTAATAAAAAAAATATGTAGAGGCACAGAGGTCCAATTTGACTTTGAGCAAATTTTAATTATATTATAAAATTCAAACCAATTATATCGCAACAAATAACACATTTCAAACTAACAATTATCTGACTACGTTCAGTAAAACTGTCAGCTACTTCATCATTGTAGAAATGTGCTTTTATGCTGTCTTTCAAAAAATTGTTATCTAGACCTTTTTTACCCTATAGGCGGAGTAACTTGGAACGGCCTTGTTGCAAACAGGTTTGATGTCATTAATTTTAAAGGTATTTTACAGAATAATTACATTTTTAACTAATGCTAAAAAACCACTAACGGAAGAAAATACTTTTATTATGGATTTTCAAAGATTACCGTTTATTCCCCGATAGCAAAGTCATGAGAATCAAGGTTATAGCTGGTTAAACACTTTTTTCTATCTACTTTGAAATATTGTTGTTAAACAATGCTTAACTTCACTGGTGGTGGACTTTTTAAACCCAGGACCTGGTGTTAACTGGAAAAATGTTATTCGACACAATGTCCCTTTGATCGATACCAAATTTGGGTTCTGAATTTAAATAACATAAATAAAAAATAATATAACTTAGAAAATGTTTTATAAATACCAATGGGTATATATAATGATACAAATGAGATCTTTCAGAGCTCTGTGTTTGAGAAAAATATGATTTGCAAAAAAAGAGTACCACAACGTCAAAAAATGCATTTTTATTATAACATTTCAAAAAAGTTGATATTTTGAGTCTCTAGTAACACTTGCGGCCCGTTTACTAACGTTTTTGTATATAAATAAAACTACAAACAAAACTACTTACCACAATTTGATCATAATTAAATAATATTCACGTAAAACATCCTATTAAACATTATTGAACATCATCTGTCAAAAACGTTTGACATTTCACGTAGTAGCCACCGTCCATTGTTATCTAAATTACGCTTCTACAAAAATTTTCAAATTAAAAATGTAAAGTTTCTACGCGATTTTGAAATAATATCTCACCTTTCCGACCATCACTGGATTGGCACAAATTTTTTAAGACTAAGACTGGCCAAATCGGTTTAGCCCTTTTCGAGTTATACCGAATCATTAGATCGAGAGCTTCATTTTTATATATAAGAATAACATTTTTTGTTTTATTACTCAAACGAACAGAACCTTCCGGTAGACCTAATACATCACTAATAATTACATATCATAAGAAAGTAGTCATTCAATATAAACCGAAACCGTTAAATTTGTTTTTTTACAAATAATATTGAAGATAATTAATACAACCAATACAACAATCCATTTAGTCTAACAAATGTAAGTTTAACAAATATTTTTGTTGTCTGCTATATATTCTAAGTTATTTTTTTAAAGAAGGAATTGAAACGGTAATAAGTCAGCTATTTTCCTACATCGAGATTTTACCAGGATGGTTTTCCGAATGGTTTAGGGAGCAAATCCTGTTCGCGTGGATTGCGACAATTCCGTCGTTTGACATGACGGTTCGGGGCGGCGAGATTCCTGACAATATGACAACTACGACAGCTTGTTGCTACGCATCTAGTAAAATCACATCGATTGGAATGGAGAAGAATTATGTTGATTTAAATCAAGAGAGATGCCATTATTGAATCATTTATTGTCTTCTATAATGAATAATGTGGTCTGACTTGCAGATATTATACAGTACGCGGGCGTAGATTTGAAACTAATTTATTTGTGAATATGAGTTAACTTAACCATTTTTATTTATTTTATAATAGTTCACATTATTGGTTTCAACTTGGTCTAACGATGATGATTTTGTCTGATGACTCGATGGAAAAATTTGAAGAGGTTTTAAAAATTCAAAAACTTTTTGAGAAATATTATTCAACTAGTGAAGCGCATGGCATCGTGCGTTACTTGAAATTATTCAAAACAATTATTGATTATTTTCATTTCTCAAATGTCTAATTACGGTACGGAAAGTTTCAGCAATCTGCCTTATGGCATGATGCCATGCGCCCCAAGAGTTTAGTTTTCGGTACGGAAGTTCCAACAATTTGACTTATGCCACGATGCCATGCACAACTAGTTTTTTTATCACTTACTTCTTTTAAGTTTATAAGTTCATTTGGATAATCGTACATTGGCATACTTTAGAAAAAATGGATGTATGTATGTGCGTGCGTGTGTGTATGTTTTGCTTTTGCTTGTGTAGTCGATGAACAAAAAATGATTTTACAAAAAATTTCGTAATTTTGAAAATTTTCAAAAAATTCAAGTTTCAAAAAATCAAAATTTTTGAAATTTTTATCATTTTGAAAAATAATCTAAAATTTGGAAATTTCAAATGATATCAAATTATAAAAAAAAACGATTTATTACAAAAATTTGAGAATATTTCGAAATTTTCAAGAAAATCCAATATTTTCAAAAATTTCCAAATTCTCAAAAAATTAAAAAGAATCGATTTTTCCCAAGAGTTCGAAAAAATTTCGAACTTTTAAAAAATCAAAATTTTGAAAGAAAATTCAAAATTATCAAAATAATCAAATTTTAAAAATATGAACTACTTTCTTGTAAATATACACATAAATTGTTTGTAGAATACGCTCGTAGCCCAATTTAATAAGCACTTATAAATTTACAGTATGTATTTATAATAAATAATCAATTTGAAATTATTTAAACCAATTATTGATTATTTTCATAACTCGAATGTTCAATTACGGTACGGGAAGTTTTAGCAATATGCTTTAAGGCACGATGCCATGCACCACTAGTTTCGTCCTACATTTAGATTCAGAATATTGTTGGCATCAGTCGTAACTCGTAACAGTTGACTGAACTCCGTCACACTCCTCGCGGAGCGCCTAGTTTTGGGTCTCGGAGCGTTGTCGTTCGCTGGTCGCGTGAGAATGCGCGCCTATGCAGCAGGCAAATGCTGAACTCTTGTCGGCATAAATGAGATAGTTTGCACATGTAATATTAATTTCAAGTGACAGTCGTCGCTAGCGAGAGATACGTCCATTGTACGAACCGCCGAGACAATGAATACGACGATCTTCCTCGGGCTATGCAAACACCCTTACGCCCGAGTTGCAAAACTGGCAACCCGCTAGGACGACTACGGGCGCTTTTCGGCGCAGATATGCTTCCAGTTGCGGTAGCTGAGATGAGCTTTTGTTTTATATTGTTGTTGCAATTCTTAGAATATTTAAGCAGCAATTATTTTTACAATTTACGTATTAGCATTTCAAATTCCTTACAATATACTTTCAACTTACAATTCCTTTCAATTTACTACCATATATTTATACATAAAAGTATACATTTTTTTTATTATTTCAATTATTGACAAATTATAATTATAACTAGTTGGCATTGGTATTTTGCCTTGAGGAAAGTTACATAAACTTCCCGATATGTGTAAATAATCGACTTAATCAATAAAAAATAAATTAATTTATGAGTGATTAAAAGTATTGCGAGTGGATTTATTACACATAATTCAAAACGAACGAAGACGTTAATCGAAGTATTTTCTAAAAGCAAATTTTCAAAAATCAATAATTTTTTAATTGAACCAGTTTCCGTAGGACTTTAATGATTTATTACGTTTAATAAGACCAAGTACTCTATCGTTATACCAAGTGAATCGTCTAATTTTAATTTTAACAAACGTCAAAAACACTACGCATTTTCTCAAACTTTGATGAATTTTTAAAATTAAACTACTTGTCGTAAGGCTGCAATAACTCTGTAATTTTTGTAAGACCATGATATATATCGCCAAAAATGTTCCATAAAAGTCGGCTTAAATTTTTTTTTCAACAGTTAATTAAAAGAAAACGGTTCGGTAGATTTTCACCGGTAGATCTTTCGAACAATTTTTAATTTTTTTAAATCGATTCGGTAGTATGAGCTTGAATGTGGACGAAAAGTTTAACACTTTTTTTCAAATTTCAAAGAAACAGCTAGGCCGATCGTCGCACAAAACTGACAAGCGATAGTCCTCATTGAGACACATCAAATGGTTTTTAAATTTCTGAAATCGGTTCAGGCGATTTTGAGCAATCGTCGATGAAAGGTCTAATTTTGACAAATGCCAAAAAAACTATACTAATTTTTGCAAATTTTGACGAATTTTTAAAGCTAAACGAGTTGCCGTAGGGCCGTAATATTTTAGTATGATCTTTCTAGAAGACTGTGGTATCTACCGTCAAAAAAGTAATAATAAAAATCGTCGAAAAAATTTTTTTAACACTTTATTACAAGAAAACGGCCCGGCCGATCTCTAACAAAAACTCATCAGCACGATGCCCAATCAATATCTTTCCAACGGTTTTTGAATTTTCAAAATCGATTCAGAACTGCGGGCCAAAACGTGGACGAAAAATTTTTCACTTTTCTGCAATTTACAAAGAAATGGCTTGGCTGATCGTCGTGCAAAATTGATAAACGCTAGTCCTCGTCGCGATACATTGAATGGCTTTTAAATTTTTGAAATCGGTCCAGCCGGTTTTGAGAAAACGTCGATTTACGACAAAAAATCTGCTCACACACATACACAAACACATACTTTTTCCAAATTTGGTCTCATTCGTTTCAGAATGGCTTGAAACATCGAGAGAACATAAAATCGGATTTTTTTATGAAAACATAAACTTCTTCGGGAAGTTAAAAAATGTAAATAATTTTGATCTATTATTGTATCCGTTTTCAAATTTATTCGGCAATTCGTTATCAAATAATTGCGTATGGTTTGGTATGGTTTGATAATAAATTGCCAAATTGTGGCACTACATGTTTGTTTTTGAATGAACTTGCTTTCATATTATTTTCGATACCTTTGGTGCAAATAGTATTGGGTAGCTGTTTAAAACTGAACTTATAGTGAGTTCGTTAATTCGGCTAACAATAAGTATTAACGCAAAGCATTTGCTAGGAAACGCAGAACGAGGGCAGATTATTGGGCAGTTACGTTTTCACTAGCGAACACAAATGTCGCACTTACATAAAACACACTGCGAACAGGGCCCGAATCAGAGGATAAAAATGAAGAGAGTCAACCCGAGATTAAGAACAACAGGTTCAAATTCTAGTTTTTTCTGACTAAAAGTTTGGAATACTTGTATTTGTCATAGTACTATATTTGACTCAAGTATATGAACAATATTGAATCACTTAAATTATATATATATATATATATATATATATATATATATATATATATGTATATATATATATATATATATATATTGGGTTGGGGAAAAAGAAATCCATTATTTTTACGTGAACTTCAAGACATTATTTAATATGTTTTGCATTGTCCGATTTAGGTCAATTATGCACCATTTTGTTCTATAATTTGTTGCCATTTTAATGGTAGCTTCATTATGCCTCTCTTATAAAAGTCTTGGTCCTTATTAGCGAAAAACTCTAGCAATGGATTTTCACACTCTTCCCTTGATGCCAATTTCTTATCACTAAAAAGTTTTGCAATGCAAGAAAAAGATGGTAATCGCTTGGTGCGAGGTCTGGACTGTATGGTGGATGCATCAAAACTTCCCAACCAAGCTCCTGGAGTTTCTGACGAGTCACTATAGAAGTGTGTGGCCTGGCGTTGTCCTGATGGAACACGACACCTCTTCTGTTGGCCAATTCTGGCCGTTTCTGGTCTTTGACCACGATCGCTTTCGCATAACCATACAGTCCGGACCTCGCACCAAGCGTTTACCATCTTTTTCTTGCATTGCAAAACTTTCTTAGTGATAAGAAATTGGCATCAAGGGAAGAGTGTGAAAATCCATTGCTGGAGTTTTTCGCTAATAAGGACCAAGACTTTTATGAGAGAGGCATAATGAAGTTACCATTAAAATGGCAACAAATTATAGAACAAAATGGTGCATATTTGACCTAAATCGGACAATGCAGAAAATGTTAAATAAAGTCTTGAAGTTTACGTAAAAATAATGGATTTCTTTTTCCACAACCATATATATATATATATATATATATATATATATATATATATATATATATATATATATTGCATTGAGTTACTCAACGAACTCGTCGAACAAAAAATCCTCAAAATACAAGCATACATATATATGAGTAAGTTCTCGTAGGGCGATACATCAAAGAATAAAAAATAAAGATTTATAAATTAATTCCAAACGTTTCGACATTCAATTTAATGTCATCATCAGTGGATCTAAAAACAGTATAAAAATTGATATAAGCAGATAATTATAAGATTTGTGGATTGGTATAAAAACTATAAATATAAGAGAAAAATTAACAAAATAGCAACACTTAATAACAAATAGATAATAAAAGATAGTAAAGGTAATAAAGATAAAAACTAGATATTAAATAGAGAAATATATAAAAAATATATACATATAAATACATACATACATATATATATATATATATTTGCTTACACATTCACATGAATACACATATACATATGTACATAAAGGTATATACATACACATATATGTACCCAACGTACACATGTACATATATACATCCACATGTATACGCATATGCATGTACATGTATATTCACAAACCATGGATTTCTATAATCCATTAATTTATAATTTTCATTATATAACATATTAAAACCTTTTCATTCATAACTTTTATTTTTATATTATTACCATTTATTTATAGATTTTGTACCAATCAAGATCAGGTTTTTGACAAATGAACATAGTTTCGAAACGTTGACAATTTATTATAATTTTATAAACTTTGGTTTTTTGTCACTATTGGTTTCCTTGTTCCAATATAGATTTACGTTTCCAATATTTGTAATGTATTATTCTCATGAACAACAATCTTTTTAGCTCAAATGTATCACAAATCCGTGATTTTGTAATTAAATTCCCCTAATAATTTTAAGATATATAAACGAGTCAGAAAGAGAAATAAATTGTCACGTTATTATTCGTATCTCACTATTGAATTGCAACAATATTTCGCGAATTGCTTCGTTAATTTAAAATAAAATTCAGTTCATTCCCGGTTATCTGTTGTTTCAAGAAACAATCTTACATCGTGCGTTAGCTTTTCTAGTTCACGAAGCTGATTGTAAATTGTAACAATTGTTTAAGTAGATGAAACGTGCTGGAAACAAGTATCACTTAGAAAATGCTCTTTTAACAAATTGACGATAAAATTTTGATAAATCATTTTATTACATCAATATTATTTTAATAACGTGTATGAGCGCATGGCCAAACAAATAATATTCTCTTACGTGTTATTTAGTAAGTTCTATTCTGCGGCTTCAATGGCAAAGAAGTTTCAATCAGGGTGCTGAAAAAGCCGTCATAAATTATCAGAGTTATTGATGATCGTTCGAATAACATTTCGACATTGTTCTTGCATTAATATTAAATATGGTTAGTCATTCCGCACTCAGAGCTCCCTTCCGCGCTCACTCTACGACTATTTAATGACATCTCCTTTCGGGTAACTGAAATTCAAACTGCATAATTGTAATTTAAATTTGATAACGGTTTATATAATTAAGTATATTTTGCAATTGCAATTAAGCTCTCTGTGTGTCTACGAGGACGCCATATGGAAAAGTACAGAGGTGGACAAACTATGCTATGTTGAGTCAAAAATCGGTATAAAGACAATTACTTTTGAATAATTAAAAAATATCTCAACTCGCATTAAAATATTTTGATCTAAACATAAATTTTGCTAGTGTTCGTAAGGATGCTTGTGCCAGGGTACGTTAGTGACAGTCGTCATACAGCTAAACTTTAGGGGAGACAGGGTACGTTTGTCACTATTTTCTGATCAGCAATTTTGTTAGATCACCAACTATCTGAGAGAAAAGTAAATTAAATGGTAATTTAATGACAAAATACAAAAGAGGAAGAGGAAAAAGAGGAAGGCAAAAAAATTCAGTACCAGAAATAAAAATTTTTCTTGTTAACTTTGTTTATAAAATTATGTTTTTTATATATTGTTATACAGATGTCCCAGACTTTGACGTCAACCCGAAACGGAATGGTAGTATTGACCTTAGCTGTCCTAAAAAAATAGAAATAAATTAACGCACTTTGTTTGGGAGTTACGAGCTTTTAAGTGCAATCTAGAGCTTTGCTGAAACTACGACCATTTTTTGATTATTGTAGTTTATTTTTATTAATTTTTTTATTTAAACTTTGGAACCGTAACCGTGAATAACATTTCTAGAACCATAATAAAAAACATTAAGACAATTGCCCCTAGTTTTCAAGAATTAAGACTTTTTGTTGAACTATGAATTTAAAATGTTTAAAATCGGTCGACTTTGAGAGGCCCTCTTTTGAAGAAAATGTTCTAAAGTGTATAGGCAACTTTTCATCAAAAGTTGGCGTATTTAATCTGGATTGTATAATGGTAAAATACTTGATAATTTTATTATAGAGAATTTTCGAGCAAGAAAATAAAAACCTAAAATTGACATGACTTTTGCTAATACATTTTACTCCCAATTAGTTGTAATGCTTGCCGTACGCGCAACCTTCAAAGTTTAAGCGATAAATGTTAACTCTAACCACTTACCTACGAGCAATCATTTTATATATTTTTGTGTTGATATTTTTTAGCTTTCACCTATTTCATCTATTGTGTACATTTTTTTTATAACGATTATTAGTAGAAGCAAATATGCTATCTTCTGCAGTTTTTATTCAATTTTATTTTATCGATTTCAGTTGAATGCGTTTGTAGCAAAATTAATGCATATTAGCATAATCAGTCAGTCAATCAATTTGACAATGTTATAGTATATTAGTATAAATTAATATTGAGAAAAGTCCGGAAATTGCAAAATATTTATCGTAATTGGTAATAAATTATTTAAAATCAAAATTGCGTCTAAATATAATTTTTATGTGAAATTCATACATAAGTTAACTATTAAATAAATAAATAAAAAATATACTAGTAGTATCGTACCTTAAGGAAAATTGCTGCAACTTCCCGTACCGTAATGAAATATTCGAGAAATATTAAATGTTTAGAAATAGATAATTAAAAATGCGGTAGCTTTTATTATTCTTATTTTATAGCCAAAATATAAGAGCTTATGAATTAAACTACGAGGTTTATTTATGTTTACAGAAAAGTAAATAAACAAAGCGTAATTAATCGGATTTAAAATAAAAGATAGTGTCTAATATTATTTATAAGAATT
The DNA here is from genome assembly GCF_003426905.1 of Ctenocephalides felis. Taxonomy (NCBI): domain Eukaryota; kingdom Metazoa; phylum Arthropoda; class Insecta; order Siphonaptera; family Pulicidae; genus Ctenocephalides; species Ctenocephalides felis. Next base: position 104,126,214 of record NW_020538040.1, read on the forward strand.
ATTTAAACTGAATTGCAAAGTATAAATTATTCATTTAAAGTATATAAGTGACCTTTAGAACTGTAGCTAGCATTATAATTAAAATCCAAATTATTTTCGTTATTCTAAAAAAAAATCTTTCGCCAAAATCAATCATTTCGTCTATACATGCAGAAAGTTTTTTAAAATATTCAAATCGGATGCTCTCAAAACTGCCATTTTTTGCACATTTAGCTCCGTACTTACGAAATGGCTGGATGAACTTTTGCCAAAAATTATTCAGCACCTCTTCTTATCAATAGGAATCGATTCTTTTTGGATTCATTCAAATCGGTTGTTCCGTACGCCCGGAATTGTCGATGAAATATTATATCCGCACATACACACATCCATTTTTTATAATGTATGCCAAAAGGTAAAGATTTGCAAAAAATTTCAATTTCGAATTTTGGACGATCACAATAACTTACCCTACGGGAAGTTGATTATGTTTTTTGAATTATCATAACATAAGTTTTATTTCACAATGAGAATTTATGAAGTATATTACAGAAATAATATTTTTACAATATTCATATTTAGTAGCAGATATGACATTTATCTCATAAGTATTATTTTACAGCTAAGTGCAATAAATTTAAAATAATAAAATCCGTGTGCACATTATTTGTATTTAGTCATCTTACTTAAAGAGCAATTATATCTAAGACTCAAATTATGTTGATCCATGAGCAAACAGATAGTAATTTAATTCAATGTCAGATCTCATGTTTCGTTACAATGTAACATTTTTATAAAAACGTTCGTAATAAAAATGTTGAATTTGTTAAAAATAAGAAACTGGAAAGAATATTATCGGTTTATAGTGATATTGAAAAGATGTAATTGTTTATTAATCATAAATCTTATTTATCATCTGAAAGTATAAGTGGCATTTATCATAACACGTCGATTGTACGACACCTCATTAGTATTTAAATTAATAGATACGATTCACGTGATTCAGATAAAATGTTCTTATCTTACCCAACTAGTTGTAAGTATAAATACATCATATATATATATATATATATATATATATATATATATATATATATATATATATATATATATATATATACGATTATTGCTCGTATATATATATTAGGGTGGTTCTTAAAATGGTCATTTTCGAATTTCCTTGCTCCCAGGGGCTCAAATGGTTCCAAATGATAAAAAACAATTCTCTGAAAGTTTTAGCTTTTAATATTAACGTTTAGATAGAGCGCAATTCAATCAAAGTTTTGTATGGAAATAGCATAGAAAAATTGTCAAACATTTTAAAAATGTTTTTAGATGTAATTTAGCAAACAAGTGAATGAATAAAACTCATTCATTTGCCGCTAAGTTATACCTAAAACATTTTTTTTTAGTTTTCAAAATTTTTTCCATGATCTTTTCATACGAAGTTTGGTTGAATTGCGCTCTATCTAAACGGTAATATTAAGAGGTAAAACTTTCAGAGAATTGTTTTTTATCAATTTGGAACCATTTGAGCCCCTGGGAGCAAGGAAATTCGAAAATGACAATTTTAAGGACCACCCTTGTATATATATATATATATATATATATATATATGTGTGTGTGTGTATATACTTACATACCCTGCCACGCTTTGCTGCGGTTTTTATTATAATCTGCGGTCATTATTATAATAAGGATTGAAATTTGAATCTAATGGACAATCAACAGTTCAATACTATTGATCAAAAGGATTTTTAAATTTATATTACTCAAAGAATAAATAAAATTTCAAATCAACGCTTTGCTTAAAAGAGCACATTACGAAATTTATTATAAGTAACATTGTGACTATTTTCCTTATAAATACTCTATAATACCAAACTAATGAAAAGTTTTAGAAAATATGCAAATTATAGATCTATTTTTCGGACTTGAGAGATTTAAATTTATATAACCATTAAATTTCATACTTAAGCTGGATATTCTACATACTATTAGACAATTTATGTGTTTAAATAGGACTGATTAGGTCTTCCGAATAGATTTTAGTATGTATTGTTGTGGAGCCTGTGTTGAGAAATAAGCAGCAATTTTGTATTTTTTGTGTTTTTGCTATAAAATTGTTTCTCAAGCAAATGATATAAAAATAATAATTAACCGATCTAGTGACTGTACGCTACTAGTTTACAATACTTTGACCCGAAAATGTTGAAGCTGTATCACGGTTGATGCTGGTAAATGCATTAATTGATGTAAACCGGCGTATGACACCATGTGAGGTCAGTGTGAAGGGTTCAATTTAATAAACTCAACTGTTCATAACCACTCAAAATGCTGGTTAACTGCTAACATTACTTTCCAGCAACTTAAATAATGGCAATTTGAATATATTCTTGTACTAAGCCAAAATAAGATCATTTACATAAAAAGTATTAAAAATATAAATTTTGGCGTTAGCAAATAGCAAATTTATCATAACACACAAGTAGTCATGAAAACTAATACAATTCAATTTGCAAAATAATCAAATAATAATGGAAAATACATGACCGAAGCGTGAAAATTTTTTTATCTTTACGCCACTTAAATCTTGTTCGTGAAGCAAGTTGCTTTAGTAGAAACATATATTATTTTTGTGTAATTGATAAAATAATATGTTTTCAATTCACATATATTTATATATATATATATATATATATATATATATATATATTATAGAGTAATGCGGGGATTATGGTCATTAGGTAAAAAGGTCCATCACCAATATCTCAAAAACGAGTAAAGTTAAGATTATTTTAACACCAATATTTGAAAGTAGAGGAGAAAAGATGTATAACCTTGATTCTCACGACGTTGCTATCGGGACAAAAAAGGCAAATTTGAAAAATCCATAACAAAAGTATTTTCTATTTCCTTTCATTGTTAGATTTTTGGGTTGTGAGCAATGTTGTTTAGTTTACAAACCTTTAATATATTTTTTAAGTATACTTTATTTCATTGCTTTTTAAGATAGTATTGTTAATTAATAAGTATTGTTAATTTTAAGTTGTATTTAAAAGTTTTTTTTATCTAGAGCGTTAATTTTCAGTCATTTTTTTATATATAACCTCTGGAAAAGGTTACACGTGGGTGGGTTAAAAAGGACTGACTGAACTTTTACCCTAGCAAAGTAAAAAAGTAAATTGTGGTAAAAAAACAATTTTACAAGGGATAATTTAAATAACTAATTATTCCAAATCTACTGATGAATATTTCTGACAAAACTCCAGATCATGGTTATATACAGTGTTATCTCTTAAATTTATATTTTGCATTGGCATTGTTTTGTAAAATCAGTTTATATTAAAAATAAGACTTTGGACTGTTGGCCTCTGGCCGTCTCATTTTACTTTGCCTATGGGGTAAAAACAACCAGATGACAAATTTTTGAAAAACACATTTTTACAATAATAAATTAGCTGGGAGCTTTACTGAATATAGTCAGATAGTTGTTTGTTTAATATATGATAGAAATCGTTTGGTTTTTAGAATATAATTGCTCAATGTCAAATTTGACTTTTGTTCGCCGCCTTACCTTATACGAATTAATACTGATTATATTATTTCTATTATTTTTCAAGTATACATAGATTAAGTATATCACACATTATATTAATTTTACTTTTAATTAATTCATGTGTATATTTTTGTATTAGAAATTATGTTTTCACCAATTTTTTGTGACATATTTTACAAGAGCATATATTTTCAATATGCGACTTAAAAAAAAATTTTAATGCAAACCATATTTGCAACAAATTTCAATCAAATTTCATAAGACACAAGTAAGCAACAATTGTATAATTATTCAATCTTTTAGTTTTTAAAATAAATTTCACTTTAATTTTACTACAATTTCAATTTTCAAAAACAAAATAATAAATTGCATAAATTCACTGGACATAAATAAATGTGATAGTTTTAGAAGCGCCCGTGCCGGTTTTATTTGTGTGTATTTTACGCGATAAGTGTTGCTGACACAAACATATTATCGTGTGTGTTTCCTCGTATGACGAATGATAATATTTTACTCAAATTAAAAAATAAAATACATTTAAAAATATAAAATTATTATGATATTTCATAAATTCAAATTTTTCAAATATAAAAAAAAGTGTGAAGTATATTATTTGTTTTTCCAATTAGGCATAAGTTAAAAATTACCGAAATATATCGCAAACACAAAAAGAACTATTAATTTAGTGACATTTTACATATTGTTAGGAAAGCCTGAGTACGGTTGTGCCAGATACGGTAGTGACAGTCGTCATAACAGCTACGCATACTGATTTTGAGATAGGATCCAAAGCGAGAAAGAGGTAGTATGTTTAGCATACTACATGATCTATAGACCGCATTGATGTAGAAAAACATGTTTCTTTGTTCGATTTCTTTTAATAATAACTTAATAATAACTGTTACTTCTATACAGATATAACTTTATTCGTTATTTTGATGAATGTTGAAAGTTAGTACTTAATTACCAGAAATTAGTTTTTGCGTAGATAATTTAGCTCAATCTTAACGATGACTTGTTTTCAAAAGTTTGCGTTGTGTACGGTTGTGACAAATTTTGTGAATACGGTTGTGACATGTATTTCTTGTCCTATTCGGGTGAAGATTAAACACATAAAAAAATCCAATATAACTAGAACAATATAAAAAAGAGAAAGAGAAATGAGACACTCAGTACAAGGAAAAAAAGATTTAATGCAAAGGAAAGAAAGGAATAAAAGTTGTTATAAACCATTTTGTTGTTTATAGCTACTGTTTTTTAACCTATTTTTATGCCTGTCACAACCGTCCCTTGGGTATGGACGGTTGTGACACTAGCCATTTTTTATGCTTTGATTTTATGACTATATGAATTCATCGTATTTTAAGGACAGTGTTTTAGTATTTGCACGTAGACAAATGTTTAAATCACTATTTAATTTACTTTTTTTCGCTTTGCTGATAAAAAAAGTGGCACAACCGTACCCATCTCCCCTACTGTAAAATACATAATAAAGAAGTTCTCTAATATTAATTATCTATATGCATATATAAATAAATCATACATGTATATAACACTATTTTATTAATATTCTTCAGTGTTTATTTATTCCATTTTATTAATTTATTAGATAACATTTGATATGTGACAATAAATACATATATGTAATCATTTTGATACAGTAAATATATATATATATATATATATATATATATATACGATTTTATTATATATTACTTAAATAAGCAAAAATTAAATACTTTTTTGAAATAATAAATAATTATTTTGATTGTTTAGGATGTGGAAAAATTAAAATATTACAAATTTTACATATCTGTTTAAGTAAATTTTTATTTATGTTTTATATATTTTTCATCAGATCTTCTACTAATCGTGAAGTGAGTTCGTAGCCGACCGGTATTTTATTCACTGATTTTTAAACTATCAATTCGTGCGAAGCCACCGCGCGTGTCTCACTTTTTATAATAGAAAATACTGAGAATTAATAAATTTTTAAATTGAAATAATAGAAAACAGCTATTTTAATTTAGTTTTCTTTATATAAAATACTACAAATTGGTAATCGTTAGAAACTTAAATATTTAAAATGTGATACATTTATTGAGAATAAAATTTAAAGTGCATATTGTTATTTTTTATTAAAATGCTTAAGTATAAAATAATTATAAAAGTGTTTAGGAATTAATACAAGTGATTCACAAAAACGTATGTCAGTGACATTGATAAAAAATTATAGTGTGTAATATCAATCAAACAGCTGATAAATTTCATTATCAAATTAATGAATTATGTGCAAATGTTACATAATTGTTAATGATATTTTATCCAATAACTCAAACTAATATTTGTTCAAAATCTTTACCGAATAGCCGGTATTGATATTTTTTTACGGTTGTTTAAAAGTCTTCGTATTTAAATTTAATTAGCAAGATGTTATCGACAGCTTCTCGGGCAAGTACTCTAACGATGCTCCTATTATCGGCCAAGGTGATCACTGTCATTTGACAGGACCACAGATTTATATAGAAATATAATAGTTACGTGAATTTGTGTAAGTGGATTTGTGAATTTTTATTTGTGTGAGTGCTCTAAAAGGATCAGGATCCTTAGAAGAAAAATGACCGTCCTGAAGAGTAATGTTGAAGTACCTGACGGTGGTTGGGGTTGGGCGGTAGTCGGCGGGGCTGCTATGACTAATGTAAGTCTATATTTGAAAATCTATTGTTTAGGTCGAAATAGTTTCTTTATTATAGTTTATAACGGCCTTTTGCGATAGACTTGGCTGAATGGTAATAAATACGACTTGCATATAAGAGATAGGGAAAATGTTGACAAAATGACGTGGTGTTTCTTAATGATATTTACTTATTTTATGATATAATCCATCTTAATAGTTTTTTCTAATTGTTGGTTTATTAGTGACATGGGTTTTTATTAAGTGAGAACTATAATAACATATTTATTAAGGCAAAATGCAATCAATTGCAAAAACCGATTTGTCCATATACGGACACATACTGAGAGTAAGAACATACTGAGATGCTAACTTTTAAGAAGGCAGTTGACAAATCAATTGTTTGGTCCACTTTAGGACATCAGCATATGAAGCATGAGCCCAAAGGGAAGAATTCATACATCGTAATCAACCTTCGCCGGGTTAGCAAGATGCAAGTTCATTTTTACCGGTGGATCGTTTGGTCTGTTTTTAGAAGTAGTTAGAACAAAACTTAAATGACATTTTTCTTTTATAGATTTTAATTTTTCGTTTTTTTGGTCTGGGTCTTTTGAAAAATAGTACTATGTCATTTTGTCCGAAACTGAACAAAAACGAATAAAAAATCAAAATTCTATCAAACAGCTGATAATTGGATTAAAATTAATCGAAATCACTAATACTTGCATAAGTTAATTGATTTTAACAAAAATAATAACAATAAATAATAAAAGTCTCTTATTACCGTGACAAGTCTGACAATGACGCTCAACATCTGGCAGGATTGTGATTGTGATTATAAGTGGCTAAATGCCATAGAAAAGACCAAAAAAGCTTCTAAAATTTCAGTCAAAACCTGACTCAAAACATTTCGTAATTTTGTTGGTATTAACGCTAATAGTAAATGCATGTTTAGAGTCGATATATTCTAAATGTTCATGTTCAGACGATTCCGATAGCACATGACATATTTTTAATTGTTTATTGAATTAATTTAAAAACGTTAATGTAATTTAATACCAATATTGTACAAAAATCAACAATGTTGTATTTATATTTTTTAATTATTTTGTTATCGTCTTACTTCTTATTATTTAAAGAAATAATTTAATAGGCGGAAAAAATATTAATAACGATCTTGTAGATTTTTGATAAATTTTTGTATTTTTTTAATAAACTCGTCGATCGAAAGTCATTAGTTTAGTATCCTCACTCTTCTCTCTATGTTTTATTCTAAATACTTTTTTCTAATTTTATATTATCACAATATTCTGATATGAGAATAAGTTTCTCATTGTTCTATTTCATATCTTTTTTGCATCGCTTCTTGATTTTTTTATCGAAGACGAAAGTAATTTCGTATCCGAAAGTGATAGCAATTTTTAAGTGGCCCACAGCTAAATTCACCGAAAACGTTCTACGTTCGCCGGTCGGTCAGTGACTTTCTAAGCGCCCAATTCGAATATTTCGATTCCCCGGCTTTTTTCAACCAACGAAAAAAAGACGAGTGCTTGAGAACCGCGGGCATTGATCGATCACAATTGCCATTCTTTAATTGGTAATTTTTTCTTAAACAAAAATTGGTAGTGTAGTTGTAGACACTACATTTTTGGTCGTACAGCTTTAAAATCTATGAAGTACCTCACAATATAATTAACCGCAATATTCGGAACAGGCATATGCAAACCTAGACTATGTATCGTATTTGTAATTTGCGGTTTGATAAGTTATTTAAGTACTGATTCATTTTTGGTACATATATAATATATATATATATATATATATATATATATATATATAATATATAACCCAGTAAACCACAGAAGTTAAATCTACGTAACTCATTTTGTAACTTTCGTTTCGAAACTGATGTTAAGTAAAAAAAACGATGCTGTTACGTATAGTTGTGATCTTTAACCACCGTCGACGCGTTTCTGTCGGTACGTGGCGCGGTACGTTGCATTGTCACATAGATTAGCCTTTGAAATAGCCGTGAAGTGTTTTATGAGCGAAACGTCAAATTAATTATAGGTTAACTCAGTTAGTGCATCGTGGACGCAGAATTGAGTATTTTATCGTGTATGTTTGAAATGCAAGATATTTCAATTATTGAAACGTTATTTATTAATTGCTTTTATATTTAGTGCGAAATCAGTTGTAGAAATTAGTTAAACAGTCAGCTGCAAAAGTATTTAATATGAAACCGGCAAATAAGGTGAGTCTAATTGTACTGAAACATATTTTAATTTATAAATTATTATAATAATGTTTAGTCATTTGCAGTATATAGGCCGTCTTCAATGCAAAGTCTGTTTATGTGTTGTGATAATTGATTTATCATGCAATATTGAAATTTCTAACGCACCAGTCAGAAATATAACCTCAATTCAGTGATATATGAATAAAGAGAAGTAAGTTATATAGTTTTATACATATTCATTTTTTATAGTTCCATTAGTATCAGAACTATTTATCTAAGCACAAACTGATATAAGTTGGTTTTCAATTGTAGAGAAAATTACAGTGCTGATAACCCCTACGAAAATGGATTTCAAACTAGGGAAATTTGCTCCAATAGAGAAGATAAATACAAAGTTAGATAAAATATTAGAAATTATTAATCCTTTGTCACCAAAAAACAAGCAAGGCTTCAAAACATGCAAGAAGAAAAATAAGAACACATATCAATAAATAAGAACACATATCGATTAAGTGTTGAAAAGAAAATGAATTGTTGAGTATTTCTTAAGTAATGATCTTGTATTACAGAATAGGTATATTAATGTTTTACACAAAGAGAACTTTAACTAATATGATTTAGTACTAATTTGTAATGTTTTACTTTTAGGAAAGTGATATATTTAATACGAAAACGCCAGAGGTGAGTATAATTGTGCGGATTTTTTTTTAAATTTACAAATTATTATATTAATGATTAATTAGTTATTTTCAGTATATAGGTCGTGTTCAATGCAAATTCTGTTTATTAGTATTAGTTTATTAGTATATTATAGGTAGATAAGTGTAATATATATGGTATTATACATATTCTTTATAATTCCATCAGAACTATTCAGTTAAGCAAAAACTGATATAAATTGCTTTTCAATTGTAGAGAAAGACTGCTCATAACCCTTATGGGTTATGTCAAAATGGATTTCAAACTAGGGAAATTTGCTCTAATCAAGAAGATAAATTGTCACCAAAGAAACAAGCAAGACTTAAAAGCATGCGAGAAGGAAAACAAAGAATACACCGGATATCACACATTATATGGATTAAGTGTTGAAGAGAACATGAATTGTTGAGTATTTCGAGTCTGATGATCTTGTGTTACAGAATTGGTATATTAAGGTTCTACATGAAGAGAATTTTAACTAATATGATTTAGTACTAATATGTAATGTTTTACTTTTAGAAAATTCACGTCTTTAAAATTAAGAGGATAAAATCAATGCAAGAAAATTATTAAGTGTGTTCATCGAATAATTATCTCTGTCATATGATTGTAAGAACTACATAGTCATCAACTTCAAATAAGGAGTATGTTTAGAGGTAATGTTCACAAATGACTAATTTGTTCACAATATTTTCAATTAAAAATTTGTTTACAATGTTACTAAGATGTTTCGTTCTATTTCAGATACATTAACAGATGCAAGTGAGTTGAGCATATTTAACGCAAGACTTAACTTTGCCAAGTCTGATTTAACTGAAGTTGCCAAGAGAGTTAAACATAATACATATTATGAATAAATAAATATTTATTTTTATAGGTTAACATTTTATGGACTATCAAATTTTAGTTTTCCAATGTTGCAACTATGTAATATGTAAATTTTGTATATAAATGATACAAATGTAATAAAATTACTAAATATCCGAAATTGATTTTATATTTGCAGGAAATTTAATTAAATAATTATGTAACATAAAAGACACCTACACGCTTTTTTATTCAACTTTGATACGTAGCAAAAATGCAACCGCAGTGTTTTAGTGTGCAACGAAACAGCCGTTACGTTCATGCCCGCGAAATAGATACTTCTGTGTGCCTCCCAGGTTACGTACCTGCTTCGTGCGAACGTGGCAGCGTTACGTAACGTTCATGGCTTTGTTACGTTTTGTGGTTTACTGGGAATATATATATATATTAGAGATGGGTAACTCACTCCGGAGTTATCACTCCGATACAACTGCTCCCTCGGAGTGAATCCGAGTGGAGTTGTTTCACAGGATTTGTCTTATCCGACTTCCTTAAAATGGTATTAAATCTGTTAACTCGTACAGGCATTTAGTGTTTTTGTCGTTTTTGCTTTCGGAAGAAAGCGGTCACTTTCTTGCCTCGCAGGCAGTATAAAAGTCAAAATAAATACCATTGTGTATTTTCCAGAAAATTCAAAAATGTTACTTTAAAGATACAGAACAGTGAAATTGCATTCAAGTGTGAATAGCTCAAATGTATAATTTATTGAATAGTAAGGGGTGATATTTCTAACTACCGCAATCTTTAGTCGTAAATGACGGCAATCAGGAATATATATACCGAAAAATATACGAAACGATATACATTTATTTAATCTTGTTTTTCCATAGCCTGAAATAACAACACTTTAGAGTACAAAATTTATCAGTGATATCATTAGTATTTAAGCAGTAAAAAATATTCAGTATTATATTATTACTTTTACACAATTATATAATTGTGTAAAAGTAATAATATGCTAATAGAACTACGCGATATAATATTAATTCTCAAATGGAAATAGCAGAAGAAAAATTTTGAAAGCAGAAGTATTATGTTTTGCTTTTATTACAAAGTTTACTACATAATTTGTATATAAAATTAATCCAAAAAATCAATTATTTTCTCATCAAAAGGAAATCATTAAATTGAATTTGATTCTCAAGTTTTGCGTTTTTACTTTGGTCAACACTGCTACAAATACGAGTCACTGAGTCGATCATCTGGTCGACCGAAAAATTTTACAATCCGTCATTTATTCGTGAATTTTTTAAAAAAAATATTTTATTGATAATTATTCATAATTTTTTTATTTCAAATAATTAATGGGATTTGAAAAATTCTTAGATACATAAACAGCGTACTATAGAACACATTTGTTTCGAGTATTTCGGTTTCAAAATTGTCGGAGTCGTGCAGTTGTTTAGCGGATATAACTCCACCATGAAGCGGAGTCAAATCCGAGTCGATCCGGCTCGGTATATATATTAGGGTGGTCCTTAATATAGACATTTTTGAATTTCCTTGCTCCCAAGGGCTCAAATGGTTTCAAATTGATAAAAAACAATGCTCGGAAACTTTTAGCTCTTAATATTGTCTTTTAGATAAAGCGCAATTCAACCAAAGTTTTGTATGAAAATAGCATGAGAAAATTTTCAAAAATTTTGCAGAGCGTCGAATTTTCCATAAAAAATGACACGAATTTTCACTTTTAATTCATTTGCCGCTAAGTTATACCTATTTTTTTTTTTTAATTTTCAAAATTTTTACCATGCTATTTCAGGAAGTTTGATTGAATTGCACTATCTAAAAGTTAATATTAAGAGCTAAAACTTTCAGAAAATTGTGCCATTTCTTCGAAATTAATTGTTGAAATAGTAAATGGCAGTTTTGATTAAACTGGTCTTATCGAACATTCTAAAATATTGAAGACCTGCAAAATGTGGTTCAATTACAAAAAGTCAGCGTTTGGACTTTTATTTCGATTCTTATTGGTTAAGTCACACACATTGAGAAGTTTATGAAACTTGTCTTAACGCCAAATGACATTAACACTTAGTTTCATATTATTTTTGTAGACAATAAAGCAAATAATAATAATTTAATAGCTAAATACAGAATGAGTATCTGATGAATAATTAATTGAGTCAGGCGCTATAAAAGTGTTAAAGATGTTACTACAGATAAATCACATAACTATGTTTTTGTGGATTACTGTTATCGTGTAATCCGTTCATCATCAGAAATAAAACTGCAATGTACAGTGAATTTGCAATTGTGTTCGACCTTGCCTTATTGTTAACTTCCCGTAGGGTAAGTTATAGTAATCGCAAAAAAATCGAAAATGAAAATTTTTATATATCTTTACGTTTCAGAGGTTTCTGAACATTTTGGCATACCTTAGAAAAAATGGATGTATGTGTGTGTGTGTGTGTGTGTATGTGTGTGTGTATGTGTGTGTGTATGTGTGTGTGTATGTGTGTGTGTATGTATGTACGTGTGTGTATGTATGTGCGGATACAAATTTTCGTCGACGATTTCGGGAACACGGATAAACCGATTTGAATAATTCAAAAAACATTCGATTCGTATTGATAAGGAGACGTGCTGATTAGTTTTTGGCGAAGGCAGGTCTAGCCGTTCCAAAGATACGGGGCAAAAAGTGCCGAAAACGGTAACTCAGTTTTTAAGAGAACGGAGCGTCCGATTTGAATAATTCAAAAAACATTTTACTTGTATTGACAAGATGAAGAATTGATTAAATTTTCATGAAGGCAGGTCTAACGGTTTCGGAGATCAAATGAAAAAAGTAAAAAAAAATGCCATTTGGCGGCCAAAAATGATCATTAGACATATGCACATCAAATTATCAGATATTTTATAGAGATTTTAACAATAAGTATGAATTTGGTTTACAGTCCTATGGGTTCCGTACCAGTGTTTACGCGTTAGGCGGCGACGTGGCGCTTTACGCTCTTTGATAATTCGTCTTTATGCAGTTAAAGCAGTACGATTGCTTTGAAAAAAAGTTTAGATCTTTCAAAATATGTCACAATAAGGAAAATATTTTTTTTTTAAAAAAAAAAAAAAAATAAAAAAAAATTTTTTTTCGAAAAAAAAATTTTTTTTCAAAAAAAAAGTAATTTTTTTCCAATTTATAGTTTTTCAAAAATCTTATTTTTTCGAAGTAAAATTTTTTCAAAATTGTTAATCGTTTTTTTAAAAAAAAATAATTTTTGGTACGGGAAGTTCCAGCAATTTGCCTTAAGGCACGATGCCTTAATTGCCTTAAGACAGAATTTCACTTACAGCTAGTTTGTATTATATTATTAGTGTTCAATTCGCCGACGGACTGGGCATTCGCACGCAATCGCATCGTTCGCGACGGATCATGTGCTTAATGCCCTTCCTGTGCGACTGATCTATTCCCGAGTGCGAATAATCAAAACCAAATGCTGGATGCACTAATCTTAGTCGAGAGAGGCTGCTTGAGCCCTTGCTCAAATTGAAACATCAGGCGACACTGCACAGTACAAAATACACACACACTCATGTAAACAAAATTATAAACTGGACATATACCACTGGACATATACCCAGGATATCGGTTTGCCCAGTACGAATTATAATACAACAGTTGATTTGAAAAAGTACTATTTTTTTTCAGTAAAAAAAATATTAAAACATATTTTTTATTCATTATATTATATGTACAATTTTTCTTATAATGTGACCAGACGTCCCTGATAGGTCGGAACAGTCTCGCATTTTCACTTTACGTCCCGGATTTTTTAGAAGCAATAGTTTAGTTTTTTAGAAGAAAGTTGTCCCGGATTTGGTTTTCTTGTTTCAGATTTGGTTTTTTGTCCCAGATTTGGTTTTCTCGTCTTGGATTTCACCGAATTTTACAAAATTTACACGCACATTAAAAGTGATATTATTTAACAAATTAATTATGAAGAATTCCGTATATAATTTTAAATAATATTTAAAAACTAAAAAGGCCACAGCTCAGAAAAATATAAAGTTGTATAGGAGAAACTGGTATGGAAATATTTAAATATATAAAAAGATATTATATTTCCATGTATAAAAATATAAATTAAATTTGGTTGATTATAAAACTTTACAAAATGTCATGACCATTTGTTTTCTCTCATTCACGAGCCTCACTTGATTCCCACATTTACTCCCTGCTCAGTGTTGACCTCACACTAGTTTAAAGATACACAGAATCACGTTATATTTATTTGGTGGGAAGGCAGATTGTAGCAGTGTTGTGAATTTGAGATGTTTTAGCACGTGAAATCTTACACAAATTCATGAAGGTAGGAACAATCGTAGTCCACCACAACTGGATCCAAAGTCTTAAGCATCTAAAGACGATTTGGTGAGTTAAAGGACACGGAGAGGTTGAATCGCGATTCCAATGAACTTTTTAGTAGTGATTTCAATTTACAACCCAAAGTCTTGGCTATGGTGTCAGCGATAACCCGAGGTCTGGACATACTGAATAAGTGTGCCGACGGAAGTCCGGTGTCAGGGCTAGTAAATGCGTTAGCCCGCGATGACCCTAGGACTGGGCGTACCTTGTAAGTAGCCAACGGAAGACCAGTGATTAGGGCGTTGCACCATAGTCTATATATTTTTAATTCTTGATCCATACTCAATTGCTATCTTCATTGTAAATGTCGTAGGTCAATATAGAAATAATTAAATATATAAAAAGATATTTTCATGTATAAAAATATATATTAAATGTTGTTGACAGTGCTGGATTTACAGTAGGGGCAATCGGGGCTACTGCCCAGGGCGGCAAATTTTGGGGGGCGGCAAAATTTGGATATTGAGAAAAAAATTCTATACAATATAATCAACTTTTTTTAACAACATTTTTTGTTTTAAGAAATATAATTAACAAAACATAATACGATTGCAATGCAAAATTTTGGTTGAAATAAATGATAACTAAAATTTATTATTTTGCCTTGCCTCCCTCTCCGAACGTAAATTATCAAATTGGTTGATAAGTTATCGAATTTGGCAATTTGGCTAATATAAAGATCCGTAAACAAGCTGAAAGTTTAAGAAAAATATGTTCTTCAGTTCTCGAGCCCTCTTAAAATGACGTATTTGTGCACTTCCAAGCTTATAGCGTCGAAAAAAAATTTAAACTAGTGACTCATGGAATTGTGCCATAAGACAAATTACTAAAATATCCCGTACTGAAAATTACATTTTACAAAGAGCTTTAAATTTTATTGAAAAATGAAAAAAAAGACTTCTAAAACACATTTTTTGAATTTTGAAATTTTTCGAAAATTATGAACTTTTTGCGAAGCAAACGCGCTACGTAGCTGTTTCAAAGAAGAAATATCGAAACCAAATTACCATTCTTCGTAATTGTCTGTACCAACAGCTAATCAGCACGTCTCCCCACCAATACAAATCTAATATTTTTTAATTATTCAAGTCGATTTCGAGAACACGGGCCAAAATGCCAAAAATGATAATTCAGTATTTGAGAAAAAAGCGTCGAATAACATTCAAAAAAATTTACAGAATAAATAACTGCTTAAATTTGTGGGGGGCAGGTTTAGCGATTTCGATGATCCAATAAAAAAATTTGAAAAAGAAACATTTGGCGGACAAAAGTGATCATAAGACATATGCACATTAAATTATCAGATATTTTAAAGATATTATAATAATAAGTATAAATTTTGTTTACATTTATATAAGTTCTGTAACATTGTTTATCCGTTAGACTGCGACGCGGCGCTTACGCGCTTCTATATTTTGTCCCTCGCAGCTGAAGCAGCGCGATTGCTTTAAAAAAAGTTCCAAAGTTCGTAAAATTTCAGGGATGGGGCGGCATTTTTGTCAGTGCCTCGGGGCGCCAGATTTCTAAATCCGGCCCTGGTTGTTGATTATAAAACTTTACAAAATGTCATGACCATTTGTTTCCCTCAAATTCACGAGGTTCACTTGAATTCCACACTGGGTACGGTTGTGCCAGGGTACGATAGTGCCAGTCATCATAAGGAGTCCAAAGTGAGAAAGATGAAATATTGTGACGAGAGGGGTTGACGCCCCCTTCTTGGGGTATGCAATGGCTGCCAAATATTATATTTTAGCCTTGCAACCCCTTACGAAGGGCTTACTTCAACACTCCAATCGCCCGCTAAAGTACCTGTAATTACCTGTGGGGGTTAGTAGCTACTATACGAATGAAACCAAGATTACTTTTATAACTAAAATCTATTAAAATAATTAATAATACATTCCGCATGTATTTGTGGAACATAACCGTACTTGCATACGGTCATGTTCCCTAACTAATACCACTTATTCTTATATCATGGTATATATGGAGATATGAGGGGAGAATAGCTACAACTTATAATTTACATTATCTGACCTTTAAGCTGGACCAGTCTTGTTGCACAACACACACACAACTAACACTAACGTATCCCAAGGCGTTTGCCTATGGGATACGTCTTAGATGGCTGTTACTTCTTAATTGCCAGGATCTCCGGAGCGTCTCTCTGATGGACCCCAAGAACCAATAGATATTTAGGGGTAGTGGTAGGGGTGTACCCTGGGGTTGACGACCATCAGGCGACAATAATTATCAATACGACGATAATTATGATTATCGTCACACGCCCCCCTGTCACACCAGAGCCGCCCTCGGCTCTAAAAATTGTTGCTACTTTCCAACGATGTTTGAGGTCCCCGTAGCGGTATCCATAATTGTTGGCCGCACGTCCAGAGCCTGGTTTACTTAATATGAAATCGAACGTAGACTGTAGTTGTGGGTGTGTGCCTTCAGTAATTGTGCTTTCGGTCAGATTTATGTCGTCTTGGGTTCTTAACTAGCTATTCTCCCATTTATTAATAAATAAGATTGTTAGACCACAAACAAACAAAAAAAAAACGATTAAAAACATAACAAGTAATCTATAAAAAAAAATATTAATCGACAACCATAATCTTTAAAACAAATATCAAACTAAATTTATATAGGTCAATTTGACCCTCAACTGAACTTAATTAATTTTGTTTTCCAAGAGCTCGTGTTTGAAAAAAAACTGTACTTATTTGAACTTCAAATCGCGATGTTATTTAAATTAGACACAAAAGAAAAACTACCATTTATACATAATGCTACAATACAAAAAGAAAAATTACACGTGGAAAGATTAAGATGTTACTAAAAAGAGAACGTTTTCTTGTACAATTTTTTTTTTCGGAACACGCTATCTTGAAAACAAACCTAACCTATGTGTGTGTGCTGTTCCCTATTATCTTGGTTGTAGTATTAGTTATTTTGAAAATAACGTAACCCGAAATCTAAATTAGTTCGCCAGAATCGATGAGCCCGATGATATGGACAATATGGAGTAACGCGTGAAAAAACATAAAAGAATAGCTAATGTGACGATGAACAATAAGAAAAAAATTATTTACTATTAATTAAACTAAACTCGATTACTTAAATCACTAGATGACTAACGAGCGCGACATTTACAGTAATTCAGTCTCTACTGGTGTGATTGCCCCCCAAATACAAGACCACAGATGGGGGCTAAGATCTAGTTATCCTTCTTGCTCCCCCCGCAGCGCCCCAACCATAATAACACTAGACCGACCGCTTATGCCCACCCAAAAACAATGGCACTTACAATCACCTGTGTAAGCGGGGCACACCCAGAGTTCCCCAGCTCGGCACAAGGGCCCTCAAAGGTTGCCCCCTTCGCGGGGAAATGGCGACGTGCGACCTATGGCGCCATTCCAGTCTCACTGAAGGTACCTTCTTAAAATATTCCCAAAATCACTCAATATAATACTCATAATAATTCGACGGCTGCGGGTTTGATTAAGGGCGGTTTCCCCGATTGAAACCGTACGCGTCCATCGATTCGGACACCTCAATGGTCCTCGCTCGTGGACAACTGGGCCCAGCTTTAAACAATAAAATTCTCATATACACATAACAAAAACGTACATCCGATATGGCGTCCCGATATAAGCCTGCAGACTTATATTTATACTACCCTCGTTGCAACAAACAAACCTTTCCTCGACAAACGAAAACTCTAAAACTCAGCTATAACTTCTTATATATCCTATTATAATCTAAAACTTAATTCTACAATCTATCTAAGGGAGGGGGAGGGGAATCTTAAGACTAAACCTTATATTATTATTATTTTAAAAAAGTAAATGATTTTTCCTCAATCATATACTTCTACGCCGAAGAAATCTTTTACTCTACAAAAAATGAATCGTGTCATATCGATCTAATCTAACTACTTATGAGACGAGTCCGGTCGTTTCATGAGACAGCGTTACTGCTTGTCCCGGCCGCTCGGACTAAAGCTACGTCAACCGACGGCCGAGTTGCCTACGGTATATTCATATACAAAAAAAAAAAATACTATTGAAAATAAATCATTAAAAAAAGGTGGTAAAGGCTTCGACACGATCCATCAATTTATATATTTGTTCATACAAATATACCTATTCTTGATTCCTAACATCAAGTTCGCCCTATCTCTAATACTCCGTTCATACTTATTTCCTTTATTAATTTCCTCATTTCATTTACTCTATTTGCCATATCGGACCCCTTAATCAGGATTGGGCGGTCAAAAACACGAGCCAATAACTATTGACGAGACAGAATTAAAGTATTTTCAATAAAAATAAAATCGTATTTTGTCCATATAAAAGGGCGTCACGAAAATTAAACAACACGCCGACGGTATAAACTAACGCGATAATACACTACAAACGTTCGTTTGGTTTGATTTACGGTGACATTATCAATAAACAAAAAAACAACACGACGAAAATAATAGTTTACCTCGAATCATTCTCATACTTAACATAAAACTATTATACTTGATACATATACAATCGGGCACCATAACATAATTAACTTTTTAAATTTGCCCTCTATACTCTCAATACCTTGTAGCAAAGGCTATAAACTCTATCCGTAAACCAAACCAAACCTTTCGCGACGCACGGCTAAAAAAAAACGACACAACGATATATACATATATAAAACAAAACATTCGAATATATTAAAGTGGCGAACAAAACGGATAATGCAATAATGATAAATAGGATAAAAACAGTAAAAGTGACGAAGTTACGCGTATGATATAAAACTGATTTATTATGGAATAATAAAACATTAAAATTAATAAGAATTAGACAAACGTGAAGAAGAAAAAAAAAACTACTAGTTCGAAAATAAAAACAGCGAAAAAAAGTGTCACTGGCCGTTCTAGCTGTATGACGCACACAACTAGAGCGTTTATCCAACCGTCGGGTACAGGTCCGTACTTGGCAAGACCGAGTGAAACCCTTACCAGTGTCCCTGCGCCCGCAGAGATATGACTTCTAAAAGACACATTGTGCCTGCAATCTGCTCTAATTAACGAAGGTTGGCTAGTCCTTTCGTTACCGTGCCGCATACGATGTATAACTAGACTGGTCGCGATAGCCGTTGTGATCGTTATGCAAAGAAATCATATCCCAATCCTATCATTAGTAGGATCGGTCGGATAAAGCCGCGAATAGAGCACCAGACAATGGTGACCCGGCAGAACTGAGGCCAACATTAGTACGCGTAATAATAACAAAAGAAAGAGAGAAAATATTTAAAAAAAGAAAAACATTATCAAAAATCAAATTATTAAAACTAATAATCATAATCAAAATTATTAAAACTAATTCATTATTGCATCATCTTACAAAAAAAAAAAACACGAAAATACACGACGTTAAAATATAAAAAAAAAACTATACTAATACTACAAACCAATTACTCTATACCTACTTATAATACAACAATCCAGCTGGTCAGATATGAATAGCATGCCTATGTTTCAACTATTTGAAAAAAAAAAAAAGTCCTTGTTAAACTAACAAATCCGAATCGGCACTGTCTGCCTGGCTCAAAAAACTTTGACTCTCTGCACGCGTTTCGTACGCGCCAAACATCTCACCCCGTGAGTTTCTCAAAATTCTTACACTTTTACACATAAGCACGCTAGTCTTTATGCTAATTCTCCCCCGTAAAATTACTTAAAAATAAAACCAACGATAATAGCAATTTGTTAAAACTTGTTAAATTGCTAATCCTACGCTTGACTACCAAAAGTGACAAAAAACTTGACTTGTTCGGATAACTTTCAAAAACTTTTAAACTGATTAATTTATTATAAAATAATTTTCAACTTAAATTAAATTTTTCTATATAAAATAAAAAGTAAAAATTCTTATCCTATGAATTTAGTTGAAAAAAAAGTTAACAAATTATTTAGCTAAACTCTCATAAGAGTTTAAGTAATTTACCAACAATAACATAAAAAAGAAAGACACAAATTCTTATCTAGGAAACAATTAACTTATTTAAAAAAATCCTAACTATTTAATCTATATAAGTAAAGAAAACTTAATATTTTTTCTACAACTTTTTTGGTCTAAATAATATTCTGAATTAATAATTCAAAAAAAATCACAAATAAAAAACCTAGACCTTAATTTAATTAAATTCTCCTAACTATTTTATTCATAGCACGTAAAAAGTAAAAAGTAATCTTGCCTCATTCGTCTTTAAAATCGAAAAATTTGGTAATTACAGGGTTTGTTAACAACCGCGAATAAAAAAAAACTAAATCAAAAATAAATGAAAACCGCTATAATTATTTGTGTTTATCTGTACTTATATCCGTACTTATGTTTAAAAATATTGTTAAAAATGACAACAAAATGCATTATGCGCGCGAACATTTTCAAACCGTTTAACAATCACTGGGTGTGAGTATGAAATTTTGCACTTGTACGCCATGCCTGTGTCGCGCACAGGCCAGGTCAAAATCACTTAAGAAAGAGGCTGCAAGTTAAATTTCTCCGAAAAATGGCCATGTGTTTTGCGTGACCACGCGTATCTGCGCTAGAGTGTAACATATTTGAGCTTACTAGAAAAAATATATTCGACAATTTGAATATTATTTTAGAAAACTAAAAATATTTTTGTGGATATATTAACGCGATTTTTATAATAAAATGAAGAAAAAAATTGCAATCACATCTACGATTATGTGAATTTATAATTCTTATTTATTTATTTATTGCTTACTATTCGAGCATAATAATTAATTAATTTGTAATACTGTAAAACAAAATTGGGGAGAAAACGCAAAATTAAATTAATAGAGCAATAATTTAAATTGAATTCGATTAGAAAAATAAAAACAATTTTGTTATTTTATAAATTTTATACTATTGAATATCCAAAATTATTTACAACGCACTAAACAACATGCGAAAAAGATAATGTTTAACAAATACATTAAAATACAACAACTAATACAATTTCACACTCACGCCTTATTTCAAATCAAATCAATGATTTATAATCTTAAAATACCGGGATACGCGCGCTTTTAAGAAACAAAACTACAGATAAACACATGTAGCGATACACATACGAAAATACACAAGCATAAAGAAATTTCGCGACGTTTAAAATTTGATTTATTTCTATCAACTTCTATAAAAATTACGAACGCATTAAAAATACAACCGAAACACGTATACAGTGGGAGCTACTCGCTTGGTTTTTTATTAAATATTATTAAATATAAAATAAAAATTTGTAAGTTGGGGATCGAATGCGTTTTCACCATTGTGACGATTTGGAGGTTGACGCCCCCTTCTTGGGGTATGCAATGGCTGCCAAATATTATATTTTAGCCTTGCAACCCCTTACGAAGGGCTTACTTCAACACTCCAATCGCCCGCTAAAGTACCTGTAATTACCTGTGGGGGTTAGTAGCTACTATACGAATGAAACCAAGATTACTTTTATAACTAAAATCTATTAAAATAATTAATAATACATTCCGCATGTATTTGTGGAACATAACCGTACTTGCATACGGTCATGTTCCCTAACTAATACCACTTATTCTTATATCATGGTATATATGGAGATATGAGGGGAGAATAGCTACAACTTATAATTTACATTATCTGACCTTTAAGCTGGACCAGTCTTGTTGCACAACACACACACAACTAACACTAACGTATCCCAAGGCGTTTGCCTATGGGATACGTCTTAGATGGCTGTTACTTCTTAATTGCCAGGATCTCCGGAGCGTCTCTCTGATGGACCCCAAGAACCAATAGATATTTAGGGGTAGTGGTAGGGGTGTACCCTGGGGTTGACGACCATCAGGCGACAATAATTATCAATACGACGATAATTATGATTATCGTCACAATATGATTGTTCGAACAACTTCCAATTATTTCAGTCAGTGCCTTACGTTAACATGATCTATAGACCGCGTTGCTTTTACAGAGTCAAAAGTAAGTTTTTATGTTCGAATTCTTTTAATAATATCTGTTAATTGTGTATAGATAGATCACTTTGCTTGTTATTTTGCCGTAAATTGATCATTAGTAGTTAATTACCAGTAATTAATTTGTGCTTAGATAATTTAGCCTAGTAATAATGATGATTTGGGTTTTCAAATATGCGTTGGGTACTGTTGTGACAAATTTTGGGGTACGGTTGGGGTATTTCTTGTTCCTTTCGGGTGAATATTAAACAGATACAAAAATCTAACTCAACTAAGAAAGAATACGAAAGAGAAAAGAAAATAATTCAACATAAAAAAATATTTCGCTAAGAGTTTGCGTTAATTTTGTTTAAAAAATTATGTTTTGTCATATATTGCTATATTTTATTCATAAGCTTTGTTTAAATGTCTATGTTGAGTTGTGTTATAAAATATTGTTATTGACAACAATAAACGTTATATACCATTTTGGTGTTTATACCTATTGCTGTAAGCTATTTTTATGCCTGTCATAATCGTTCCTGGGGGTGTAACATACACCTTCTATAGTTAAGTTTTTTGAAGTTTTTATCTAACCCTTTATTTACTAGAATATAAATAAATAAAAACTTTACAATACAATTGCACACCTATCTAATTGATGTAAATAGAGTCATTAAAATTTTAATGAACTAAAATGCATCGAAATTTAATTTATGTGATCTTGGTAATAATGGAAAAATAACATGATACATAAACACTATACATAAATTATTAAATCATTATGAAATCAGAGATAGAAAAGTAATTGTAATTAGCCCAATAGAAAATAATACCAAACATAAGACAAATTAGAATAAAAAAATATTAGTACTTAATTATGGAATTTGGTATTTCGTAGTCGTTGTACCAAAAAAAATCTTCAGTTGTTTTACCAATGATTTATATATTTACTTTGCTATTATCCGTGAATTTTTGCAAGAATTTATAAAGTGATTTTATAATGTAGTCTTTGATTTACAGTCCTACGGTCTCCAAAGTAAAATCTCCTAACATTGCCATACCTTGCATGGAAAATTTTTTGTTTCCTTTACAAACACAAGTTTTGTTTGGTATAATACATGTAAAAAGAATTATTGATAATAACAGTAAACTTTTCTTATTGTTTTGGCATTGCATATCAGGTAATTCATTTTATTGTTTCTGACATAAAAATTGTAAAAATTGATAGTTTACTGCATGAGTGAGCTTAAAATGCGATTGTGACTATGTATTTCAAATTTCCTTTATGCTTTGAATTTTCTCAATATATTTAATGTATTTAATATAACTAAATCTTTTGAATTTCAGTAATAATGTCCATTGGTAATGATTTTTCTAAATATTTTTGCTTTGTGCGTCATGCCTCAAACAAGTGCCTCAAACTTGTTGGTGATAGTGTTTCTAAATTATGTAGTTCAATATCAAATTTTATAAATTAATTTTAATTTTTTGTGTTTTTAGATGTTCAACCAGTCTCTTATCTCACTTTTTGGTTTATTGTTTGGGCAGCAAATCGGTGTCTTGGGTCATGGGACCAGTGAGGCAGCATTAATCATGAATTTAAATAGTGTCGTTACTAATTTCTCAGGTAAGATCTTTTTTACTCATTCAAAAAATCATAGTGTTCAGCCTTATGATTGAAATGACAAAAAAATGAGCTTCAATTCTTACTAGTCAAACTGATTAAATTTTAACCGTTTACGATTTAAATAATAAATTATTAGTAATCAGTAATCAATCAAATTAAACTATCTAATCTATTATCATAAATAATTAATATAAATATAGAAATATTAATATTGACTTGAAAGTTATTAGTATAATAAAATTTTCACAATAGTGAAAATAGATATACATCATCATCAGTTTTAAAATAGATATACATCACGATTCGTTGAGAAATTATTGAAGTGTTAATTTAGTTCATTTAAAAATATAATTAATTGACTGACCGAATAAAAACATTTTCTCTTGTCTTTATGTGCTGGAACTTCATGTGCATCATTCCAATTTCGCAACATGGAATTTTTTTAATGAATTATTAAGTTAATTTGTTTTTGATGAAATTTATACAATGATTTATTCATGAAGAAATTTATAAATTTATTGTGTTGACTTATATAGTTCGTAAAAGTTGAAAAGAAATAATATACAAATTTGGATTTTATACATAACATCATGTTTCAATTAGTTTGGTGTATCAAAAACATTGAAAAGATAATAATTTGAGATTAGATAATATCCTATAAGCATTTTTTAGCCAAATTATATTTTTTACAATGACATTTCTTTAGTATAATCGATGAAAATGTTTGCCTGTAATAAGTACTAATTAGCTAATACAAATGTTTAGCAATGCCAGTTATTTATATTATAATTATTGTATAAATAAAAATAGTATATAACATCGTACCGTATGGCAATTTCCAGAAATTTTCTATTTCATAAATAAATATGACAAGTATCTAAAATTAAAACAATAAAAAACCTAACATAGTACTCAATAACAACAATTAAATTAGTGAACAAATTCACCAATGAAACCACATTTTAAATTTTTCAAAAAAATGGTCAATTTATAATAAAACAGTATTTTTTTATGTTTTTAAAGTAAGAAAATTATCTTCATCAACGTTATTTATAATTAATACAAATATAATATGTTGTTACATGTAAAAAACATTCTTTCCATAAATCAACATAAACTACAATTATTACAAATGAAAGATGTATCTATGGTAACACAATTACATGTGCCCACATCTTGCAAACTATATATTCCATTCAATAATCAGTATAATTATTTAAACAATTTAGCTATCACAAAAATTGTTACACAATATCAAATATTGATAAATTTGAAACGAAATAAGATATATAAAATTTTACATGAGTACCTAATAATTACGCAAAATGCTATTTTATGATAGATCAATTTTATATTGCTTGTCAATAATGACACATCTTTACAATTCGTGCATAAAAAGAACTTTATAAATCAATTTTCAATTTTTTCTCCTCAAATCAAATAATGATAGCGTGTTTAAAATATAATGATAGATGATTGTATGTTTTGAAAAAAATTTAGATATAAAATATTCTCAACACATACTATTCTATTAACACTATTGAATTCATGAATGTTTAACATTTAACTAATGGTTTTTCCACCAATTTAATTATATTTGAATTAAAAAATAACTTATTCAGAATAACTATTTTTTAAGAACAAAATATACATTTATAGAATGATTACAATTTCTATACACGTTCATTTTGTATATGCAATTGTTTAAAAAATCATTCAAACGGCTCAAAATTTTTCGAAAATGATCAGCTTTCAAATAAATTAAATTCTGTAAAAATTAGCTGCATGTTTTTTTGCTTTATGTATATTTTTTACTTGAAACGAACGTTTTTTGCTATTTTCGTAAAATTATCATTTTAAATAATAATGCACTTTCTAAGGCACTTAAAAACTATTATTTATTAGTTATTTTATTAGTTAGATGTATCTAATGTTTTTCATGGAAGGGCAATTTGTATTAACTTTTTGTTTCTAAATCTTTACGTTTTAGAGATTTCTGCATACCTTATACGTTAGAAACAAATTATGTACGTGTGTGTATGTGTGGGATACAAATTTTCGTCGACGTTTTCGGGAACGCGGATCAACCGATTTCAATAAGTCAAAAAACATTCAATTTGTATTAATGGGGAAAGGTGCTAAGATTTTGGCAAAGGCAGGTTTAGCCTTTTCGGAGATACGGGGCAAAAAGTGCCAAAAATGGCAATTCACTTTGTGAGAGAATGGAGCGTTTGATTTGAATAATTAAAAAAAGTTTTTATTTGTATTGAGGATATAAGCTTAAATTTTCGGAAAGTCAAGCGGTTCTGGAGATCTTTAAAAAACGTAAAAAATGCCATTTGACGGTCAAAAATGATCATTAGTAATGATACTAAAATGATAATTAGTAAATTATCGGATATTTCATAAAGATTTTATTAATATGTGTAAATTTTGTTTACACTTCTATGGGTTTCCTACCAAGATTTATAATGTTTAACTGTTATACTCCGACGCAGCGCTAATGCGCTTCGATATTTTGTCTCTAAAACAACTACGCTGCGTGATTGCTTTGAAAAAAAATCAGTATTTTCAAAAAAATTCATCAAAAATTTCAAAAGTCTCAAAATATGCTTTTTTCAAAGTTTTCAAAAAATTTTGAAGCTTTTAAACATTTTAATTTTTTATTTCATTTCCAGGTCTTGTGACGGGTCCGATGTTGAAAAAGTATTCCGTTCGGAAAGTGGCGGTGGCTGGATCGCTCCTGACCGCCACGGGTCTCATGATCAGCAGTCAGGCACGCTCCCTGTGGCTGATTCTGTTTGGATACAGTTTTTTGACAGGTGGACTAAACTAACAGATAAGACATTGATTAGGATGAATAGGAAAATGTTACATAAACGCATTTTGTTATCATTGAGAAATGGTATCTCTCGAGAAAAGATTCTGTGACGTCTATGATAATTCTATGACGTCAATTGTAAAAAATTAAATATACAAATACTAAATATAAATATTTGTTTATAGATACATAATATAAAACAAACATATATACATAAGTATATATATATATATATATATATATATATGTATGCGTGCGTGCAGGGCCGGTCCTGCCTTGCATGCGATGCATGCAAAAATGCGGACGCACGCTTTAGGGGGCGCCAAAACGAGATTCGGAAATGAAATTTATAATATATCATTCATAAGTTTTTAATATAAAATCTAGAATACTTGATAGATTATAATAAACGATCTAACTTAACTATCGATACGGAGACACAAAAAGCATATTCAGTTTGCAATGTGATATCAGTAGAAACAATTAATTACTCTGCAAATTAGTAAATTATTTTTTTGCTTATTGTTTAATGTACTTATTAAATTTTTCACCTTTTGAAGTTAATGTGGAATCAAAAAAGAAATAATCTAGTGTTCATTCCCGTAAGCGCAAACCTACGAAAATATAAATTATTGGGCATTATTGACGAAGAATTGCGAGCTGATTTAGTTTGAACGGAACTTGTTAAAAAATATATAGATACAAATTATAATAGAGAAAAATGAAAAATGGGAAGTCAGTGCTTAGAAAATGGCTTATTAGGACCGAGAAACTGAATAGTAAGTTTTGTTTTTGTTGAAAATGTTTCGCATCTGATGATCTTTGAACGTTGAAGACATGCGTGGTTAGGTTTATGGAAAATGAAAAATGGAAGCAAAATGTACTCACAATTAGAAACAAAAATCGTGAGCTCTTTTTATGCCTAGTAGTATCCATACTAAATTTAATTATTAACTAAGCAGAAATAATACATATACAAATATAATTGTGTTATGTAATTGCTTTGCATTTTTTAAAATACGTTAAAAATTTAACTTTAACAACAATCACAAACAGTAAACATGAATACAATAACAATATCGGCCCTTACGATATCAATAAGGAGAAAGTTCACGATGCAATTTTAAATATTGTAAATAATGAAAAAAAAATTACACTAAAATTTAATAAAAATCCGACATGAAAAACGAGTATTATGTTTACAAATGAAATAAGTAAAATGTTTCAAAACCCAAATATTAATATTACACATATGTTAGAAATACTTGAAAATGTAAAATATTTGATTATGGTCAACCCGAAAATCGCTTCGGTTTTCTAAATAAAATTAAAATCAATGTATTTTTTTTGTATTATTTTTTAACAGCAATCAGAACCTTACGTCCTATGAGCTGTTGGGCTGAAACTTCTCCTTACTACGTATTTTTTTTTAGATTAGATTTTTTTAGACCCAATGGTTAATCCATCCCTATTTGATGATTTTGTTATTAGAATTAAACTAATAGGGCTGACTTTTTATTGGTGCAGCAATGCCGGGCAAGGGCTATTTTCACTTGGAAACATATTGCTATCTATATTTTCAAGTGAAAATCGTTGTCACTGCTGTCTGACAACAGGCTGCTCGAAGTGGGTATCGAACCAGAGACCTCTGAAACAAGTCCCGTCGCTCTTAACCGCTTACCTACAGGCGAGCCCTAATGTATTTTATACGCTTTTAGATTACATATATCTAATTTTTTGTGTACTAAATCCAGAAAGATTAAAAATCAATTTAAAAAATTTACATAACTATTTGTATATATATTTTAATGATAAAGGTTAAAACAGTTAAAATTATTGGGAGGAGGGGGTCGCTAGAACAAATCTTGCATGCGGGCGCTGAGAACCCCAGGACCGGCCCTGCGTGTGTGTATATAGTTATTTTATATTTTTTTACATATTGTAATAGTTAAACGTATTTTCAAAATTTTATCATTCATTTACTGTAATTTCATAAACAACATTGTTTATGATATTTTTGAGTCTTTTTACGAGCATTGATGACAAACGCTAATTTACCGTAATGTACCTCAGTTAATCAATATTTTATATTAAAACAATTTGTTTAGATATTAAAAATTAATTTTGATGATAGAAACATTATAAATGACGATCATTCAATTCGATATGTCAAACGAATAAGGCTCGTGACAAAATTTTTAGTATCATAAAAAAAAATTAAAAATGATTTCGAATGATTTTAAAAATTGTTTGAAAAAAGTCGTGGAAGAAGATAACTTTATTAAAATAAAAACTAATTTCATAATGCATGATCTGAAATTAAAGATTTTAAATAAGCAAATCAAACCTGAAAATCGAGTAATGGCTGTTGAATACGAATTTAATGAACTTATCCAGGAATTTGAACACAGAATGAATGAACTCCAAAACAAGTACAAATCTCTCAATGAGAATTATTGTCAAAAGCTAACAGAAGCAAAAACAATGGTAGAAGAGTCAGAAAGAAGGCTCCTGGAAGGCAATAGTAAAGCACAATAATATATATAATTATGGATTCTAAAGCGGCTTTAATAATATCATGTATAACTTCAATAATACCTAAACAGTCTTTTATTCTTTAATTATATTTACTACGTTTATTACTATTATAAGTAATAATAAAATAATAGGTTAAAATAATAAAATTTCTAAATTATGTACAATTGTAAAACTTAATTAAGGATACTTTAATAATATTTAAAATTTAATACTCAATAAGGATAATTACTAATATCGTATTTAATGCTTTTTACATATGTTAAATTTCACAAATTAATAGGTGTATATTAGGGCTTGTCGATTTAAAAGTCAATTAGGCATATATGATTTTCGGATACTAAGGATCAAACTAAGATACTTTTCTAAAGAAACCATACTTCTAAAATGAATTGTGATGTCTCGTGCATTGTCCCAAAAATTGGGGTCAAATTTTGAAAAATCCTGTTTTGGCCCACTTAGACTACCCTAATCGTGTCCAAATGTATGACCGGACCCCACTAACTTTGAAACGCTGATTCACCCATTCCCATCATTCAACATCCCCTTACAGGTTTCCCATACAAAAATTGCAAAAATCATTGGTATTTTACTCAGCAAAAAAAAATTTTTAAACCATTTTTTCGGTTATTAATTTAAAAGTTACTTAGGCGCATATGATTTTCGGATACTAGGGATCAAACTAAGATACTTTGCTGAAGAAACCATACTTCTAAAAAGAATTGTGACATACACACAAAAAGTTTTTCACAAAAAAAAGTATTAAAATTTTTTTGTTTATATGCTTTTATGGCTCCGACATTAGAGAGCCGTGCAAAATTTTCCTGACTTAAAACCAAAAAAGACTACAAGCAATAATTTATAAGATTTACATAGTTTTATTTACATATATGATTAAATAAATTTTATAACAACAATAATTGTTGATTTTTGTTATGTTGAAGTACCAAAATTGACGCAATTTTTGTATCTCTAAGGGGAGGTTCTAGGGAGTGAGCATGGGCAGATCGGCTTTTGGGTCAATGCACGAAACTTCAGTATTTATTTTAGAGATATGGTTTCTTCAGCAAAGTATCTTAGTTTTGATCCCTAATATCCGAAAATCAGATGTGCCTATGCAACTTTTTTACCCATACAAATCGATCCGCCCTAGTGTATATGTATTTATTAAGGGTTTGCTGCAACAATTATGTTTAAATTAATATATCTTGACTGATTATATTTTTACGAAATGAAGATAGATAGTTACTGTAACTATTTATTACTTCATAATTTATCATTTTTTAGAAGAAGTACGATGATACACTTTATGTCGTGTTTGGGGCTAGTAGTAACATCTACCAGAGCAAATAGTAACGACATTACTTCGGATAAATTATTCTTTGCTTATTTTTAAGAATTTTTTTGTTCTTTAAGTATGTGATTTTTCTCATAAGTCAACGTAAACTAGAATTAACAAATAGAAGATATAGTGTCTCCTGTAACACAATCACATTTGCCCACATTTTACAAACAATACATTCAAACCAATCTTTTTCACTTGCGTCTGGAAAGGATTCACTACATACCAGACAATATCATTCTTGCATGTTTCAATTAGCCCCAAGTGTGCTTATTTACATTAATCAAGATAATTATTTAAACAATTTAGCAATCACAAATATTGTTACACAACATCCAAGTGTGATAAATTTTAACAAGATAATATATATAAAATTAAAAATTACTACATAATAATAATGCTAACCGGAATTTTATGTAAATCATTAGCTATGACAATATTATAAAGGTTGGTTTACATGTCTAAACAAGGCAAAAACAAAGAAATATTTAAAAAATGGCTTGAGATGCTATTGAAAAACGCCTGTTACAATAGGTCCCTACCTTCCTCATATTTATAACGTAGTTTTATTGGAAGGAGATATCTCATATTTCCGAAACTTCGAATAAAAAATTAAACAAATATACTGAATTAAATGAATAAATATTGCATGGATTTAATTGTATTTTTGCATAAGCGCTTATTTACTCGAGTAAATATAGTACTTTAGGCACAAATAAACTATTGATGAAATTGAAAATTTATTATTATGTTTATAGGTCTAGGTTTGGGTTTCATAATGCCTTCGGTGTTCTTAGCAGTGACCTCTTATTTTAAGGTGCTCCGAGGCCGGGCGGTGGGCCTGGCAGCAGCCGGTACCGGCCTGGGACAAATGGTAATGCCTCATGCCGTTCGAGCACTGTTGGACGAATATAGTTTCAGAGGAGCCACTCTTATTATGGCCGCTATGGCTTTACAAGGGGTAATTATAGACATCACATTACATCACATTATAGACATTATAGAAAACGTCTAGAAAGAAACAAAGTAAAATTTATAAAGTATCACTTGTTTACATTTGTTATATATCGTTACAGTTAGAACTATAGAAAACAATTCATTATCCTATTTTAAATTTAATTGATATATCTTGAAATAGAATCTTATTACGTCACTCATTAAGTCCGAAGGATAACACATAGATTATGTAGCTATGCAATCGCATCCACATGATTTGTAGGAAGTAACAACTTTAAGAAGATACATGCCAAAATTTCATGACAATACGACGATTAGTTTATAAGTTATAAGGGTTCAAGTAACGCTACTTTTGAGTTTTTCGAAACCATGAATTCAATGCATTTTCATGGGTTGATTCATCATTGTTTTTTTATGGGTAAAAATACCATTGCTGCCAAGGTATCGCTTGATTGTCAGTGTTATCTGAACTGTGTCAAATCGAGGCAAATGCTGGAGAAGTGGTCTGATGATTATAATCGTGGCCATATGGACACTGACGGTGCTGAACGCTCTGGAAGATATCAATAGAACGTGATGGGCATATAGTTCACGAATATTTAAATAGTAAAAACCTCTCTGCTAAATGAGAGCCGCGCAAACACATTTTACCAGAAGCATAACGAGTTGATGATTTGTAAGGTATTTGGAGCGGTTTAATCAAAATAAAACTGAGTTTTTGCATCAATATATCGCCATGGATATGACCTGGCTTTAACACTTCACTCCAGAGTCGATCATACAGTTAGCCGAGTGGAATACACGTGGACTATACATAATGACGAAAAAAATGCAACCAATCAATTGGCAAGGTTATGGCGTCAGTTTTTTGGGATTCTCAAGAAATGATCTTCATACACTATCTTGAAAAAGACCAGACCATCAACAGTGACTATTGCATTATTGCATAACGTTATTGGAACATTTGAAGATCAAAATTGGATAAACGTTCCCAGTTCCCCTGTTCTTCTGTTCTCAGATCTTAAAAATATGCTTGCTGTGAAGAAATTTTTGCCAGATGATTTGCACGAATTTTGTGGCTAAGTACAAATCGTACTACAAAAATGGTTTCGAAAACTTTGAAGTTCGCTATAATTGGTATATTGTGTTTGAAGAAAACTATATTAAATAAAAAAAAGTATTTTGCCAAAAAAAATGTATTGTTTTAGTTATCCTTCAGACTTATTGAGCAAAGTGATAAGACAAAGTGGCATCAGAATTTGGTATGTGCGTAGTTTACGCGCCATTTCTATTATCAGTTATAAAATACAATTTGACTTTAATTTATTTTCCAGGTGGTAGGCGCTTCTTTATTTCAACCCGTAAAGAATCACATGAAACCCGTCAATGACGTGCCGACCGAGAAAAAATCTTTACTTGACCCGATTTTAACCCCTGACACTTCAGACGCTGAAGAATCTGATGATTCAGTTCTTTTAAAGAATAAAAATTGCAAAAACTGCGTTGACTGCGTTGAAGCTGGTAAAAACAACGACAAATTAAATATAAAAAATTGTGAGAAGAAGCATATCGAAGAGGAAAATGAAAGGGACGATGCCCCATTGATATCTGGTATTTATCGATGATTTATTTATTATTTTCCAATAAAATTTAAGATAAAAATGCTTTATTCATGTTATATTATTTGTGCTTAGGTTGCTCTTGTAATCGCTGTGACAAATTTCCAATTAGAATGAAAAGTTTTTTTTAACGCGGACTATAATTTTCTATTTGCTTTTAGTATTTTTGAATATTAATGATTAAATAAGGCACAATAAAAGTAGCATACAACACGCAAATCTTAAGCTATATTCACGTTAAATCTGCAAGTCGCTTTGTCTTTTCTTCTCTACCAGTTGTGACGTTGTGAGGCATACGCAATTAAAGTCGATTTCTTAAGATAATATATGAGCAAAGTCTTATGATAAAATTATATTAATAAAAGAAAAAAAAATAAAACCGGTATTGTACGCAAATTGCTTGTAAAATGTAAAACATTTATCAACGCTTTCTCTCTATTATTATTTTGCTTGCATGTAATTATCTCCGGTAAGAATGCAAATATTAAGAAGTTCTAGAACGTGTGAAAACATACCCAAATGTTTTCGTTCACAGTGCAAAGGACGTGCTGGAAGAAGTTTATAAGCCTAATGGACCTGGATCTTCTCAAGGATTTGACTTTTCTTAACATAGTGTTCGGAGTCGCATTAGCCTATACCGCCAGTATCAATTTCAGCATGTTATTTCCATTTTTTTTGCAAGTGAGTAGCCCTACATCAATATTCATAAATTGTGTAAAATATTCTTACTAATGTGTCGTATTTTGATTCAAGGAATCAGCTGGACTAAACCGAGCTGATACAGCGATGTGCATGTCAGTTCTGGCTGGGGCGGACATTGTTTCTCGGTTAACTCTTCCAACAATTACACAAATTCTGGGATTTTCTTGTAGATTGTCTTACCTCATCGGAGCTGCCGCTCTAATTTTAGCACGGGCATGTGAGTACTTAATAATAAATTTGTACATTATTGTTTTATTATGAATTTTTATAAAGTTTAGTGGGATAACCTCACACCGTGGAATAAATCAAAATTTAATATAATTATCTGATATAATGTATGCTTTCAAATTTTTACGTCAGCTGTGCAAAGTCACTTTATTAGTGGAATTATTGTTATTTAGAAAGTACTATACAACTGAAAAGCAACTTGAAAGTTTAAAAGTTGAATTAAACGTATGACCAGTCAGTTTCTTAGTGTACTATTTGATTGTGATTGAATGATTCCACTTTATAAAAACAACCGTATATGTGATATTTTAGTTAAAAAATGATACTTAAGAAAATAAAATATGTTTTAATTAAATATAATTTTTGAATTTGTAAACTTTTGAAATTTTTTTAAATAGTTCTCATAGTTGTGCCGTGAGTTGTTGTTAGAAAATTTCAAATATTTTTACGCTGCCCGCATATAGTGTGTTAATGAATCAAAATTATTATCGCATAATCATATTTCTGCTGAAATTATATTTTCAATAAATAGGAATAGTTTATTATATACATATATGTTGTAGTGTTAGCTGAGCAAAAAAGTTATACCGGTCTTATCGCTATTTCTGCACTTTGCGGTTATGTACGGGCGGCGACTGTTGTCAACCAGAACCTGGTGCTGAGCGAACACTGCAAAGCGTCCAGGCTGCCTGCCGCCTTGGGTCTCGGCATGTGCGTTAAGGGAGCATTTGTCATAACTATCGGGCAGTTTCTTGGTAATTATATATGCACAGAAATCAGAACTGTACGCACGTTGAAAAGAAATTTTCTATAATGCATTGTCTCAGATTCTTAACTGTTTTTATCACAGTTACAGACACAAATTTCAGCTTATTGATATAAAATCTTGTAATAATAGTTAAAATTAATATTCAAATTATTATCATTCGATTATTGAATGAAATTTATTTACTCTCATTTATATTTTCAGGTTGGCTTCGTGATTACACGGGCAGTTACAGTCTATGTATACATGCTCAAAATATTCTTCTGATTCTCATAGTGATCACCTGGGTGCCCGAACTTCTTTACAAATACTGCAAAAGAAAGTCGGATAAATTGCCTTTACGATGATGTCTATATATTTTAATTAACTTATTGTTAGTTTAAATATCGAATTTTTAATTTAATAAGTCGCAAATTATGTATATATTTTATAAGAAAAAGGATTATATTTAGCTAGTCTCAAATTGTAAACAAAATACGATACCAAAGTGCATTCTTAAGCACGCACCAAGTAGTTAATAATGAAAGACTGTTTTATAGATAAATAAAAGTATTGTTCAGAATTTGTAAAACAATAAAAAATGCATAAAACATTATGTGTGACTTTATTTGCATTTTTAAATCATGTCCACCGAGATCCTGTTAAACAAGTCAGGTTGTCTCAAATTCATGTTTATAATAAATAAAAGAAAAAAATGCTCAATAAATCATTGTATAATTAATTTTGTATATTAAAAAGTTACAGAATCAAAGTGTTTAATCAAAATATTTACATTTTTAAAAAATATTACAAATGGAATTTGCTGCAGAGTAATTCTGAATTAAATCTTCTCCTCCAATTGCGTTGTAAATTCATAATATCACTGGCAATATAAAGTCCCAATATTTTAAAATATACGGCCAAGTTCATAAAGCAAATCGTAGCTAGGTAAATCATCTTGTAGTTTTAGTTAATTTGATTGTATAGCTCATGTACTATTTCTAAAAATAATATTAAATAAATTTAATATTTAAATAAATAATATTACGACATTTAAAAAATTAACACAAATATTGTTATTTATATAACAAAGATGCACAGTTTGCATACTTCAAAAAACGGTCTAATCTAGTTAAATAATTCATTGTAATTACCTTTTCTTATGTGATTCGGCAAGTAAACATGCATTAAAAAATTTGGTTTAAACTGTATATTTGCATTAGTGATGATTTATTTTTGGTTTTGTGGAATTTAGCTTAAATGCACTAGCGGTTTTTGCATTTTTTTATTTGTTTATATTTTGTTTAACTGGGAATTACGACTACTTTGTTTAAAAAATATGCCTATCAATAATTTCATTTTGTCATATTTTATATTATGATCTTAGACAATATTAGAATTAAACATATGTCTATATGGTTCAGCTTATACGTAAATCGAACCGATGTACAGCATTTATATTAATATGATTTGCAATTATTAATAAAAGTTTATTTCTATTCTGATATTGTGGAATCACAAAGTCTTTATAATGTTGAACTGACATAAGTTTCAAATTTGGCGCCGAGCCGCACTGCGTGACATTCAGCTCTATCTTCACTATAAACTGAGCGGATGTACGACGAAGTTAGGGCAGTCGAACCGCATGCGAAATAAATTCTTTCTGTGGTTCTTATTGCTGGAGACAGACACTGACAAAGGTATTTTGTCTAAATTATCTTGAATAAGCGTGCTAATAATAATTATAGTGATTTATATTTAATATACGTTGTGCTGTGCTCGTACGTTTATAATTTGGATTAATATATTCAATAATTTAGATTAATTTTGGTTTTGTTTTTTCTCAGGCAAAAATGGGTCGTCGACCGGCCAGATGGTGAGTATTTTATTTTATTCAATTATAAATATGCGTTAATTATTGTTTTTTATTATAATGCTATTGAAATAATTAAGTGCAGTGCCACGTTTTTGTTAAATTATTTGAGGTTATGTTAGACATTTTAGTGCTCCGACATTTCACGAGCTTCTCCACTTCCATATAATTAGTGATCACTTTATTATTGTTTAATTGAAATTGTGCGAGAACTAGTTTTTAATGTAATATTTATTTTTTAGTTATCGCTATTGCAAAAACAAGCCCTACCCCAAATCTCGGTTCTGTCGTGGTGTGCCAGACGCTAAAATTCGTATCTTCGATTTGGGTAAGAAGAAGGCAGGCGTAGAAGATTTTCCACTATGTGTGCATCTTGTATCTGATGAATATGAACAATTGAGTTCTGAGGCACTGGAAGCAGGACGTATTTGCTGTAACAAATACCTCGTTAAGAATTGTGGTAAAGATCAATTCCACATCAGAATGAGGCTGCATCCTTTCCATGTTATCCGCATCAATAAAATGTTATCGTGTGCTGGAGCTGATAGGTAGATACATTATTTTTATCTTATTTCACTTTTTTGCCTAGGTGTTTTATTGTCACAAATTGATTAGATGCAATTTGTTTTAGTTTTCATTGATAGTTTTTAGGTTTTTTACTGGATTTCTGTACCAGTTCGACATTAGTCTCTGAAACCTTTAATCAATAAAGGCGTTCAATGACTGTGTCGTAGATCAAGTGTCAATGTGACCCGAAGGCATATTCCATAGACTTTTTGTAGCCTTGAGGCTGAGACAACTTAGAGAACCATGCCGATGACAAATTCTTTAAAAATATTTAATTTTTTGTGGAATCTTGTGACTGTTGTATTAAAATCAAAATATTTTTATTTAGGCTCCAAACTGGAATGCGTGGTGCTTTTGGAAAACCACAAGGTACTGTTGCCAGAGTTCACATCGGTCAACCAATCATGTCTGTTCGTTCCAGTGACAGATACAAGGCCGCTGTTGTAGAGGCTCTGCGTCGTGCTAAGTTCAAGTTCCCTGGCAGACAAAAGGTAGGATACGAAATAATTTAAATATTTAAATCTGCTCTTTGTGAATAATCAAATTTATCAAGAAATTATCGTTGGACTTGATAAAAAAGAAATCGTCTTTTATTTGATATTATAAAAGAAATTGGTAGTGACTTAAATTTACATACTCTGACATTTGCAAGTGAACTTCAGATGCAATTTGTGCATTTGATATTAGTACTGACCAATGATATTGTCACTAGTAAATCGCTGGAAAATTGTAAATATTATTGGTTTTCAACGATTTATTCAACTCATTTTTTTGCCTTCATTATGTGATTATGGTGTATGCACTTTATGGTGACTGTGGGGACACAATTTGAAGCAATAATTTACTGGCAAACAGTAACTTTAGAGTGATGTCATAACATAAAATGTTAATGACATACAATTCATGATTTATATTTGTGTTACTTAATATTACTGTTCCGTCTATCAATAGATAAATCTATTGAAATCTATACAAAAATACAGGTGATAGTGATATGTATACTAGAATATTTGAGGATTAGCAATTCAATGATGCTGCTGAACTACGTGTAATTTTCAAATTAGCAGTGGCCACTAGCATTTATGAACATTATTGTTCCAGATCTATGTTTCCAAGAAATGGGGATTCACTAAATATGAGCGTGATGTATATGAGAAGCTTCGTGATGAGGGAAGATTGGCTCCTGATGGTTGCAATGTTCAATACAGGCCAGAACATGGACCATTGAGCGCTTGGAAGAAGGTTCAAGAAGACCTCGCTGCCTGTTAATTTTCTTACAAAAAATATGTAAATGTATCGAATACATTGATATAAACAAATTCTGTGGTTCTTTCTTAAATGGATTACTTTGAAATCCGTAAGCTATATGCTTCATTACAAAACTTAAAAGTCGATCATTACTGAACAATGCTTTGTTCATTTATGCGAATTTTAATTTAAAACAATATTTCGAGCGTTTCACTAAGTTTCTTGTACATACATTAAGTTTTAAATTTTGTCAAGTAATGCTTTTTTTCTTGAAACAGCCTGAAATAAATTTTACATTTTTTACTTAAAAGCACATTTTAAGTGTATAAAATTTTCAATTTATTTTTTTACTTAGCATTCATTAAATGAATAATAAATATTAAATCTGATGTATGGTACGGTAATGAAGTAATACTATGCAGTATTCACAATTCTAAAGAACTTATATTAGCTTATGACTACATGGCTGATCCCCTTGCAAGAGTTCTATATCATGTTACATATGTATATACACATTGCACCTTAACATTGAAGCTTGTATAAGTATTTGAATTTCCTTAACTAATTCTATAAACTAAAAATATAAAAACCTTGTGATATCTATGCACAATTCATTAGATTCACATGTTACAATTTTATTTTCTTTGAACACTTTGTTTGGAAAGTTTTACTCTTAAGTTACTACGAGATCTCGCTAAATCAACAAGATAATATCACTTGTTCGAACTCATTTACCCTTAATTACTCGTCCTAATTTTGTGTTAATCATATCAAACTTCTAGAGTTTATACATAATTATTTAATTTAGTAACAACATAGTGTTATTAAATTATGTTGATACTTCTTTTATATTTGCTTTAATTTTAACTTTTGCATGTTCAACACCATTCTCTTTTAGTTTTCAATGAACATTCATTTTGATACATGTTTTTACTCATGAAAATTGTTCTTTGCTCGCTAAATTATTTTAAAATGTTTCTTTTACACATTTTCAAGTACTAGTTAAATCTTCAACAGTATCACACTTACATATAACATTCACTGCAGACCACTGAATTTCATGCACACTTCTACACAAATTTTATTGTTTTTATCAAACTTCAGTTTGTGGCACTCCTTGAACCAATTGAGTCCTACTTCTGCTTTGGCCTTTTTTGCTTCCCATAACTGGGGTGCCTGCCATCTTTCTATTAGTTTCAGTAGGATTTGGACTGCTAGTCACACAATCTTTGAGACTTACAGCACTGCTGCTAGTTCCTAGAGATCCTTGAGAAGCTGATCTCGCTGGGCAAGTGGTAGCTGCACTGGAAGGTGGTCTTGATGAAGATGGCGCCCTTCCTCCTGATATGTGACGCTCCACAAGTGAGGTCGGCGTATCACGGTACTCATATATGTTTTCGCGAGATTTTTGTCTGGTGCTATGATTTTCTATACCGCCTACCCCATCTCTATGGACATCTTCAGGCATCATAAACAGATCGCCAGCATCACTGTAGTAACGATCGCCTTCCCTGTTAAAAAAAAAAATAGTATTGGTATTGCTGCGTTATTAATCATTTTTTATATTCATGGTAATGTACTCAATTCATTAATTCTGAGATTGGTGATTGTAATCAGTGGCTACTCAAATGTGCAGTTTAAAAAGTTGACGATCTCATTGTTTACCTCGCTTACCTCTTAGCATTTCTCCATAATATGCAACATACTACAACCATCACGAAAAGCAATAAACAGGCCGCAGACATACTCCAAAACGCAATTTGCAAGGGTTCTTTTGGCTCCCACCAATACTAAAATAATCATCATTATACATTTTAATTTGCATAGTAATACGTATTATTATTGATAAATGTGGTTATTTCACATACCTCTGTTGATGGTGGGTATGTGGGTACTAATTGACCTATAACTGTAGGAAGGTACTGACTCCAAAAAGCCATCTCAGTCTGTCTGTAGTTTAACATTATGGAAGAATTGTAGGTAGTATTTATGTTCAAATAAGTTAGTTCTCCTGCTCGTGCTTTTTCAAAGTGCAATCCCAAAATTTGTTGATGGGACGGATTCCTGTTAAATCGTAGCAAACATATTAAGTATTATTCAATAATGCAGATCATAAATTCTATGAATTTATTTACCCATATCTAGCAAAATCTGAGTAAGCTTTCATAAAAAGTGGCTCATATTTCTATCATTCGGTGTCCACATGTTTCGATCCCAACGAAGTTTTGAAGGAAAGAATTCGATATCCATAAATGTGCTGCTCCCGTTAATAAATACAATTCAGTGTCATGAGGAACCTAATGCAGTTTATAAACAAAATAAAATCACAATTGCAATCATTTAGATGATAAATCATTTTAAAACAACCTTTCTCCATTCTGGCAGATTAAAAGCTTCTATGGTAGTATTCAGAACATACATGTAAACGGGTACTCCCTTTTCAAGTAAAAGCTTTGCCATTTTATCACTAGGTGCTCTGTACAAAAAGTCTGACAACATCTGGAATTGTTACAGTTTTGTATTAAATGAAATATTTCAGAAAATCATAATTACTTACATTTTATATTGTTCTCTAATGAGTGTTTGATTTTTTGGAGCTGGCCAGTAAGTGTACATGTATTTAATAGCTTCATAAACACCTTCTGGATTCAAAGTGTAATTGTACCGAAACACTAGCTCTTTAACTTTCTGCTCAAAAAACAATTCGTCTACTTCAAATACGGTGCAAGCGTTTCATTTTCATCTGGTTCAAATAAATAACATGTAATATGAGACCATTATAGTTTATGCAAGTTTATTCGTATAAGTAAAAATGTAATTACATATGACAAAGGCAGCTTCCTGTGTAGTGACGCCACTCATGTATTGTAA